>NC_143538.1:2634637-2934637 GCF_031878675.1 Megascapheus bottae | reverse complement strand
AAATTCGGGGGGTGGGGGCGAAGCGTTTTATTGATTTACGTTAAAACAGAAACTACTTTTAGCAAATAGATTACTAATATAAATAAATATTATATGTGTTAGGCATAGAGATCAAAACAGTGACTGACGCAGAAACATTTCTTGCCCTCATGGAGTTTATCATCCAGCTGAGAAACAGAACAGAGTGGTAAAGAAACTGTGGCTTATAGTGTCAAGTGCTGTAGAGGACAAGTATCCAACAGAGTGAGTTCCCCCAGGCAGCCCCCAGGTCTGAGCTCAGCTCTGCAGTGGGAAGGAGGCTGCCAAGCATGAAGAATCGGAAGATGAGGATGACTAGAGTGATCATGGAAGAAGGGGGATCGTGTGTGAATGGGAGCTGGAAAGAAAGGCTATGAGTAAACAGCTCAGGGCCTGGTAGGTGTGCTAAGGACTTTGGACTTGGCTACAGGACTAATGGGCAGCTGTGGAAGTATGTAGTTAAGGAGTGTCAGATTAATGATAAATACATTAGAGCAGGACTGGACCAGGAGCAGGTAAGTCGAATAAAATACCCTTCTGGTATCTGTAACTTGGAGTAGTCTGGATTCGCTGTGCTACCATTTCCCAAGTTGTGGATCTGCAGGTTTCTTCCAGCTCTACTACCACGGATGCATCTACCATTCATTGCCAGTTCTTTGCCCCAGATCCTTACTAACCTTTGTTCAGCTTTCTCCTGAGTACAAACCCACGAGTATGGTTGTCAGATCATAGGGTGTATGTATAATAAAATTTCACCCGTTGTGGCTTATTTATTTTCTAGGATGTTCTTACTCATACTCCGGTCAAGGATATGTGTGGATTAGCATCTGCTCATGTTCTTGCCAGTAGTTGACAGGATTTACCTTCCTGAATCTGCCCTCTGCTATCCTGTAAAGTGCATTTTTGATTGCTTACAGGTCTGTCCGGGATTTAAGCATTTAGCTGTCTACATGTGTGACTTCCCTCACGAACAGCCCAGCCTTACTTTTGTGTCTCTTGTTGATTTCAGCAGCTTTTTGTTCTTGGTAATTTTCTTGCTGCTTTTAGACATGGCAAATCATTTTTCCTTGTAATATTTCTTTATTTTGCTTATGTTGTGTTTAGACCCATCCCATCACTTACTCTTTTCTCATTTTTTTATTTTAGTGGCAATAAATCTTATAAATTGGCTGGGAGTGTGGCCTAGTTGTAGGGTGCTTGCCTATCATGCAAGAAGCCCTGGATTTGATTCTTCTGTGCACTTACGCAGAAAAAGCCAGAAGTGGTGCTGTGTCTCAAGTGGTAGAGTGCTAGCCTTGAGAAAGTCCAAGAACAATGCCAAGGCTCTGAGTTCAAGCCCAGAACTTGCAAAAATAAAAACAACAAAACCCCTATAATTTTATCTTGTTAATAACATGGTGCTTTGAAATATATATGTTCTACTACTTGAGCCACATCTCCAGCCCTGCAATTCTTGATTAATTGGAGATTTAGTTTTATTGGCTGGCTTTTTGAATGGTAATCATTCAGATCTAAGCTTCCTGAAAAGCTAGGATTGCAGGTATAAGCCATTTGCCCCAGACTGGGGACTGGCTTAATTGAACTAATTAATGTATGCATTATTTCATATACATTCTTTGTAGTGAAGGCACTACTCTCAGAGATTATTAAGCTATAAGACAGAACTGGAGGTATGGCATCAGTTATAGGAAGAAAGGTGAGAATGTGAGGCCCTGAGTTCAAATCCTTGTATTGGGCCCAAAATTAAAAGATCATTCATTCATTCATTGTTATAACTATAGACACCATGTTGTATAGTAAAGCTCTTGAACATATTCTCCCTATCTAACTGAATTGCTTTGAGCAATAGTACCCAATTAATAGTCACCACCCTTCTTACACTCTCTACGATGAGTTTAACTTTGTGGAATCCACAAAGAAATGAGATCCTGCTGGGCTCAGTGACTCACACCTGTAATCCTAGCTACTCAGTAGGCTTAGATCTGAGGATCGTGGTTGAAACCAGCCCAGGCACTAAAATCCATGCCTGTGAGACTCTTACCTCCAATTAACCACAAGAAAAATGGGAAGTAGGGTTGTGGCTCAAGGGGTAGGCTGGTAGCCTTGAGCTGGAGAGCTCAGGGACAGCCCCCAGGACTAGAGTTCAAGCCCCAGGACCAACAAAAAATAAAATAAAATAAAATGGGAGATTCTGTTCAGCAGCCCTGGGTCTTTATATCTTTTCTTCTCTCTTATAGTCAAAGGATTTCACAAAAAAATAAATATTTTTGAGTCTTTGCTATATTCTAGACAGGCTCCAGAACCAGATACACAGGGGCCGCAGCCGACCTATAGAGTGACAGAATGCCTGCATTGACTGCAAAGTGAGGAAATGAGAGCATGCGAAAGTGTGCGGCAGGAGTGGGTATTGGGTGATGGAAGGATCATTAGTTCAGTTTAAAAATCTAAGTTAGCGTATTATAAAATTAACTGTGCATTGCAGGTCTCTGTTCTCTCTTGTGTATGGTAGATTCCTTTAACCACCACTGTGAACAGAATACATAGTAGTTTCATTCCTCCAAATCTCTGTAGTCAGCCCCTTTTTCCACTTCTGACCCTGGCAGCCACCAATCTATTTGCCACCCCTATAGGTTTGCATTTCCAGCATGTCTTCGAAGTGGAACTGTACAGTATACAATCTTTGGAAGCTAGCTTCTTTAAGCGTAATAGTATGGAGTCTTGTAAATACCAGTTTTTACAGTATTCCTTTGCAATCCCAGATACTTAGAAGATAGATGGGGACAATTGCAGTTCAAAGACAGTCCAGGTAAAAATGTTCACCCCATCTGAACCAGTCAGGCATGGCAGCTTATGCCTGTAATCCAGATATATGGGAGGCAGTGGTAGGAGAATTGTGATCCAAGTCTGGCCAAAGAGGAAAAGCACAATACTCTTAACTGAAAAGTAACTAAAGCAAAAAGGTCTGAGGCATGGCTCAAGTGGCAGAGCACCTTGTCTATCAAATTTGAGTTCCTGAAGTCACATCCAAGTATGTATGACCAAAAAAAGCATATACATACTAGTACTCTGTCTTTTCCAGGTAACCGTACATACTTTTCTCCAACTTGCTTCCCCCCCACTTAATTCTAGAGTTCTCTTTATGATAAAAGGTTAGCTTTACGTATAAATGTACAGTACCTCAACGTGTCAGTGTCTCTTATTGACAGACGCCAGAGTTGTCTCTGGGATACAAGTAATGCTGCAGTGCCATTTTTTATTTTGGTCAGTGTACTTTTGGAATAAATTTATAGGTTATATGATTGCTAGATCAATGAGTGAATGCATATATAATTTGCTAGATGTTGCAAATTTCCCTTTTTGGTAACTGTAACATTTTGCATTCCCATCAGCCTGTTTCTCTACACTTTGTCTAGAGAATATGCTATTAATATGCTGGTATGACAGGTGAGAAATTGTATCTCAGTGTAGTTTTAATTTGCATTCCTCTTATGAGATTGAGTCTCTTTTAAAGTGATTAGGGATTTTCGGATTTTATTTTTTTTAGTAACTAATTCTGCGTCTATCTGAGAATAATATGCAGCAGTGTAGAAAGGCTTATTTCACTTGCAGAGATGTGTTTTATCTACCATTGGTTGTTACAGATGTGACTTAATTGTGGGCTTTCTGGCATTGGTGTCCTATTCTTGGAGTACTGTTAATATCTGCCTTGAGTTTTAGAGGCTCCTTTCTTTTTCCTAAGAATGTTTCACATTGGATGCATGTTAAGAAATTTAGAGTTCAATGGGTGAATGACATTTTGTTGATTTAATCAACAGCTTACTAATAGAGGATTGTATTAACGCATTTTGAAATTCAGTTTATTTCCCCCAGTAAATATGTATGATTGGGTTGAATAATTACAGCACCTAGTGTACAGGGTCTCCAAGCCTGTAGCAAGATTTATTTTGGATTGAGAATTTATGCATGCACACCATTCTTGGTAGAAAATAGCTTTGATAAAATTCATTATTAAAGGATTCTCAGTTTTATGTTCTCTTTTGCATATAGTTAAATTGCGAGATTGTCCTATGGGATTTCATTAATACTACTTCAGTTAGTAAAGCTGCTGACAGCAAAAGCTTTTATTAAATTATTCATGTGCTGTTTATTTTCTTTGTGCAAGAATGAATGCATCTTTATTCAGATTTTTTTCTAGCTGAATTTGGGAATCATTTGTTGATGTATGGTGGCATACTTCAATCAAATCTGTAATGTTTTTTTCCATGAGGAAAATTCTCTGGTATTTTAAGCAATTTCAGTTTCCTGGAAGATAGATGATTACTGAAGAACAAATGGAAAGTTAGTTGAAAAAAAAATGCAAAGTAAGGGCCAGGAGTTTGGCCTACTGGTAGAGTGCTTGCCTACATGCATGAACACCTGGATTCAATTCCTCAGTACCACCTACATAGGAAAAAGTCAGAAGTGGTGCTGTGGCTCAAGTGGTAGAGCTTTAGCCTTGAGAAAGCCCAAGGACAGTGTTCAGGTCCCAAGTTCAAGCACCAGGACTGGCAAAAAAAAAAAAAAGGCAAAATAATTACTCTAAAATGCTTCTCTTTTTAAGATGTGTGTCATTGAGTTTATCATTTTGTCCTTTTATCACCATCTATACTTAGCTCATTTTTATATGTCAAGCACTTTGAACCTTGATTTTCAATCTTCCTTTCTGTTTCAGGTCTAAAATTCTATCTGCTTGGCTTACATTTCTAGTCACAGTTTAATTCTCTATCCTTATCTCCAGTGACTACTTTTTCATGACACTCAGATATCAGTTTTAGTCGCAGTATCCTGCTCTATTCATTGTTCAGTGATGCTATAATATTAAAGTAATACTCATCTCACCATCATCTCTTTCTCTAGTCATTCCAGGTTTCTCACATTACACAGGTGCTATCTCTACTCATTTCCATTCATTCCTGTTTATTTCCGCCCTTATCTATCTTTGGTACATTCAACTAGAAAAAAAATCAATTTTAAATATCTGTTTTCCTTCCTTTTCTGCTGTAAAGATCACATTGCTATATTCATAGTTGTGTGGTGTCCTCCTCACCAGGACTGTCCCCGGGTCAGCAGAGTGTGGTGGCCAGAGTACCTGAGTCCCTCAGTTTTTCTCAGCGCCCTGGTCATGTCTCCCACTCTGCATTTGGGGACACTCCATAGGCTTGGATGCTTGTTACTTCTGAGGGCACAATTAGAAGACGTGCCTCCAAGGTAGGAATCTGCCTGTCTGGCTTCCTCACAGCCAGTAGCTGCTCAGTACAGTAGAAGCAGACAACAGACCCTTGGCTGGTCCATCCTCTGTGTATACCTAGCAACCGTGTGCACTAAGAACTTCAAGAGTCTCCAGGTAGTTCTTCTCTGTCTGAGAAGTACTCCTATTAGGGGCCGGTTCCCATGAGTTTGACTGCTAAGCCATGCTCAAAGACAGAGGATTGGAGCATTCGGATAAAATTAAAAAGAGCAAAAGAAAAAAAAAGAGAAAAGAATTAGAACAGAGCATGCGAGTTCTCTGGTATACCAGTAAGAGACAAAACTTATAAATCTTGAACATAGAAGAGGAAGAGGCATAGAAAACATATTCACTAAAGTAATAGGAACATTTCCAAGTTCTTAGGAAGATGGTTAGCCACATGTAAGAGTCCTTTTTGTTGTTGTTCTTGGCTCTGGGGCTTAAACTCCATTTCTGATATTTGAGTGGTTAATTGGAGATAAGAGTCTCACAGGGACTTTCCTGCCTAGGCTGGCTTTGAACCATGGTCCTCACATCTTAGCCTCCTGAGCAGCTAGGATGACGAGCATGAGCTACTGGCACTTGGCATATAAGCATACTTTAAGACACCACGTAAAATGCTGGAAGCTTCAGGAGACAAGTGTCAAGTCATCAAAATAACAGCAATTCCAACTCCAGCAACAGCAACAAAACCCTCTAAAAGCAAGGAGGACATGAAGGAAAACATTGCCAACCTAGATTATTGTACCCCAGAAAGCGAACCTTCAAGATTGAAGGAGAAATAAAGACTTATGTGATAAACAGAACTCAAAAGACTTCACGACCAGCAAACCCTTACTGCAGAAGATACTTAAAGGAATTAACTACACACAGAGGAGGGAGCTAACCACTGCCATAATACTTTAGGTATAGGTAACACATTTCTGAATACGACTCCTAATTACTCAGGAAGTAAGAGACCAATGGCATTGCTTCAAATTAAAAAGCTCCTGCACATTAAAGGAAACAATTACAGAATTAAGAGAATTCTGTAGAATGAAAGAAAATCTTTGCCAGTTATTTATTTTTTTTAGCAAAAGGTCATTATTTATAACATGTAAAGAATTTGTATATCAAGCACCAAAAGAATCCAATTGTTAATCCAAGTGAATTGAAGTGGCAGTTCTCAAAAAAAAGTACAAATGGCCAATAAATTCACAAAAGAAATGTTCGACATCCTTAGCAATAAAGGAGAAGCACTCCAGTCAGAATGGTGTATCAAGACAAATGACAAATGCTGGTGAGGATGTGGGGAGAAGGAAAGTGGAAGAATATAATGGAAGAGGAGAATATAATGTAATTATAATGTAAATTAGCATGGCCACTATGGAAATTAGCCCAAAGGTTCCTTAAAAAAATCTAAAAATAGGGCCAGAAGTGTGGCCTAGTAGTAGAGTGCTTGCCTAGCATGCCTGAAGCCCTGAGTTCAATTCCTCAGTACCACAAACACAGAAAAAGCTGGAAGTGATGGTGTGTCTCAAGTAGTAAAGTGCTACCCTTAAGAAAGCCCAAGGACAGTGCCCAGACCCTGAGTTCAAGCCCCAGGACTGACAAAAAGACATCCAAAAATAGAACCACCAATGGTGCAGTGGTGGCCTGAGATTTTAGCTGAAGGAGTATTACATCAGCATATGCCTGTATATCCAAGTTTATTGCATCACTGGAATCAGTCTAGATCATTATCAGCCAATGACAAGATAAAGAAAACATGGTGCATATACCCGATGTGCTATAGAATACCAGATTATGTCATTGCTGGGAAATGATTGGAATTGGAGATCATGTTCAGTGATATAAGCTAGACCAAAGACACTCATCATGTCTTATCTAAAAGAGACATGATGTGAAGGAGGAGTGTTCAAGGGAACCAGCAGGAAGGGAGAGGGCAAAAGGTAAGGGTGATGGGGTGGCAAATACAATGTACTTCTTATGCATATATGGAAGTAGAATAATAAAGCTCATTAAGATGATGTAAAAGGAAGGGGAAAAGCTAAGGAAGAATAGAGGGTGTGAATTTAATTAAAGTAACATACATGTATGGATATAGCTCGGTGAAACTTCTTCATACTATTAATATACATCAATAAAAATTAGGGTCTTTATTCTGAAATCAGAAGAAAATGACAAAGTCTTTGGCAAACCACTGAAGATGCAGAGTTACAGTATTCTGTATTGTTAACCTTCTGTCTGAAAACAAATCTGTTCTTATGAAATGTTGTATAATTTCAGTAGTAAGGAAAAGCAAATTAGGACACAAAGTAGGACTGAAAATTCCTAAGGATAATTGTATCTAGTTTACTATTAGTGAGACAGAGTTCCAAATTAGTTGGCTGTCCGTTTTTATACTAGCTCAAGATAACTTTCAGGATTAGATTGAAGGCTTGGGTTTTAGTCACTTAGTGTTGTTTTTGAAGATAGAGTACTATTTCATTATGTGTATTTACTGCATTTTCCTATCTAATTACTGATGGTCTGACTATTTGGTTGTTATTTATAGCTACTTGGATGCAATTGGAGATAACAAGTGAAGTAACCAAGGCATAGAAGAACAAGTATTGCATGATATATATATATAGATGAGAGAGAGAGAGAGAGAGAGAGAGAGAGAGAGAGAGAGAGAGAGAGAGAGAGAGAGAGACAGAGAGACAGAGAGAGAGAGAGACAGAGAGACAGCCTATGTAAATGAGTGAAATCGAGAGTGAAATAGTGATGATCAGAGTTAATGGAGTGGGAGAGAGGAATGGTGAGATGGTTAGCAATGGTATTTAGTTATGGTTAATTAGGCCAAGAAGTTCTGGTGTGCTATTGCATGGTAGGGTAACTGTACACAACAGCAACAAATTGTCTATTTCAAGTAGAAGAAAGGATTTTGTAACTTTTCATCATAAAGTAAAAATAGGTACTATGGATAGTTTTCTAACTGTACATAGTACGTACTTGAGGAGATAAATATTTTTAACCTGATATACTAATGTATGTATGTGTCAAAATATAACATAACACTATAGAAACATGTACAACTTTTATTTTTATGCCATAATTTTTTAAAGATTGCAATTCTACATATAACAGTTATCAAAATGAAATTTTTTTTTAAAAAAATCAAGTGCATATTCTGTGTGTGGCAATTTAAGTATGATGAAAGAAAACTGTAGTCCTGGATTTAAAAAAAAATTTTTTTAGTAGTTGGGGGAGATATGGTAAACTTGTTGCTATGAATTGTTTCTCTCTGTTAGGGACCTGACAAATAGTGAGGTATCCACACCTCCACTTCCATCTGTATAGAAAGAAGGCATAGTTATTCCTATTGGGGTGAATGAAAGTTTTGGACATGAACAAATGCAATAACGGATGGAGCAGTTCCTTCAAAACTGGTGCTGGCTGACTCCTTTCCTGTGGCTTTTGCTACTGTCTTTTTAAGGTGGAGCAAGGAAAGAGGCATAAGGCTGAAAATTGAGGAAAAAAGAAGTCACCCCTATTATCATAAATGGCTTGTGGAATGGGAAGCCAGATGTGTTATTTGGGGGTATGGTGGGAAACTGGCTTTATAAATTAGAACATTGTATCAAAAGATTGATACAGAATTTCTCTAGAATTTCCCTATAGGATGCGGATCCTGAACCAGAATGTCAGATTCAGCTGGCAGTCACCATACATTCTAAAGCAGTATGCCTATCACATAAACTGATTTTAATAGTGTTAGTGGCTCA
Source organism: Megascapheus bottae (assembly GCF_031878675.1). Taxonomy (NCBI): domain Eukaryota; kingdom Metazoa; phylum Chordata; class Mammalia; order Rodentia; family Geomyidae; genus Megascapheus; species Megascapheus bottae. Next base: position 2,925,604 of record NC_143538.1, on the reverse strand, counting down.
TCATGTATTTTCCCCAGGAAGGCCCTACAAGCTCAGCACATTGGAAAGGCGATGTGTTTGAGGTAGATTCCACCCTTGGAGAAATTAGATGTGCAGCCCAGAGAGGAGATGAGAGCCAGGAGCACTAGCAGTTACATAGTGAAATGTAGAGAGAATGTGTCATCTTATAAAAGTTGATGACAAGAATGTATTTAGCTGAGCTCTTGAATGTTAAATTATTATTTAATTTTTTAATTATAAAAAGAAAAAGTCTTTTCCTTGAGAGCTTACAAGCAAGAGCCTGCCTGAGCTACAAGGTGGACACCAACATTTCAGAGCAGATAAATTGTAGGATCTGGTGGTTGAGTGGGGCTGAGATGGTTGGAAGTAACACCAAAGAGTAAAAGAAGCAGGAAGTCTAGGGCTTTGAGATTCAGTGGTAGAGTGTTTGCCAAGTCTGTAGGAGGCTCTGCATTCAATCCCCAGCAATCCCCCCCCCACACGAAGTCCTTTGAGAATAGTCTCTTAGCTTATAATGAAGTGTTATTCATAATGCTTACATTTGTAGGTATATAAAAATGCTTGTTCTGCATTTCCGCTCTTGTTAAACTTTGAACCTCTTCGGGCAGTAGAGTATTTTATTTTTGCTGGTGTTCAAATGCCATATGTTAATGTTTTACTCTGTGTACAATAAAATGGAGAATTATTATTGGTCATGCAATTAAGGTGGTTGGTGCTGATCTAATTCGTTGGCATTTGGGGAGATGGAATTTATAACAGAAAGAAGTTCCCTGTGGATATTTTCTTTTCCTAAGATGGAATTCTATCAAGAGGTGTGAAATAGTCTATCAAAAAGTGAGGAATAGCCTATCAAGAAGTGAGATCTATTCCATTAAGAAGTGAGAACTTTGCAGAGAGTTGGCAATGTACAAGGTATCAAGCATGATCATTAAGCTTATTTAAAAATAATTGGTTCAGTCTCTTTGGTCTCAGTACACTACTGTTAAGCAAACTTAAGTGGGTAGAGAATCAGGGACTGGTGAGAAATATAAGACAGTTTTTATATAACATCAGCTATGGAGTTGAATCTCTGATAGCGCTTCCACTCTGAAAAAAAGTGTTTTTTAAAAAAATACATCTTTGAAAAAAATCCTGTTTTTACCAATTACTCACTAAGCTAACTTTTATTGTATAACTTTCATATATATACTGTCATCTTCTCTCAGTAAGCAATGGTTAAAATTGGTAGGTACCTGTCTACTTTCCTTAAAACTCATGTAATTTTGTGCACTAAAATAAAACCTCTCGGATATCAATATTATTTAATAAGCCTTATCTTTGGAGGTTTATTTTGTTTTTTTTATAATTTCTAAATGAGTCAGTTTTTGGTCTCCTAGTAAGAAATAAATTACATATGTGGATCATACTCAGATTGAAGAACAGTATTTGGACATATTTGCTTATTTTCATTCTTTTCCTAGGAGCCAGTGTCCGAACATTCACTCCGTTTTATTTTCTGGTGGAGCCAGTGGACACACTCTCAGTTCGAGGCTCTTCTGTTATATTAAATTGCTCTGCATATTCTGAGCCTTCACCAAAAATTGAATGGAAAAAGGATGGGACTTTTTTAAACTTAGTATCAGATGATCGACGCCAGCTTCTCCCAGATGGATCTTTGTATATCAGCAGCGTGGTGCATTCCAAACACAATAAACCTGATGAAGGTTACTATCAGTGTGTAGCCACTGTTGATAGTCTTGGAACTATTGTCAGCAGGACAGCCAAGCTCACAGTAGCAGGTAAGCTTCATTAAGTGATTTGCTTGAACTTTCACTTTCAATTTTTTTTCCAGTCCTGGGCCTTGAACTCAGGGCCTGGGCACTGTCCTTGGGTTTTCTCAAGGCTAGCGCTCTACCACTTGAGCCACAGCACCACTTCTAGCCTTTTTTCTATGCATGTGGTACTGACTGAGGAATCAAACCTGGGTCTCCGTGCATGCTAGGCGAGCACTCTACCACTAGGCTAAACTCCTGGACTGAATTTTCAATTTTTTATAAAGAGTAAAGCTAGGCGAATGTGGTAAGACATACTTGTGATCGCAACTACTCAGGAGGCCCTTCTCAACCAGTGTTAGCCAGGTGGAGTGGTGAGTGGTCTTAGTGTAGGTCTAACCCAGTCAAGACAAGCTCCTGTCTGTGACTAAAGCAAAAAAGGAGTTGGGCATGGTTCAAGTAGTAGAGCACCTGATCTCAAATTCCAGTAACTCCAAAAGAAAAGAAAATCTAAATAAAATTGATATTGTCCTAGAGTTTTCATCTAGTATTGATTGTGCCTATATTTTTTTGTGGGGGCTCTGTGCTATGTGGAATAAAATAGCATTTTTCTACTTGTCTGATGGCTTAAAGTTGCAATCAGTTACTGAGCAGTTCTTTTATACTTGAAAATGGAAAAACTGGGTTCTATCTAATATAGTTTTGTAAAATTTTACTATAAAGCCCTCATCTTGTTTCCTTTGTGTCCTAACCAAAGACAGGGCATTTAGATAGATTGTTCTAAAATTTTTGTAGAATTACATGTATGTATATGTGTGTGTATGTATATATAAAGTAGGCAACTAGAAAGCTGCAAAAAGATTATTCACATCATTTCAGAGCATCTTTAGTCCAATAATGATACTATCCGTTAGGGAAATTAAGGATCTGGAAGAATTAGATGTGGTTGTCCTTTTTAGGTAGACAGTAGCATTCTTCAGGTAGTGCATCTTTACATGGGTACTGGATGAAGTCATTTTTATAAAGAACTATATTGTAAAATGATATTTTCTTTTATTACCATTTGCATTCACTTTGGGATGCTAGCAACAAGAAAGAGAACTGCCTGAAACAAGGGCCTTTTCTTTTTTTCCTTGTTGTCTAGGTCTTCCAAGATTTACCAGCCAGCCAGAACCTTCCTCAGTTTATGCTGGAGGCAGTGCTATTCTGAATTGTGATGTTAATGCAGATTTGGTCCCATTTGTGAGGTGGGAACTGAACAGACAGCCCCTTCTTCTGGATGACAGAGTAATCAAGCTTCCAGGTGGAACGCTCGTTATCAGTAATGCGACTGAAGGAGACGGGGGACTCTATCGATGCATGGTGGAAAGTGGAGGGCCACCGAAGTACAGCGATGAAGCCGAACTGAAAGTTCTTCCAGGTATGAACTCGCTCTCAGGGCCGGATGATTTGTGTTTATCAGTGGGTAAAAACTGCTCTGTGTTTTTAAATAAACACTGCTAATACATAGCATGACATACAGCTGTCAGCATGAAGAGACTCACTTTACAATAGGGTCCTAAAGAAGATATGCCTTAAAAATCTAGCATAGTAAATGTTTTATTAAAAATTCATAATTAATAAAGGCCAGTCAGTATCTAATGGCATTCTTCCTGGAGAAAGCAATATCAGTCCTGTGTTCTTCCTCAAGCCTCTATTGTAGTGAAGTTTCTGTGTACTTGTAAGAATCAGAAACTCACTTGGGGTGGCACATGGAAAGGCTGGGCAGGGTGGGAAGTGTGCCTGTGGTAGCTCTGGAAACACTTGGCAAGCTCTTGGATCTCTGGTGTTCTCCTTGAGCTCATCAGTTCCAGTGCCTCTTCCTTCCTTGTTGCCCCCCTTCTGACCTGTGTCATTTCTGTCCTTATATATTCTCAGAAATTATAGTTTATCTTAAAAAAAATCAGTTATCTTCACTGCCCTTTGGTTAAACTCATATTGTTACAGTATCTGACTTTGTTACCTGGCATATTGTACATATGTTTATTTGTTTATTTGAAATAGGAAAGGGAAGGGGGGAAATAAGATGATTGGGAGGGGTGGGGGGAAGGAAATGGGGACAAAAACATGAGAAAGGGTATCAATGTGTGAGGAGTAATGCACCTACTATCTGGCGAATACAATTGTAACCCCTCTATACATTACAATTAAAAAAAAATCCTAATGACCAAAAACTCAAAAAAAAAAATCAGTTATCTTCAGAAACAGCTCCTTGCTCCCCATTGTCATTACAGTAACATTTTAAAATATGATATGAAGTTTCATATGTTTTCCAAACCTCCCTGTTTCTCCCCACCATATCCTACTCCCCTATCCTATTGTATGTTTTAGGACTATACTTGTTTTTTAAATGTTACTTTATAGGTGATATATACAGAGGGGTTACAATTACATAAGTCAAATAAAGAATACATTTCTTTCTGAACAATGTTACCCCTTCCCTGGTGCTCTCCCAATTTTTCCCTCCCATCCCCACCCACAAGTTGTGTAGTTCATTTTCAACACAGTGTCTAGTGAGTATAGAATGTACTCTTTAGAGCCTTTCCACCTGAAGGCTATTTTCTCTGTCTAGAGAGTCCTGTCTGCCAGGCCTGCCAGGTCTACTCTCTAACCTCTGTGCTCAGTTACCATTTTGTTAGCTTTCCTCCAGTGCCGTGTTTAAAAACAAACAACTTTTATGGTTAATCTTATGTGGTTATTCTATCTGACTTTGTTACCTGGTATACTGTATATACACTTGTTTATCTGAAATAAGGAAGAGAAGGGGGAAAACAAGATGATTAGGAAAAGGTGGGGGAGGGAAAGAGGGACAAAAACATGAGAAAGGGGTATCAAGATTGGAGAAGTAATGTACCTATTACCTGAAAAATGTAACTGTAACCCTTTTATACATTATTCTGACAATAAAACACAATGAAAAATTTTATAAAACAACAAAACCTACCTTTTATCCCATTTTTAGAGCTTTTTTATTCCTCCTCCTCTTAGCTTTAGAGCCTCTCACCATCTGACCTATTTATTTCGTGTCTCCCTCCTCCCATTAGTACATACACTCAATGAAAGTAGGAAGTTGTCTGCTGCCATGAGCAATTGCTGGCCTAAGAAGTCAAATATTCGTTAGGAATTTGTTTAATTGGTTGTCAAAATTTGATTAAACAATACTTAAGTAACTCAAGCTCAGAAAAGGAATTATTTCCTCAAAATAAAATTCCTTAGCTTCCTTCGTGACTTGCTTGACAAGGCAGAGATCAGATATCCTCTATGCTCGGGGTCAAGCATACCCTTAGAATCTGATGCAAGAAAACAAGGTTTACTGAGGCAAAGGATGAGGCTGCTACTTGATGTCTAAAGCATAAAAAAAGTACTGGATGTTTTGTTTTAAGTATGACAGGGCTCTTATTGTCAAACTTTTCATAAGGAGAGTTAACTACTGATCTACCAAGTTTGTGAGAAGGGTTTCTCAGGTTGAGGCAGCAGCTGGTTTTGTGTTGGGTACAGGTAGAAGCAGGTTAGCGCCAGCCTTAGAAGCAAGTAACTTGGTTGTTTCTTGTCTGATTTTAGGCTCTGAGTTTGTCACCGTTTGATTGGCTTCCAAAAACACTCATCTACATGAATTATTACTAACCTGCTAGTGATGTTTAACTTGTTAACATGGCTACAGAACCATTAGTTAGCTAGACAAGTTTAAGGGCAGTTCTGGTCGTTTTTTTACCATGGTTGTAAAACATCTTTTCCTGAGAGACAAGACTTATTGGGATAGGAATTACATCTCTAAGAGTAGTCTTTATTTTGGTTGAAACTTATTAATAAGTTAATATTGCCCTATTAAGTAGACAACTCTTTTTTTAACCAATAAGCTTTTGTGAGCTTTCTCACATGTCCATAAAGTTTAATATCTGAATAAGAGATTCACAAACACAAAATGTGGTAGCATTATAAAATCAAAGGATTTGAATAAGCAAGTTAAAGAGAGGAAACCCATTTTGCACTCCTGTCATTCAGGATTTTGTTTTTGTTTTTGTCAGTTGTGGAGCTTGAACTCAGGGTCTGGGCTGTTCCCGGGCATTTTTGGTCAGGAGTAGCATGCTGCCACTTTGAGCCACAGCACCACTTTCAATTAATGATGGTTAATGGAGAGAGAATCTCATGGACTTTCCTACTTGGGCTGACTTTGAACTGCCGTCCTCAGGTCTCAGCCTTCTGAGTAGCTAGGATAATAGGCATGAGCCAACAGAGCCCAGCTCTGTCGTTCAGTTTTGGAGATCTAGAATTTACATATGAGAGAGCTTGCAATTTTTTGGGCTTTCTCAATCTGGCTTATTTCACCTGATATGATCTCTAGTTCCATCCATTTTCCTGCAAACAACATAATTGTTCCATAGTTTTGCTGTTGTATGTAGTAGGTGTGCAAGTATCTTGATTGTATTATGACTTAATTTTTTCAGATGTATGCCTAAGAATGGTAGAGCAGGATCATATGGTAGTTCTGCTTTTAGTTTTGTGAGAAGGCTTTGTACAGATTTCCATAGTGGCTGGACTAATTTAAATTCCTACCAATAGCTGGCCTCCCTGCAACTCCCATCCCTCACTAGAGTTTGTTATTTTCTTGATAATTGCCATTCTGATTGCGCTGAGATAGAATCTGTGTTGTTTTGATTCTCATTTTCTTTATGGCCAAAGATGTTGAAAATTTCTTCATGCACTTATTAGCCTTTTTGTAACATGCACATGTTTTAAGACCCCTCAAGAGCTCAGCACAATGTTTTACATATAGAAATTACTTGAGATATGCTAATTGAAATGGAATTTCTTGTGTTGGGTTTTGCTAATTTTGTTATGTAAAGGCACATAGACTAAATAGGAATTAGTCATTCCTTGTGATTAAATTGGAAAAGTATTTGGCCTTTTATTTGATCATCGTGTTTTATTTAAATTCCTTTCAGATCTCGAGGAAACACCAAACTTGGTATTTTTGAAGCAGCCTTCCTCCTTAGTCAGAGTCCTCGGTCAGAGTGCAGTGTTACCCTGTGCAGCTTCCGGACTTCCTATTCCAGCTATTAGATGGATGAAAAACGAGGAGGCACTTGATATAGAAAGGTAAATGCTGTCTGCTGAAACCTCTTTCCAGCCTGATCTGAGACTTTTCTAATATTGTTTGGGACAAATTGGTTAATAAAAAATGATTGCTTTAAACACATACACTGTCCACATCATCCTTGAAATATGTTCATATACTACGTGTGGTGCGAATATTTAAAGAAAAAAGAGCACGCATTCAAGGGATTAAGATAATACTCCATTTATTCTCCATAATGTGTCAGTATGCTTAGTGTACAGCTCTGGAGTCTCTCTCTCTAAATTTTTGGGAGAGCTTCTCTTTGGCTTGAGCCTTCACTCTCACTCTCACATGCAAACAGTGTAAGCAGATGCATCCCTCATCCTCTCACTCTGTTTTTAAGCTACACCAGCCTTCTGCTGTGTTTACAAGTTCTCCATCTTCTACAGAAACCTCCGTAAACACCAGCCACCCTGTCTGTGTCCCTTTCTCCTCATTTGTTTCTTACTTAATGAACACCATCTGCCATTATGCTTTGAGTAGAGAATTGGGGTGGCGCAATGGTTAGGTACGTTTTCGTTTCAGTAACACTTTATCTGTCTTGTGTTCCATGGATATTTGCTGGCATCCCTGGCCTCTCCCATAGATGCCAAAAAGATTCCAAGTTCAAAACTAAAAATATCTCTAAAATTAACTGCAGTTGAAGACCGACCACTCTTCTAGAGCAGTGCTGTTCAGTGAAAATATAATGCATGTCTCCTTTGTAAATTGAAGTCATCTGGTATCCACATTAAAAAATGAGTATAATGTATATATTACAAAATATCACTAATTTTATGGGTCTTAGTCCAGGAGGTATTAGTGGATGCCTTACTGGGAGCTAGAACTTTCAACTATAAGTAACAATGAGACTCTACCATCTCCTTTAGTGATCAGTGGAGGCTGAATGGGGGCCTGGACTCTGTCTCCCCCCACAGTAATGAAGTGGCTTCCTCGTCCATTTCCTGCATCAGTGGTATCAGAAGAAAGCTAAAATAGAATGTAAATAAGATATGTAGTTCAGTTGAAAATCACTCTTGATACCAAGAACTATGAAAATCTCAGCTTAAATGAGAAAAGACAACAGATGCCAATACTGAGATGACAAAGCTCATGAGTTGCCTCAGTGAGCAATTTACATTTGCAACACACTCCAAGCAAATGAAAAACAAATAGAAAACCCAGCTAAGAAATAGAAGGCATTATTGGCATCCAATGGGGTCTTGGAATCTGTCCCCTTGTCAGTGGAGAACACGTGGGACTTTTGCTCCTTTTCTGTCTCCTTCCTTTTCCATTTCCTTGAGAAGTGATAGCAAATAGATTTCAACAGTATATAAAAGAAGGGCTGCGAGTTTAGCCTAGTGATAGAGTGCTTGCCTAGCATGCACAAAGACCCAGGTTCGATTCCTCAGTACCATATACATAGAAAAAAGCCAGAAATGGTGCTGTGGCTCAAGTGGTTGAGCTCTAACCTTGAGAAAGCCCAAGGTCCCAAGTTCAAGCCCTGGGACTGGCCAAAAAAAACAAAACAACAGAAAACGAAACAAAATTTAAAAAATATGTAAAAGAATTATATACCATCCTGGAATTCTATAGAAAGACAAGTATTTTAAAATTAATTAGCATATTCCCCCCATTACTAAAAACACCCTACATGATAACAGTCAATGTGGTAAAAACATTTGACAATACTTAATATATGCTCATGGCTTTTTAAAAAATTGTATTTTATTGTCAGTGTGATGTATAGAGGGGTTACAGTTAACATTCGTCAGGTAGTGGATACATTACTTCTTGAACATTGATACCTCTTCCCATGTTTTTCCCCCATGTCATGACTTTTAGAAATGTAGAAATGTGCAAATCAAGACAACATTAAGATTCCATCTCACCTCAGTTAGTTTGATCAACATTGAGAATTTGAACAATAAAAATAAATAAACTGCTGGGCAGCAATGATTCATGCCTATAATCCTTGTTTGTCTGTAGCCTGAGATCTGAGGATCTTGCTTCACAGGTACCCCAGGCAGGAAAGTCCATACGACTCTTAACTCCAGTTAACCACTAGATAGACTGTGGCTCAAGTGGTAGAATGTCAGTCTTAAGCAAAAAAACAGCTAATGGACAGTGCCCAGGCCCTGAGTTCAAGCCCCAGTAACACATAAAAATAAAAAGTTAAAAACTTAGGAAAATAATAATTTCAGAAGATCTACAAAAACCCTACATCTAAGATTATACTTGATATATAAGACCTACCAAAAGTCAGAAATAAATTAAAGAACTCCGCTATTATAGTACCTGAAATTCTTAAACCAGCTTAATAATACAAGAAAAAGGAAGGAGTACAAGAGTCCCTCCCTACTGGTAGATAACACAGATAATATATGTTCCTTCCCTCCTTCTCTTTGTTCTTTCTTTGTTTTGTATTCTATTGTTCAAGCCATGTTTCTAGCTCTTTTTGCTCTAGTTATTACCTGAGATAGGGTCTTGCAGCCAGATATCTTATTAATTTATGACAGGTACATTTGTAATATTGGATTTATTTTGTAATTCTCCAAATTAACCTTGTTCATTTTACAAAAATTTGATTGGAATATTGAATTGTGATTGCTTTCATGATGTTATAAAAATTTTTTTTTAAATAGGCATTACTCTGTAGAGTTGGTTCAGTATTTACCATCCTTGTTTATAGCTGGTTTATACCTAGTACCACACCCAGGGACCTATTCTCTGGCAATGACCTCTCTTCCTTCCCTTCCTTTTTTCCTCTCATTTCTAGCCAAGTCACCACAGGAAACTTTCAGCTGGCACTGTCCCCCCTGACTTAATGTTTTTTGGTCTGACATTTTACCCTCTTCACTTTCTCTTTGTGTTTAGTAATTTTAGTGTAGCATAGTTGTGGTGGAGACAGTTTTTGATTGGTTCCAGACATCAAAAATTGCATAATTTCCAGAGAGTTGGCCAGAGAAAGAGTTGAAATTGGTCATAAAAGTGGTAACTCTTTGGGAATAACCAGAAGTGTCAGAGATTGTAACATTTGATTTGAATTTGTGATATTTATGCATGTAAAATATGAGCCAAGCAATTTGAAACTATAATAGTTTGATGTTTATTTCAGTCCATTTGTAGCCACATCATAAATAATAGTGTTTGACTATTTTCTCTTACTTTCATGTAGAAAAGTTTTCAGGTCCTGTTTTCCTTGGGATGAAATGTATCACTTTTTGTTCTTGTTGTTGTTGTTGTTTAAATACAGCTCTGTAAGATTGGCCTTGCTGGCAGGCGGTAGCCTGGAAATCAGTGATGTCACTGAGGAGGATGCAGGGACGTATTTCTGCATCGCAGACAATGGAAATGAGACGATTGACGCACAGGCAGAGCTTACAGTGCAAGGTATGTCGGTATTCACTGTTTAATCAGAAAGTCCTGTGTCTTCCCTGGGTCTGCTCATTATTCAACAGTAATGAGAGAGACTTCGTAACACAGCAGTTAAAACCAACATCTAGACCAAACTGCCTGGGTCCAAATTCTGGTCTTCTGCCTTCTGAATATATGACAGTAGGGAACTTTGTGAACCTCATTTTCCACGTCTGCAAAATGGAGATTGTAAGATGGAATTGTATTAACAATCAGTAGCTAGTCTTTATGGAAGATGCAGAATAGTGTTCGTAATACAGCAGTAGTAACAGTATGGGGGTGCAGGCTATGATCTTGGCCATTCACTGTTCTCGCCTCAGGATGCTTTCTCACAAAGTCATCTATCTGTTCTCTGACCTGGAACCTTGTCTCGCAGTGTTCATGTTTCTTCTCCAGTTTAGTGGATCACCGGGGAAGCAGTGCTGGATGTGATTTGCTTTGGTGATTCCATGTCTGTTGCTGACCATCTCCACAAGCTTAGCTGTCCTTTGCTTTTCTCTGTACTCTTTCCATTCCTCTTCCAGGTCCTCTGAGAAAGATGGCATTTACTCATAGCCTCCTCCTTATCGCCATCCCCTTTACTTTTCCTTCGAGGGGTTCTGAGAGCAAGAGGGAGGAAGGGAGGGAAGAAGGAGGAGAGAGAGAGAGAGAGAGAGAGAGAGAGAGAGAGAGAGAGAGAGAGAGAGAGAGAGAGAGAGAGAGAGAGAGAGATTGAGAGATTTAGCTCTTCAGGTTAAGGCTACCACCCTGCCTCTGAGCCTGGGTATTGTCCCTGAGCTCTTCAACTCAAGACTACTGCCCTACCCCTACCCTTGAGCCAAGCCCCACTTCTGTTTTCTGGAGGTTAATTGGAGATAAGAGTCTCAGGTCCTTTTGTGCCCAGACTGGCTTTGAACCTTGATCCTCACATCTCAGCCTCTTGAGGAGCTAGGCATGAGCCACCACGCCCCCGGCTTGATGCTTGATTTATCTGTTTTGATCTCTGCTTCAAATGACTATCCTTAAGATCTTTTCTTTTTTTTTTTTTGGCCAGTCCTGGGGCTTCAACTTAGGGCCTGGGTACTGTCCTTGAGCTTTCTCAAGGCTAGCATTCTACCACTTGAGCCACAGCACCACTTTTGGCTTTTTTCTGTGCATGTGGTACCGAGGAATCGAACCCGGGTCTTCATGCATGCTAGGCAAGCACTTTAACCACTAGGCCAAACTCCCGGCCCTTCCTTTTGTTTTAACCATATTTAGCACAGCTTTGATATATAGAAATGCAGGCTGGGTTATTGTATTCAACCAACTTGAACATGGGATGGACAAATAGTCCTGCCATACGATGGTACTCTAAATAGTGCATACTGACAAACCCCGACATTCAACAGAAGCCAGATACAAGAGTAAAATAGTGTAATAAAGCTTATAAAGTAGAAACCTAGGCAAAGTAATGGCTTGAGAATTGCACAGCTAGGTTTCGGTATAGTACCATCATTCTGAATCTAGGTACTGTTTATAGTTCAAACTATCCAGCCAATGAGAGGTCATATCTTTTTTATGGTTTATAGGCAAGAAGTCATGTGCAGAACATATTTGGAAAATTTTGTTTTGAGCCCTGTCCTATGCCCAATAGTATTTATTATTTTTCTCTCATGGGGAAAGTAATTTATGAGAAATTATTGGAAATAATTTGAAAATATATATACACACGTAGATATGAATATATACACATTGTGTTTATAAGTATATCCATATGTATCTAAACATTCAGTAATACATTTGACTCTTGTTATTTTTTAAGAAGTTATAGCTCTAGGAAATGCCCTAATGAATGTGAATGCAGAAAAGGTTATAAGTTCATTCTTCATCTGTTAAATATTTCAGACTTATTATCATAGACTCCTGGGATTTGTACACATGCTGTGATGTGAGTTAGCCAGTGGTGTATTTCCTGTCATCTCAGAGTGTTGATAACAGTTAACATGGGTCATGTGCTGCTTTTTTTTTTTAAGCAGGAATTTTCCCTTTCTCTTAAAACAGTTGTGATAGTGTGTAATACACATTTCCCTGACTCCTCTCCCAAAAGGAAAATTTCCATGTGGGTTTTCAGTGGGTTTCAAATTGGCCACTGTTTTGACATGTCAGTGCCTATAACTGATCTACAATTAGAGATTTAATGCTTCCAGCTCTCTTGATGTCTTGACAGTACCCATAGTACAGTCATAAACACCACCTTCTCCCTCCAAGCACAGCCTCATGCCATTCTCTTTTCTGTTATGTGAGATAAAATGAAATATGTGAGGTTAGAATCTCCGTTTATGTAGACTACTAGAAGGATTTCTGACCATGAGAGTGTGGCAGAATTGAAAAATCATTCACTTACCTAAAGGTGCTGCCTGTTTGCTGTTTTCACATTGAATAACAATAACAACAACAAAAATCTTACAAGAATTTCCCTCCATTGTGATGTTGTTGTATAACACTAGTGTGGAGGATACTTTGTGGTACAAATAAATGGATCTCTGGTGGTTTTGTTTTGTTGGTATTGGGATTTAAGCTTAAGGCCTTGTACCTCTAGGCAGGCACTCTTATCACTTGAGCCACAACTCAAAAACTTTTTTTTTTGTTTTTGCTATATTTTTCTAATAAGGTCTGGACGTTGATCTTTTAATTATACTCATTGCATAAATGAGATGACAGGTTTGTGTGCCACCACACCTGACATTTTTTATTGGTTGAGATGGGTTCTTGTGAACTTTTTGCCAGGGCTGGCCCCAAACTGCAGTCTTTCTGTACTTTGACTACTCCCCCCCCCCCAGTCTATCCCCAAGTAGCTAATATTACAGTCATGAGCCAGTGAGCCCAACTGGATCTGTGGTTTTTATAAAACCTTCCATTAAGAGGTCACCACTGTGTGGGCCAGGAGTTTGGCCTAATGGTAGAGTGCTTCCCTAGCATGCACAAAGACCCGGGTTCTATTCCTCAGTACCACATACAAAGAAAAAAAGCTGGAAGTGGTTCTGTGGCTCAAGTGGTAGAGCTCTAGCTTTGAGAAAGCCCAAAGATAGTGTTCATGCCTGAGTTCAAGCCAGGATTGGGGGAAAAAAAAAAAAAAAAGCTCACCACTGTTCTCACAGAGGGAATATGGTATGCTGATAGAATCTTGACTCACAGCAATGGAAGTTAGCTTCTAGCTTTCTCCAGGAACAGTGGAGGATTTAAAACCCCTGTACTTGTTAGCAGAGCCAGTACCTGTCTATATCTACCTACTAGGCTGCTAAACAAAATTCTGAAAGGATTTCAGCCTGTTTAAATGTTTGGGTTATTAAAGTATTTAAGAAATTGATGTCAGTTTGTGAATTACAGAAAAGAAGTCTATATGGTATGGAGTTTATCATATAAGTGGATAAAATTTCTTTGTTTTTCTACCTAAACATTTCAGTGAGAATTTGACTGTTTAAGAATTTAAGGTGAAACAATGGAAATTTCCAACATTTCAGAGCTGATGTAAATGAAAGCTATTTCCTTTCAGATCATAGCATAATCTTGAGCATTGGTGTTGGCCCCATATTATTTCCTGTTTGAATTGAATGGCAATTTCCAGTTTTATATGGCAGTCTAGGATTAAGTTGATTTTGTAGTAAAATAATCTTGCATGTATAATCCTACTTATACATTTAGCAATTAAAATTACTCTTGTGATAATGATGGTATTAGAAGGGTTAGATAACTATCATGGAGAATCTGAAGCTTAATTATCTCTGGTAACAAAATGCATAATCTTCCATTACGACACTTATTTCCTTATGGTAATAAACTCATTTATTCTATGGTTATCAATTTAACTTCTCAACCATAAACATCTGTTCTTACATGCATTTAATTGGTGTAAATGTCATCAACAAAGTAGTTAAAATTCCACGGAACATTTTAAAGGCATTGTTTTATAATTCATGAAAGGGAAAAGTGTATGCTGAATTAAAGACTATTTATGAGTTTTTTTTTCTGATAATCTTTGGAAGTCTGTTTACTAAAAGTAAATAGTAAAATTATAGTAATTTGATTTTTTTATAAGAATATTGTAGTTGGGTGGCAGTGGCTTGTGCCTATAATCCTAGCTACTCAAGAGGCTAAGTTCTCAGGAACTCAGTTTGAAGCCAGCCTACCCAGGGAAATCTGTAAGACTTTTGTCTCTAATTATTCATCAAAAAGCCAGATGTGGAACAGTGGCTCCAGTGATAGATCACTAGCCTTGATCATAAAATCTCAAGGAATAACATCAAAGCCCTGAGTTTCAGCCCCAGGACTGCCCTGCCTCACATTGTTCTGTCCCTCCCCCCAATCCTGGGGCTTGAACTCAGGGCCTGGGCACTGTCCTTGGACTTTCTCCAGTCTAGAGGTCTACTACTTGAGCCACAGCACCACTCCTGTTGTTTTTCGATGTATGCGGTACGGAAGAATCAAACCCAGGGCTTCGTGCATGCAAGGCAAGCACTCTACGATTAGGCCATACTCCTGGCACCCATTGTTCTGTTTTATAGGCTTACATTAGAGAGAGGAATGCTTAAAGAGAATTGCAGTTAGAACTGTTGTATTTAGGGGTACAGGCTTTGAAGGGAAGATTTTTCATAGGAAAGAAACGACATACACTACTCTTACATCACAAAAGCTTTTCCTGCTCCCACACTACAAGACTATTCACACATAGTCCTTTCCATGTCTCTTTCAAACAGTCTAGTCTTTTAGAAGTAAATATTTATCTTTTGTGGTTTGTGGGGTTTGAACTCAGGGCCTGGGCTCTCTTGCTCAAGGATAGTGCTCTACTATTCTGAACCATAGCGCCACTTCCAGTTTTATGGTGGTTAATTGGAGATAAGAGTCTCACAAACTTTCCTGCCTGGGCTGGCTCTGAACCATGATCCTCAGATCTCAGTCCCCTGAGTAACTAGGATGACAGGCATAAGCCACTGGCACCCAGCTATGTTTATGTTTTTCTAAATGTCAACCTCAGTAATATGATAAGAGGAACTGGTTTGAAAATTTTATTGAGAAGTCTTCTGTCCATTTAGGGAGTTTATTTGTGAGTACTAGTTTTGAAAAACAAGAGTTTTAATTTGCTCTTGTTCTAAAATAGGAACTTACGTTACTTGTAAGTACACTAAGATCTTTCAGCTCTGTGACTTTATGACTTTAGTTAGTAATCTAGGAGTGTTTTCACTTGCATCTGCTGAGATCCCATAACAGTCCTATTGTCTGGTATTGTTATATTAGTTTAACATTTTACACAAGGCTGAGTGCTCAAAGAGGTGACATTGCATAAGAGGGTGGTACAGCTGTGTCAGTGACTAGGATTTGAACCCAGATAGTCTGGTACAAAATGTTTATTCTTTCCCAAAGCATTTTTACAGACGAGAATGACATTCCCCATGTAATTGAAGTAGCTTCACCAATTACCAACTCAGCATCAGTACTGATTCATCTATACCCTAGTCCATCTGATCTCCATCCCACAATAAGATTATTTTGAAAGCAAAATCCAAGAATCCAAGAATCGTATTATTTTTTCGTACACATAATTGTATATATTCATATATTTAAGTACCTCTAAGCATAACTATGTTGGTAGCATCATAAAAATTTCCTAATATCAATTATTCAGTCAGTATTCATTAATTAGCCAGTTACTTTTTTTTTGAATTTTTACTTTTTGAATTAGATGAACAAGGTATCTTCACAAATAATTTTGTTTCTTTTTGTTTAAAAGATGATCTTGCTACCAGGCTACCCTCAAACTTGAAATCCTCCTGTCTCAGCCTCAAAAAAGCTAGAATTACAAGCATATACTACTTCAGTTTTTTTCTTAATTTGCTTTTACAGTTTGTTTCTTAATTTTCTTTTCTTTCTCCTTTATCTTTTGTAATTGTTTGTGGTTTGAGAGAACCAAGCCCTTTATCCTGAATGATCTCCTGCGTTGTATTGCTAACTGCATTGCCATGTAATATTCAGTGAATTTGACCAATTAGATGTAGACACTTGCAGTCAGCCAGTTTTCATGCCACCTTCATAATCAGATCCAAGTGCTTCCATCAGTAGGTTCATAAGTGACTTTCTTTTTGTGAGGTAATAGCCTTTGATAGTCATTGCCCATAGGAATTGCAAAGTAATAGTGTCCTTAATCTGTCACTCTTCCTGTAAAGAGAGACATCTTGTTTGTTCTATTCCCCATTAATTGTTCGGGTAACCCCTCCGTTATCTGGCTAGCCTGAATAAAGTGCTACACAAGGGTAGGATAAATGCTTGACTTTTGCTTTTCAGAATGGGGAGCTAGTTCATAAGCTCCTCCTCGGGTGCCCACTGTAGTTCTTTTCTTTCCTTTTTTTTTTTTTTTTTTTGCCAGTCCTGGACTTGAGCTTAGGGCCTGAGCACTGTCCTTGGATTTTCTCAAGGCTAGAGCTGTACAACTTGAGCCTCAGCACTACTTCTGGTGCTGAGGAATCGAACCTGGGTCTTCATGCATGCTAGGCAAGCACTTTACCACCAGGCCAAACTCCTGGCCCAGTTCTTTTCTTTTTAAAGCATTTCTTTAATACATTCAATTTATTTCAATTCACTGAAGTTACCATTGTGGTGATTCTAGGACTGTCCCATCTTTGAGCAGTGGAGGAAGCCTGGGCCTGCTGGAAGCTCCTGTCTTGCTTGACATGACTTTACTATTGGTCTTCAGTATTTTCTGATCAATGTTTTAAGGCATTTATTGTAGACAAAGTTAGCAATTACTTGCTTTTTTTTTTTTTCTAGTCCTGGGGCTTGAACTCAGGGCTTGGGCACTTGGGCTTTCTCAAGGCTAGTGCTTTTCCACTTGAACCACAGCACTACTTTCAGCTTTTTCTATTTATATGGTACCGAGGAATTGAACCTGGGTGTTCATGGATGCTAGGTAAGCACTCTACCACTAGGCCACACTCCCGGCCCCCAATTATTTGCTTGTTAAATATAAACTTGAGCATGATTTTCTGTTAGTATTTCCAATTAAATTCAAGATTCTGTAGTCCTGGGGCTTGAACTCTAAACTTCTCACTCTTGCTCAGTTTTTTTTTGTTTTTGCTCAAGGCTGACACTCTGATGTGAGTCATACCTCTACTTCCCTGCTTTTCGCTGGTTAATTGGAAACAAGAGTCTCTCAGATTTGTCTGCCTGAGCTGGCTCTGAAGCAGGATTCTCAGCTCTCAGTCTCTTGAGTAGCTAGGATGACAGATGTGAGCAACTGGTATCCAGTAAAACATTGTTTTAACTGAATCTTCTTAACTTCTATATCTCATAATTCTTTGATTTAAGAAAAACTGGTTCCTATGTGAATAATGGCCCATTTTGATTTTTACTAATATCTTAATTTCCTTTCTATTTTAAAGCCCCACCTGAATTTCTGAAACAACCTGCTAATATATATGCTCACGAGTCCATGGATATTGTATTTGAATGTGAAGTAACTGGAAAGCCAACTCCAACTGTGAAGTGGGTCAAGAATGGGGACATGGTAATCCCAAGTGATTATTTCAAAATTGTAGTAAGTATCTTACAAAGAAAAGCATTTATTTTTATTTAATGTCAAGGAATTTTTTTTGTTTATTTGATTATAATCACCAAGAGATCATTTATCCTGCCAATACCAACTAAAGTACTACAAATGAAAGTAGAAAAATTATACAAAAATCTTCTAGAGTATAATTTCTTCATTGATTGATAAGAAAGCTGAACCCAGAAATGTTTTGGTAGCTTATGCTGGGTCATATGGCAGATGGGTGGCTGAACTGTGCTGAGAGTCTTCCAGATGGTCTGATATGCTTAAAAACAGCTGCCACTATTTTCCGGAAATGGCGTGATCATGTGTATGAGCATTCCCAATTGTCTCTGTAGCTCTCTACTCAAGGAGCAGAAAGCTCTTCCTTAAAATGTGGAAATGTGATCCTTTTGAAAAACATACCAATTAATTATACAGAATACAATAAAACGTAACCACAAATCAGATTCCAATTCCTCAGAATAAGGTTACCCCATATCAGAGAGCTATAACATTTTAGGTGAAGATGATTTTTAAATAGCATTAATGTGTATGGCTTGTATGTTTTTAATGTATCAGTTATTTAAAAAAACTCAGTAAGTGCAAATGAGATATGTCACATCTGTATTATTTCAGCACTGAGAAATCTACAGCTAAAGGACAGTGATTTCAAGGCCCATCTAGGCTATGTAGCAAGACTCTTGTCTCACATACACACACCAAAAGGAAATACAAAAAAAATTGTTATATATTGCTGAGACTTCTCAGTTACAATTACTTTTTATATCTAGTACCTTAGTAAATAGAATTATCTAAACTTTAATAGTAATTACTAATGACATACCTTAAGGTCTGAGTATGATACTCATAGAGGTCAGATGTAACTATAATTGTTAAAGACTTAATCTCATTGACATATTTGTCACAAAAGTAATACATTGGAAACCTATTTTCTATTGTGAAATACATGGTATCATGTTTCCAAAATTCATGCTAAATGAGTGACTCAGGCCTGTCATTCTAGCTCTTCAGGAGGCAGCAGAAATCAGAACTGTAGATGAAAGCTAGTCTGGGCAGAAACTTTGTACTACCCGTCTCAACCAATAGGAACTGATGTGGTGGTTCACACCTTTCATCCCAACTGTACCAGAAGCATAAATAGGATTACAGTCTGGGCTGGCCCAAGCATAAAGACAAGACCCCATGCTGGGACATGGCCAGATTAGAAGTAAAGCCACCTGCCTAGCAATTGTGAGGCCCTAAATTCAGATCCCAGCATTACTACAAAACAACCCACCAAATTCATAAATACTGAATATTAAAAAGCATCCTGTTACAGTTAGCATTTTTCATCAAAACTTGCATGCTTCTTTAAACTTTTTTTTTTTTTTTTTTTTTGCCAGTCCTGGGCTTGAGCTCAGGACTTGTGCACTGTCCTTGGACTTTCTTAAAGCTAGCACTCTACTACTTGAGCCTCAGCACCACTTCTGGCTTTTTGCTATGTATGTGGGGTACTGAGGAATCAAACCCAGGTCTTCGTGCATGCTATGCAAGCATTCTACCACTAGGCCAAACTCCTGGCCCCTCTTTAAACATTTTTAAACTTACTTCACAATAACAGTAGTCGGCATTCGTGCAGTATTTTTTTTGTTTTGAAAAGTCAGGTGTGTAGCTTCATTTGACTTACTGTAGTCTAATCTATTAAAACCATAGATATTGTATATAATGTTGGAAAATAGTGCTTTGTGTTTACAAATTCAGGCTTTATAGTGCTTTCCAGATATTTTTCCAATAAAGGTATAAGCTTAAAAGCAGTGAGGCTGTGACTTTCCCTCATTCATGATGTTATTCTGGTCACATAAGTCTATGCCTGGCCAATACTCTCATAAAAAATTGAGTTAACAAGTACATAGGTAGATAGGATTCAATAATTGAATCAGAAAGTGACTTGCTTTTCCTCCCATAAAAGAGCACACCCTTAAGATTTTTAAGTCACGTTTGTCAACCATTTTAAATGATAAAATTTTGTGCATGTTTTTCTTCCTTAGAAGGAACATAACCTTCAAGTTTTGGGTCTGGTGAAATCAGATGAAGGGTTTTATCAGTGCATTGCTGAGAATGATGTTGGAAATGTGCAGGCTGGAGCCCAGCTCATCATCCTTGAACATGGTAAGAGGCTGAGACCAGAATAGGAGTGCAGGTGAACTGTGTGTCTGAGACACCGTGAGACACTGTGACATCAGAGACTTCATGATTGTTCATTTATTTGGGAAGCCCAGTATGTGGAATAGCTAGGAGAATATGAGTTACACGTCTGTCACTTAGAATTATCTAGAAATACATTTCCAGATAATGTTGGAAAGAAATGAATATTAATAAGAAAAAGTAAACAGTTTCAGTCCAAGTCCTAGGTTACCCAAATTATTTTTTCCAGAATCCATTTTTTTTTGTGGGGGTGGGGGGGACAAAAAGAGGCAGTCCTGGGACTTGAACTCTGGATTTAGGCACTGTCCCTGAGCTCCTTTTTTTTTTTTTTTTTTTTTTTTGCTGGTCTTGGGGCTTGAACTCAGGGCCTGAGCACTGTCCTTGCTCTACCACTTGAGCCACAGCACCACTTAACAGCTTTTTTCTATGTATGTGGTACCAAGGAATCAAACCCAAGTCTTCCCGCATGCTACCACTAGGCCAGACTCCCACCGCTGAGCTCCTTTTTGCTCAAGTCTATCTATCACTCTAACACTTAAGCCACAGCACCACTTCCAGCTTTTTCTGTGATTAATTGGAGATAAGAATCTCAAGAAGTTAACTGCTAGGGCTGGCTTTGAACTTCAATCTTCAGATCTCAGTCTCCTGAGTAGCTAGGATGGCAGGCCTGGGCTACTGGCACTGGCCCAGAATCTACTCATTTTAATCTCATAAATTGATTTCTGCCCTATAAATAGAAAAATTCTTAATATGAATTTATGCTGATTTTTAAAGTTTTTCTAAAATAAGATTAGCTTGCATTTCATCAAAAGACACCTATATGCACTATAAAAAAAAACAAAAAAACAAAGTGTAAAGCCTGAGGGGGGAAAATGTGACTTGTGTCAGCCAAATGAGGAGAATACACTGTAATTTGAGCAGGAAAAAGCTTATTGTAAAGATTATTAATTATAATAGGATTAGAATAGCATAGAGTTGGCCTAGTAAGAAATGAACACTTAAATGTATTAAACTGGCAGACATAAAAGTGGCTCCAGGTCCAGTCTAGATGAGTATGCAGGCAGAGCCTTCCTCCTGGGACTGAGATCTGAACAGGTAGAGCATGGCTTTGGCTGTGGCTTTCCCTATTGGCAGAGCATGTGATGTACTTTGCTGTGGGAACTTGCTCACAATTTACCTTTTAGAGTCTGAGGGAAACTGATCCTAAAGAAGAGTCCTGCCAGAAGCATTCTGCTGCAGAATCCCTGAGGGGCTGGGTGTGGGGAGAGTGGCTGGCTCTTAAGTCACCAGAGTCCTGACCAGGCAGCCCCATGGAAAATCCCTTCTCTCTTCAGTGCCATCCCCAGTGACCTACACTGAGAAAGCTCAGTGGATGTGCCAGCGAGCCAAGAAAAAAATAATACCTAAAAGAGCCCAGCTCCATTCTTGCAGGATATGAAATTGGAATTTTGAACTAAGAGGCAGTGAATTGATAACTAGAGGGTGATAACTGACCCCTACCTACAAATTCTAAAGGTATGATACCTGGTGTGAATGGTTGCACAGCTGCCTGCTCTCTGGAAACCATAGCTGTAGGTGACTTTCTAAGTCAACAGATAGAGATTTCCATCAACATGATTGATTGTTGCGTTTTGTGTGTTACCTAAAAGTAAAAGAAGGTCTGAGGTGTGGCTCAGGTGGTAAAATACTGCCTAGCAAGCACAGACCCTAAGTTTAGTCCTCAGTCCTCAGTTTGCAGGGTTGGATCAGAAAACAAAAAAAGTTGAAAGTCATTGTCCTTTTCAGTAAATGAGATTAGATTATAAGGGTGATATGATACTGTCTAGTTTTATTTCTCTGCCTTCAGTTACCCAAAATTTATTTCTATTACTCACTTGAAAAGCCTCCGGAGACACTACACCATCAATATATATTACTATGGGGTTTGTTTGGTATTTTTTCCTTAAAGGTCAAGAAATTCATTTCTGGTTTGCCTTAAAATTATGCTATTTTCTGTGGACTTACATCTCAGCATCTTAAAGATAGCTGTATTTCCCATTTGGTTTTTTTCTGTAGCAGTTCTAGTTATACGATATGGCGGTAGAGTCTGTTCTTCTGTTCTGTCGTGTGTTTTCACTATGGTCTCTTCATGTACCTGGTTTTCAAAAGCACCTGTCATCCTAGATCCTTGAGAGGACTGACATCTAAGGATCTTGGTTTGAAGCCAGCCAGGACAGACAAATCCTCAACACTGTTATCCAGTTAACAAGAAAAAAAGGCCAGACTTGAATTGTGGCTCATGGTAGAGCACCAGTAGTGAGCAAAAAAAAAGCTTATATTAAAAGCCAGAGGCCCTGAGTTCAAACCCTAGTGTGTGTGTGTGTGTGTATGTGTATGTATAAAGAGAGAGAGATGTACATATATACATATACACATGTATGCCTATGTACATACGTATGCACATACACATACTCACTTACTCTATAGGGCTGAAAGAAGCTAGCATAGAACCAGCACTTTACAGTTTTACTATAGACTGAAATGATCAGGAAATACAAACTTGTATGTTTACCTTGTGATAAATAAAATGAAGGAGAACTAATATTTTAAAAAGTCATAAAAAGATTGAAAGAAGGTAGAAGGGTCTTGCCATCTACTTTTACTGAATACAAAAGAAAATACAGGGGAAAAATCAGTTGCTTAGAAATATAATTACCTTGAGTAAATTAAAGATGAGAAGTTAAAGAATTGCAAGAATTACTTTAAATTACTTCAAGAATTATTCTGAATGTAACAATAATACAGGCAAGTGATGTAGCTTGAGCTACATAGTGAATTATTATTCTAGACCACACAGTAAGACTATTTCAGAAAAGTAAAACAAATGTAAAAGAAATTACTGCTTGCAAGTATGTTAAAACTAGTAAAACTAAAGGGAAAATATCTGATTTCTTTTTGACCCATTAACTTTTTATTGGCCTTTCTTCCTGTCAGTTGAATTTAAAAATAGATTCCAAAATTATTATGTAAAACTGGAATGTAAAAACAGAAATACTCCTTTTTTTTTTTTGGTATGTCATTTGATACCAACTCTGATCTGTGTCTGTGGCAGTTTGATATAGTTTCAGCAAGGAAAGAAGGGTTGATGAAAAGGGGGTAGCATAAGCTTGTTTTCAGTAAAGGAAATTCACAGTTTCCCAGCCCACTAACGACTTCTAGGATATTGTGGCCAAAGCAGATAAGAATTTATATTGAACATCACTCTTTTCTTTTTGACAGAAAAATTTGTCAAAAATTCCATATAGTATCTGAGGTTATACTGCATAACAGAAGTTCTAGAATGAGTGACTAATGGTCTGGCACCAGTACAAGTTGGCTAGAGACCAGGGAATTGTTAGTCATTAATGGAATATTTTAAATCTGAAGCATTAAAATATGTTGGTGTTAATCAAATTGGTTACTTTGTTTTTTTGTAATTATAACTTTAGGAAACATTTTCTTCACGATAACTCCTACAATTTGGCTTCCTAATCATGAATTCCATATCTAGGAATGTCCCAAGATTGAAAATGTATCTGAGGGCTTTGAACATGGCTCAAGTGGTAGAGCTCCTGCATAATAAGCAAGGGGCCCTGAGTTCAAATGCTTGAGCTGCTCAAATGCTTGAGCTGCTGTTAGTGTTCTGCTGCTAACTCACTGATTGGACCAGTTCTTGAAAGCTTGGGTTTTGTTTTTTAAATTTTCTATAAAATAAAAGAATGACACGATCTCAGATTCCTTATCACTCTAAACACTTTATTAACTGAAGTTGTTTTAGAAATACCAGGTGTGTTTTAGTACACTTTTTCCATGGTATTGAAATAGGTCAGTTGATAGCAGACAGATTGGAGAATTTCCAGTTAACAGTGCTGTATATATAATGAAACACACACACACATATATATAACGAAACAGCTTTGGTGCTGGTTTGCAATCACTTGCTCAAATGCTTGCAGGATTGTGATTATTCATGTCGTGTTCCCACTGTGAAGAGCTGAAAACCCCTATGAACATCACTTTTCCCATCTCTAAAATATAAATAATTTGTGTTAGGACACCTGAGGTGTAAAAATAATGATAAGTACTCTTTTAGGTAATAGTAATTGGAAAGAACACACAGACAACACACTGAAAGGAATTCAATAGTCAGCAGTGAAGTAAATGAATGTGGAGGTAAAAGATTAGCTTCTTGAAGCCAGGTGCTGGAGGCTCACGCCTGTCATTCTAGCTACTCAGGAAACAGATCTGAGGGGGACAGTTCAAAGCTAGCTGGAACAAGAAAGTCCTGTTGTGGCTCAGAGTAGATCACTAGACAAGCAAAAATTGTTCAGGGATAGCACCCAGACTATGTGTTCAAGCCCCCCAAGATGGACAAAAAAATATATATATATATAAATAAAAAGAGCAACTTCATGAAGTAAACATTGAGGATTTATTTTTATTTTATTTTTGCCAGTCCTGGGCCTCAGCTCAAGGCCTGAGCACTGTCCTTGGACTTTCTCAAGGCTAGAGCTGTACCACTTGAGCCTCAGCACCACTTCTGGCTTTTTTCTATGTATGTGGTACCGAGGAATCGAACCCTGGCCTTTGTGCATGCTAAGCAAGCACCCTTCCACTAGGCCAAACTTCCGGCCCCGAGGATTTTTTTAAAGTAGGCAACAAAAATCCACTTAATATTCATGTAAACTATTTAAATTTGCAAAACAAAATAATCTTATATGACCAGATTGTAAGGCATCTGATACGGTCTGGCAAAAACTATATTTGTACTAAAATATTTTCAAATAAACATAACACATGTTCATTGTCCAAATTAAGAATGCATAATTGAGTGATATAAAAGTAAACTTTTTAATTCTCTCACTTTCTAGACAGTGTTAACTCATTTTGTCTATGTATTTATTCATTCAGTAATTAGATTGAACAAAATTCTGTAAACGTATGCTTTTGTGATGCTGTGTTGGAGTTGAACTTAGCCAGCAAGCAGAAGTTGCTCTGCTTATATACAGTTTATATTCGATGACTGTGGACAGACAAAGTGTAAAGAAAATAGTACAGCTCTTACGGCTTCTTAGAAGGAATGAAAAACTGCTTATATTGGGGGTAGAGTGAGAGTTATTTTAAATAAGACAAACAGGGCTTTGCGCTAGTGGTAATATTAAAGTTGAGACCTAGAAGATTAGATGAAATCTCTGTGTGTTTTACATAAACACATTCACACATAAACAGTTTCATTGTGCTTGCTTGGGAGGTACTTCAGCTGTTTTGTTTTGTTTTGTTTGGGGGGGGTTGCTTGTTTCTTAGATCTTAGGGGTTTGGTTTGGTTGGCTTTTTTTTGATTGAGGATTGGCCTTGGACTGCAGTCTTCCTACGTGTGCCTTCCGAATAGCTGTGATTACCAGAATGGGCTACCATGCCTAGCTGTAGATGTATAAATTTTATTCACAGAAGTGACATGTTTGTTGGCATATTTACATTAGCCATCATTTTGTGGCTTTATCAGTACTTCCAGGTTTATCTTTATATATATATATAAATTTATATATATATATACATACATATATATATATATATGACCGATCAGATTAGACAATGAGAAGATGCATTTTTGAGGATTGTTTGTTTATTGTGCTGCTCTTGAAGTTTGAACTCAGCGCCTGGGTGCTGTCCCTGAGCAGCAGCAGCAGCTGTCAGGGGAGATAAAATCACAGCAAGAGTAAATCTTAGAGGGCTCAGTAGTTAGTTCGGAGACTCAAGTGACTTGTCCTAAAAATGGCTTAATCAGCTGATATCTAGATTGTACATTTCAAAATTCACTGTACTGCTTTAACAAGTTTTAGTGTTTTCCAGACAGATCATGTTCTGTTTTTGGTATATTTTCTCTCAAGTTCAGTCTTGTAAGTCAATACTGAGATGGACTTATGGAAATATGATTTTTATAAGATAACTTTGGATTTTCAGGAAAATTACCAAAAGTACTCTCTGTCACTCTCAGAACTATTGGGATATGGTTGTATTTTGCATGGTCACCCAGTTATTCCCAATTTCTTGAGTTTGAAAGGTTCTACTTACTGCCAAGGTAGAAACAGTTAATGCAGATAATTACTCTGCATGCTGTTTAGAATGCCATCATGCTACTCTGATTGAGAATGGGAAGAAACTATTTCTGTTGAAGTTGATCAGCAAAGAAAGTATTTTTAAAAAATGGCATTTGAGCTAAGCCTAGTTTTACCAATATTAAGGAAAGTAACTATAGTAACATAGGTTAGAAAGATGTGTGTAAAACAGGTTTTATTCAATACTAACTCCTAATGTTGGACCTGTGGCTCACACCTGTAATCCTATCTACTCAGGAAGCTGAGATCTAAGGATCATGGTTTGAAGCCAGCCCAGGCAGAAAAGTCCCCCATGAGACTTATTTTCAATTAACCACTCAAAAACTGGAAGTGGGGCAGTGGTAGAGCCCTAGGCTTGAGCACAGAGGCTTAGGGACAGCACCCAGGCCCCCAATCCAAGCTCTACAACTGACCCCCCCCAAAAAAAAAGTAGTGTATGGGCAGGCATACTGTTTTTTTTAAAAATTGTAATTAATAGAAGGGTTACATTATAATCGCCAGATAGAAGGTGCATTACTTCATAAACGTTGATACCCCTTCTCATGTTCTTGTTCGCATTTCCCTCCCCCCACCCCTCTCTTCCATCTTGTTTTCCCCCCTTCCCTATCCTATACTAAGTGGTTTTAAGGAGAAGGTAAGGAGTCTGTGATAACAAGATTTTGTATCAAATCAGATTTACTGTTGAAAGCTCTCAGCTGGGTTGTCCCTTAAGGTGTATAAACTATATAACAAACATTTATCAAATGTTGGGTAGATGCTCCTACAAAAGAAATAGGATCAGATTTATGATTTATTGAGCCATTTATTCCGAATAGGGAGTGGAAGAGTTTTATATGCAGTAGAGATAGATTTTTCTGTATAACCCAAAGGTTACATCTTAAGTCTCTAAATTAATAAAGTTTGTCCCCAGTATTCTTGGGCTATCCCACAATTGAATGTTGATGATAGCTTTGATGAGATAAACTTATGATTAGGTGCAAATAGTTTGTTTAATGTAGAACATTAATTTCATCGTTGTCAAACATCATGGATTTTAAGGTCAGAATTTAGGAAGTCCAAGTAACAGCTTGGTGCCTTCACTATGCTTTCTGCACACAAAGACAGACTTAGAAACTGGGATCAAACTTGAATTTTAACCTGATGCTATTATTTTGTTATAAAGAAAGAATCCATTATGCACTGCTAAAACATGAGAAGGATAGTATGTATGAATATCTTTAATTGGTAGCTATATTTAAAAGATGCTAATTTATACAATAATGTCATCGCTGGCAGAATATCAATTTTAGTTCTGAAAGATATCACTGGCAATCTGGCTGCTTACAGACCTGCTTTTATAGTTTCAGTGCTGAAATGAGTATGGTTTTCATTTTGAGTTATAGTGTTGTTGGCATTGAGAATATCTCCTAGTTCATGCATTCTTAAAAAAATCACCAGAAGTAAAACGTGTAGCATCATTTGATAAGTAATTTTTTAGCATATTAAATGCTATCACCACCTTGTAACTGCTATAATACTGTCCTAATATTTATATAACTATATGCATGTATTTTAAAACAACCTTTGTTGTGCCACCAAATTCTACTCTTGGGTTTCCCTTTCTGTAGTATGTACATTGCCCAGAGAGTAAGATGAATGAGAGAGATTCTTTTAGCTGAATTTCAGTTCAGTGATGATTTTCTCCCAATTTTTAGAACTCCTCTTCAGTTATACTCTCATGAATTTGAGTAGCTGTAGCTTAAAATACTTCTACTGAAGGTCTTGATTGGAACTGTTTAATTTCAGTGTTTTTTGCACAATCTGAGGAGAGAAAAATCTGTTAGAATTTGGGTTTCTGAATCTGAATTTTAAAAATATTAAATGCTCATTCTTCCAAGTACACTTAGAAAATTGGTTTTGGTTCAAGAAGATCATTCAGCTCATTTGAACAAAGTTATTTTTTCCTTTTAATTGGGTCAGATGGGGGCTTAGTAGGGTTACTTTTGCACATTTTGTGTTTCTCTTCTCCTCTAGGGCTGGGTCTTGCTTGGGAGCCACTGCTGTGGTTCAGGATGGAGGGAGGGAAGGCTCCCTTTCCTGGGCTGACGGCTGTGGTGACTGCGTCATTGACATTTGACACACCTGTTTTAATGAGCGCTTTTGATGTCAGGAAAAAGTCATATGACTTCCTCAAACCTGAAACATCCTTTCTGCACCCAAGAATGGGAGGAGTATTTTGTGTTCATTTTTTTTATAACTTCCCTCAATTGTTGCTACATCATTTAGATCAGAGACATCAGAACACACACAGTAGGCATCCCCAAGAGTATGTTTCTTTGTTAGCAGCTTGCTCCTGCTCTTCCTCTCTTAAGGGTTAGTTCAGGGAAGGAGCCCTCAAGTCTTTGGGGTTCCACTCGCAGCTCCTACGCTCTTGCACTGACATTGCTTGACCTCTCAAAGTACTTAGGCCTTTTTGTGTTTGAGAGTGTATGGTCAGCTGCTATTTTATCCTTAAACAGTCTCCAAGCATTTCAGGTTTTGCTCCTGGGCATTTCAGGTTTTGGTGGCTTTTGAAATTTTTTGTTTTGGAAGTAAATCTGTTACTCTCGTACAGACAGTAAGAGTGAGTGCCCAATTCATAAACCAGCTATAATCATATTAATCATTAATGGGCACTAACACAGTGCCAGAAAGCACGTTGATCCTTATATCAGTACAGAAAGAAGTCTGCTACTCTTGGTGTAGCAGAAAGAAAACTGAAGCTTGAAACTATTGAGCATGCTGCCCAGAATCACACAGCTAGTGTATTTTTTGGAACTGGGATGTGAACCTAGCCTGAGTTACAGGAAGTCTGATGCATTTAAACACTGGGTAGCACTGTTGATCTCCACCTCCTCTCTCCCCAACCAGTTACCTTCAGTTCCTCACTCACTCATCTTATACTTAGCATTTAAATTGATTTTGCTACATAATAGCCTTCCTTCTGCAGGACCAGCTCCTGTTTATCTTCCAAGGCACAGTTTTAAATGCTACTTCAGCCACATGTTTCTTGGCTTCCAGCAAAAGGGTATCCTTCCCTTAACTCCATTTTTGTCTTCATTTGACCTCCTTTAGAGCATGTTCTGCTTTATGTATGACATCATTTGATGGCCTTCAGTTCTCCCCTACTAATTTTTAAGATTACTAAGAGAAGAATAAATGTCCATTGTTTATACCAGCTGGGTCGTTTTACTTTATAATTGTTAACATTCTAAGCATGTGCCATGTCGACAAACCTTAATGTATTTGCCTATTGTAATTTCTGCATTTTAATTTATAAATGTGCCCTCTGAAATCAATTTCTACATCAGAATTGTTGATTCATTTTAAATATTTGTATGGGTTTATTTCAATATGAATAAGGGATCTTGAGGGTATCTGAATCCTGCTATGGGTATTAATATTTATGAATGACAAGGCAATGGCAAGTGATTTTAAAGTTAATTAGGGATTCCTTGTTCTACTGGCATCAATAAAGGTATCTGAATATGCATGAAAACTTGAAGGAGAGTCAGAATATTTGGGAGTCATTTGCATGCTAACTAAATATTTCGATTTTTCCTTCCAGAAGTTAAATAGTATTGATTATTATATGAAAGACGATTCCCAAATCAACAAAAGGCATCAAATGAATGTTTCTATCATATAAGCCTTGAAGAAGCACAGTATTATCTGTCAGGTCTTAAAATTCACACTATCATTTCTCAAAACAGTTTGGTTCTGACTTTTTTGTTGTTGTTGTTGGTTGTGGGGCTTGAACTCAGGGCCTAGGTACTCACTGTTGCTGAGCTGTTTTGCTCAAGGCTACCCACTTTGAGCCACAGCTCCACGTCTTGAGTTTTTTTAGTGGTTCATTTGAGATAATAGTCTCGCGGACTTTACTGTGGACAGACTTCGAACCATGATCCTCAGTCCTCAAGCTCCTGAGCGGCTCGGCTTACTGGTGTGAGTCAGCGGTGCCTGGCTTGTCATGCCTTCCTTTTAAACAATACATAGCAAAGACAAATGCTTTGTTAAATATGGAATCCCTGGGATTTTTAGCACAATTACTTATTCTGTCAAAATTAGAATCTGAACATTGTAAATTTCTTGTTTAAAGTTGTTCTTCATTTTAAGTTAAAGTCTCCCCTGTTTTAGTGTTTTGTTTTGTGTGGGCCTGGGTTTGAATTGAGATTCTCCACCACAGCGAGGCAAACTCCCGTGATAGCACTGGGGTCACTGGGGTCACGTTCCTCACCCTCCACCTGTTTTCCAAAGCTTTTTTTCTCACTTAACTCTTTAAATCCCTGGTATCTAGTCAACATTTCCATGTTTAGTTCCATGATCGTCTTCATGGGGTATCCAGCAGCAGAAAGGATAGAACATAAGCATTGCTACTTCTTTCTGTGAGTCTACTGAAAGCAGATGTTTATATATCGAATTATGATAGTGTGAGGAGGTGCTAATTCGAAATCATCACCATTGTGTAACAGTATTGCTCTGCTTCAGTTTTCCTCAGTATCATATTTTAAATTTAGAAGTACTGGCAGATTTTATTAGTTTGGAAAGCAAAGTGTGTGTATGTGTGAGGGGAAATCCCCTTTCCTGTGTTTTCACTTACAGACTTCCATGAAATATGACTGAGAGTCAATGGAGAAACACCACTGGGACAGCAGTGTGAGGCCTGAGCTCATTGTAACTGCCACACATTTTTCAGTGGCTCCTTTACATGACAAATTGCTCTCACGAGCAGATAATATGGAGCTCTTCTCTTTCTGCTAGAGCCTTTATTTTTAATAAAGTCTGATTAACAGCCTAATGCATTGTTTCCCCATTGAGTGTAAGTGCTTCATTTAACTATCTTTAATCTCAATGAACAGCTGTTTTATTGGACTCTGGTTGTTTTTCTATGCTTCTCAAGTTGTTTATTGCCTTCTTTGAGCTCTTTGCAATTGAAGAAATGAACTGGAATGGGACCAGTAGAGAAACTTTGAGTGAGTTCTGAGATACATGAACTTGAAAACGTGCATTTATGTGGTGACTTTAGAACCGGATAGGCACTTAAAGCGATTTTGCTTGGTCTTCTAAGGGCTGTTAGAAAAACAGCTGACCTCTGTCTAGCTGGTATTTTGAAGACATTGCCTGATAGATGATTAAAATGCCAAGTGTGGTTTTTGTTTTGTTTTGAAGGCAGGATGCCTTTGGCTGCCTTCAGCCTCACTGCATTCTGCGCTTGTTCCTGAGACTCTGGCTGGGATGGGAACCATTCTCCGTAGCCATAGAGCAGGCTTCCTATTACTCAAGTTTCCTATTACTCTCCTAACTACCAAGCTTTTAAATACATTTTGATTTAGTAAAAAAAAATAATAATAAATATACAGGTCTATAAGTATGACTGATGTTTCCACCTAAAACTGAAGTCAGAGTGGCCTTTCTGAAGACTAGCTGGCACCACTCTTCATGCTTTCAAATACACAGACCTTTATTTTACTGAAATATTAACACAGGTGCACAAAGGTAAGTGGACAAAAGCATTACTAAAAAATGGCAAAAAAAATTTAATGGAAGTAAATTTTGATGCATCTGTGCTAGGAAATAACTTTGTCACAATAGGACTGTTGTCATTAGTTTTTCTATATTGATATGGACCGTCTTAGGCATTCCAAGTCCATGCTTTACATGGCTATATAAATGCGTCTGTGTTAGTCAACTTTCACTTCTATTTTACTGTGAGGAATGCTTGAGTAAACAGTGTATTAGGAAGAAAGGATTTCTGTTAGTTCCCATTTCATAGGTTTTAGACTGTAGTGTCTGCATGGTGTCACGCCATGGCAGGATCCCCGTACTTCCTTTAAGGAACCACTCCCAGTCACCTACCCTCCTTCCGCTAAGTCTCATCTCAAGGTTTCACCAGCTTCCCATAATACTGCAGCTGCTGACCCCTGTGCCTTCGGTGGACTTTTAGGTCTAGATGAATAGTGCCACTGTAAAGCAAAGATGTGGTTACCAGCAGTGGTGTTTTGGAGGTGATAAAAAGTGACACTTATTTCCTGTGCTTTGTGTACTTCTGCATTATATATGTTGTTTCTTACAGCAAGCTTACTGCATGTTCTAAAAATATGCAGTAGACAGCCTATAGCTGTTGAGCGGCCCGGGCTAGTTTTTGTGTGGAAGCTTTTCTCATTGTGCAGCATCTCAGTAGAATTTAGTCCAGGGTGTCCAGGCCAATGCCTGTTGGGCAGCAGAGACCGCATGATTCAGTGAAAAGTACTAGTTGTTCTATAGAACTGTCAGAAGTGGTTAGCACACATGGAAGTCTCTACTGCCTCCCATGCTTGACTATTTTCTTTTTTTCTAGCCTCCCTCCTGCCGTTTTCCAGAAGCAGTTCTCTGGGGAGCAGTAGCTGTATTCACAGTGCATCTGTGTTTATAGTGTGTGACAGTTCTGATCTAATTGTGAAGAACATACCTGGAAAGTGTCACCTGAGTGGATTCCTTTCATTTTCTTGAAGCGAAATTTTTATGCTGCTTCCCTTTTTTTTTTTTTGGAAGAAATTTTTAAAAAAATGGAAAGAAATTTCAAAATGAAATCTGTTTTGAAAACCACAAGGAACGTACTTTGGATTTCAAAAAGAAAACTTAAAAATGCACCTACTCACACCTGCCTGGTGTGAGCAGGCATCAAATTCACATAATTGGATCTCCTTCCTCCAAGAACAAGGTGTCCAACATGCCTCAGGGGTCTTCACCTTCTGTCTCAGGAACTCACATGTGTTAGCTAAACTCATAAACTCAGCCCCAGCTTCCTGTGCTGTCTGTTGCTTTACAAACAGAAACAGTGTGAGCATGGAGGCTGAAAAGCCCGTTCTTGTTAGATAACCAGAGCTGGAGCCATGTGTTAGCACACAGCGTACTTCAGTGTTTCCTAGGCAGTGAAGCTAGGAGGGGGCCAATCTGTGGAGGACTTTGAACTCCGTGCTGAAGGTTTTGAATTTGATTCTGTGGTTCATTTTGAAGCAAGAGTATTTAATCAGATCTTTTAAGAATGAATTTCTGGTAACAGAAACCAGAATTAACTGTCTTTGAGTGCTGGGGTCAAGCCCAGGTGCTCAACCACGGAGGTACATGCACCCTGACCCCTCAACATGATTCTAATTAGTTTACCCTTATAATTAAAAATTGTGGGATTAGGGGCCGGGAGTTTGGCCTAGTGGTAGAGTGCTTGCCTAGCATGCACGAAGATCCGAGTTTAATTCCTCAGTACCACATACATAGAAAAAAAAAGCCAGAAATGGTGCTGAGGTTCAAGTTGTAGAGCTCTAACCTTGAGAAAATCCAAGGACAGTGCTCAGGCCCTGAGCCCAAGCCCATGACTGGCAAAAAAAAAAAAAAAAATGGGGATTTACCGGATGTGGTGGTGCGTGCTTGTACCCTAAAGTTGGAGGCTGGACGATTGTGACATTAAGTATAGTCTGAGCTCCATAATGAGACCCTGTCTTGAGAGGGAAAATAGAAACATTAAACTTGTACCCTCTGACTCTGTAAAGAAAATTTTAGGTTCAATATGAGGAGTAAATGTCTTAAAGTAAGAAGGGCCTGGGGGAACGGGCTGCCGTAGGAGGCAGAACAATCGAGGCTGTGGTGGAGACAGCAGCTCCCACCAGTGCCACCCCTTCTTTGCTCTCACCCGTGTCAGGTTCCAGCCGGGTGAATGGACATTACAGCCAGAATCAGCAGTCAGACCCAAGTTACCTGTCACAGTTTGATTTAAAAAAAAAATTCAGTGTTTTATACTGTCATACTTAAATAAGTTGGCCTGGTGTCAATGGTGGCAAATGAAGTTTGATTTAGCAACGTAAAGGAAGTTTTCACTTCTCTGGGTGTTGCCGGTGCAGAGAGAAGCAGAATTTAATCTTAAACCACTGGGGAACATGAACCTGTCAAGTCTCCTACCCAGCAGTGACTCCCCAGAGTTTTCCCTGGGGGCTGCTATCCACTATTACCAGGCTGACCGTCCATATTCCATGCATTCTATACTTTGGTAAAGGAGAAGGAACTATTAATGTCGCCTATGAGAGTCTTACCGGCAAAGCTGGACATGGGTTGCATGCTCCTTGCAGTATTAAGCACTTGGAATTGGTTGTGTCCTCCTCTTAAGATGTCACCTCCCTCAATCATTACAGAGACCAGAAAGTCTGCTTGTCCTGCAGTGATGTGTCTAAATAGTGCCCATTGGTAGTTACCCCTGGCCTGCATGTTAGCCTTCAGTTTAATGGCCTTTTTTATGTTCATTCATTTTATTTTATTTCCCATCGTGGTTTTGTTTATTTCTTTTTTTGTGTTTTTGTTTTTCTGTTCTCTTTTTAAAAACCGTCGTGGTTTGCCCTTCATATTCCCCAATGTTTGCACATGACAAGATGTTGCCATCCCAACATTACCTCCCACTTCACTGACCAGTGCCACTACTGACCATCTAGCACCAGCCACAACGGGACCCCTGCCTTCAGCTCCTCGGGACGTCGTGGCCTCCCTGGTCTCTACCCGCTTCATCAAATTGACATGGCGGACACCGGCCTCCGATCCCCATGGAGATAACCTCACCTACTCTGTGTTTTATACCAAGGAAGGCACTGCTAGGTAAGTGCCTGGATGTCTGCAGCTGGTGGGCTGTGCCTCAGCTTACCCTGCCTGTTTGCTAAGGTGACTTTCCTAATTTTAGGTCATTAACTACATTTCAAAGAGCCTGAAGTCCCTGCCTTTCTGTGATAATGTGGGGTGGGAGAGAAGGAAAGGGAAGAAGAAAAAAGGAAGGGAAAAGAAAATCAAGAAGGTGGTTTTTCTGAGACTAATATCTTTGGTTATACCACTACTTTCATTTTGTGACTTTTTGAAGAGGCAATGAAAGAGTAGTAAAATACTCTGTAAATCTTTATTACTTGCTATATAAACAGAATTTATTAATCACTCTAAGCTTAAATTTTCTCACCTTAAAATATAAGGGTAATAAATTATCTCACATCCAGTGTAAGGATATGAGCCACAGTCTCCATAGGAAAATTCCCCCACCTGATTTGAAAAACCCATCCACTAGGTGGCGGTAAGGCATTAACATTAGTTCTCTTTTGTGTACCTAATTCCCTAAGATTCCAGAATCTGTCCTCTCTCTGCTTTTTCAGCTATGGAGTTCTTAACCTTTTTATTTTTTTTTAATTAATTAATTAATTTGTTTATTTATTCATGCATGCATGCATGCATGCCAGTCCTGGGCTTGAGCACAGGGCCTGAGCACTGTCCTTGGGCTTTCCTCAAAGCTAGAGCTCTACCCTGAGCCACAACACCACTTCCAGCTTTTTTTTTTTTTTCTATGTATGTGGTACCGAGGAATTGAACCCAGGTCTTCATGCATGCTAGGCAAGCACTCTACCACTAGGCCAAACTCCCAGGCGATTACCTTTTGATTTTTAATTGTGTATGTGTGTCCTGAAACTTGAACTTAGGCCCTGGGTGTGGACCCTCAGATTTTTCACTCAAGGCTTAACATTCTACAATTTCAACCACAGCTCTACTTTAAGCTTTTTTGATGTTTAATTGAAAATAAAAAAGCCTCATGGCTTTTTCATAGTCAAGCTCCTGAAGAAATTTTTTCCAGTTTTAATAACTTCACTCATTCACTTATAAGGAAGCAACGTGCAAAAGGTAGTAACATAACATGATGTACACACCAGAAGGCAAATTTCCATTCATCCCTTAGACTGTGTGTGAGAACACTTCCCTGTTGTCACACTAGCTCCACTCAGTGCTTCTACACGATGTGAGTTTGAAGTTACCTTTCTAGGAGAGAACGTGTTTATTAAAGTTTGATATACAAAGAGAACAAAAGAAACCTAAGCTGTGCTCTCCAAGGAGCTTTTGGTTTGGTGTAAAACACAGACACTTCCAAGTAAGCAGTAGTTGTTTGTGCTCACACAATGTGAGAAACCTCACAATTAATGTCTTCCTGGCACAGCACTAGTAATTTTTTTTCCAGTCCTGGGGCTTGAGCTTAGGGCTTGAGCACTGTCATTAGGCTTTTTCAAGGCTAATGCTCTACCATTTGAGCCACAGCACCACTTCCAGCTTTTTCTATGTATGTGGTACCAAGGAATTGAACCCAGGGCTTCATGCATGCTAGATAAGCATTCTACCACTAGGCTACACTCCTGGCCCTAGTACTAGTAATCTTAATGACAGTAATTTTTGTTACCACAGTACTCTTCCCAACAACGTGACAACATCTTAACTATTACGTTATGTTCTTACTATTTTGTTGATATTTGTTTGGAGATGGAGTTTCTAAGACTTTTCTGTCTGTGCTGGCCTCAAATCGTGATCCATCTTCTATATGTCTGCGCTAACAAGTTAGTATTACAGGTGTAAGGCCCACAACTCAGCGACGTGGAGATTTTTGATGTTTCTGTTCTCAGTTTAAAAAGTGATTAGTTCTCCTTTTTATGCAAGATACAGTCAGGATTCTTCGATATTTTCTATGGAAATTAGATGATACTCACAATCACTTTCACCCAATTTTCCTGACCATCTCTCTCTTTAACTTAGCAATTTCAAAACTACATGGTCAGCTGGGCACCAGTGGCTCACACCTGTAACCCTAGCTACAAAGGTGGCTGAGATCTGAGGATCATAGTTTGAAACCAGCCTGGGC
The DNA here is from genome assembly GCF_031878675.1 of Megascapheus bottae. NCBI lineage: Eukaryota > Metazoa > Chordata > Mammalia > Rodentia > Geomyidae > Megascapheus > Megascapheus bottae. Next base: position 2,888,727 of record NC_143538.1, on the reverse strand, counting down.
AGGAAAGTCTGTAAGACTTACCTCCAATTAACCACCAGAAAGCTGTGGCTCAAATAGTAGAGTTCTAGCCTTGAGCCCAGAAACAGAGCCCAGGCCCCAAGTTCAAACCGCAGAATCTGCACAGAAAGTAAGGAAAAAAGGGGAAAGAGGCTGGGAGGGAGGGAGGTATGGATGGAGGGACAGAGGGACAGAAAAGTATTGGTAACAGCTGTGTCTCCAAAAGGAGTCTGTTCACAATGAGCAATAGCGATATTTAAAGCAAGAATGTCACCACTTGTCAGCGTCTTTGCATTATGCTGTATACTCTTAACTCCCAAGTTTCATTTTCGAAAATTACTTTGACTCAAATTATTATAGGAGTGCTGTGGTGGTGACAGCATTTATTGGTACTGGACTTAAACTCAGGACTCCTGTCTTGGCTTGCTTGCTCGTGATTAGTGCTCTTCCACTTGAGCCGTATCTCCAGCACAAATTAGTAGATTTTGATATGAGCTGGAAATCAAACCTGTACATTCTAAAAATGTTCACAACAAATATTGTTTCTTTCCAAATTGTTTCTTTTTCCAAAGGGAGCGTGTTGAGAATACCAGTCGCCCAGGAGAGATGCAGGTAACCATTCAAAACTTAATGCCAGCGACTGTGTACATCTTCAGGGTTATGGCCCAAAATAAGCATGGCTCAGGAGAGAGTTCAGCTCCACTACGAGTAGAAACACAACCTGAAGGTGAGTCTTCCATCTGTCTGCCAGCCCCTCCCAGAAGGAAGCCTATAAGAAACTCTACCTATTATGTTTAGGCTGAAGATACTGTAGGGAAATAGAAGGTTAATAGTTCGGTTGACTTCAAGGTGTTTGTTTCCTTGCAGTGCTGGGGATGTTTTTCCAATTACATCTCTAAGGTTTTCTGTGTCATATTGGCTTATATTATAAATGCCCTATATATCTTAACTTTTGGTTATAAATGATAGGTTTGAAATGGTAAGAAAAAAATGTCACAATGATTTTCCCCACTTGAAACTTTCTTCTAAACTTTTTCCCTTCACACCCAGCACTGTTTTTCTTCAGAAAATTCTCCACTCTGCCTTTACTGTTCACTGTACCAGATTTCTATGTTCACAGATGTCACTAAAAAAGATGTATTATGGGCTAGGAGTTTGGCCTAGTGGTTAAAGTGCTTGCCTAGCATGCACAAAGACCCGGGTTCGTTTCCTTGGTACCACATATATAGAAAAAGCCAGAAGTGGTGCTGAGGCTCAAGTGGTAGAGTTCTAGCCTTGAGAAAGTCCAAGGACAGTGCTCAGGCTCTGAGCTCAAGCCCAGGACTGGCAAAAAAAAAACAAAAAAAAACCCAAAAAACAAAAAAATATGTATCATGCATGTTCCCTGCTTAAAGCAACATGTGTGAAAAGTACCAACCTAAGAACTAAGCAGAATAAATGAACTTACAGTGAGACTATGAAACAATTCAGAAACTTCCTGATTGTTAGAATAAAGTCAAGAAGCTATGAGGTGGGCTAGAGTCATATTCAAGTAGTAGAGCCAGCATAAAGCCGTAGGCTTATACCCCAGTACCTCAGGAAAAACATAGGATACTTTGAGACCTCACATTTCCATGCTATAACAAATTGCTCTCCAGTCATTTCAGTACCTTGCATGTTAGTTACTATGCAAAATATTAGCAATACCAGGATGCACATGGTAAGAGTTGATCTCTTTAAAATGAACAGAAGATAGGAGGCCACTGGTTGCTTCATTATACAGATGGAAGATCAGGAATCAAACCCAGGCAAGAACCCAAGAGGCTGATTGTAGGAAGAACATTCTCATTACAGAGAAAGGATGGTTTATTTCATAGTCCTATGTTCAGACAAATGTGGGAATTTTTCATTCAGTTTTAAACTAAGGTACTGTGTCATAGCTTCTGAGCGTGGATATCAAAACAAGGAGGTATAAACAGGGAAGTTATGACAAGTACCTAAAATCGTTGGGCCTGAAGTTAGCCTTGAAGCATTTGACTTAAGATAGCATTCTTGGAGAAGGAGACTGCAGGATCCAAGTTCCAGAAATAGGATCAGTATGCTGGATCACAGCCAGTGCCACATACTATCCCAGGACTGTGAAACTTCTGAAACCACATGGAAATGTTTGCATGTCTGATTATAGTCATCTTTCTTTGAAAGGTCCATAACTTTTATCATCATTTCAGACTTTATGAGTGAAAGTATTACCAACCACTGAACTAGATAGTCAGATTTACAGATGAAAGAATAGATGTAAGGAAGAATGCCGGTAGCTGTGTTAGGTGGACAAGATGTGATGATGAATAAGCCTGGACTTCTTTCCACAAGGAACCAGAGACAGGCAGACAAACAGAACCCAATAGTGTGTGGTGCTGACATCACACCAGAAGTAAGCAGTGCAGTTGCTTGCTTAAGGGGTTTGGTTTAGTAAGACTATAGGTGGAAGTGGCAACAGGTTCTGATGAGGGTGTTTGGGGGTTGGAGAAAGACTTATCATGTATTTTGGAAAAGAGAAGCAGAGAGAGCAGAGAGACTTGCCCTTTATCTGGAGATGTTCAGCTTGGGTAGGGGAGGTAAAAATATTGGAATCAACCCTTGAACATTTTTGCCTATTTAGCTTCCAAAAAAAACTTGAAACTTTTCCCACTTACTGTGGTTCTATTTATCTGGAATGAAAGAGTTAATTAGTGCCTTTTCCAGGTCCTGTTTCTCTAAGCTTAGCCAGCGAGTATACTGAAAGTGATTTCAAGGGATTTAGAAACTGTTTTGGTTTTTTTCCTGTTTGGTTGAGTTACAGGAAAGTTTTCCATAGCAACAGAAGTGTGACAAATGCCACCTGTCAGGCTGCACAAAATACACTCTTAACATTAAGTGAATAAGATTATTCATGACTAAATAAAGCAAACAACTGTTAGAGTAACTATATTCAGGTTTCTCCACTTTGGTAGCAAAACAAATCTTAAGTCATAGTGCTGTTTTCAAGAAAGAGAGTTTGTTTTACATTGTTATTTTTTCCCCTTCCCAGCTATTAAATCTAATGGGTGTCTATTACAGAGATGCTACTGCCAGGAAATTTGTTTTCAAATATAGGATGTCTACCAAAATGTAGGCATGTCAGCTACCCAGGATTGAACCAGACTCTGTGAGAAGCAGACTATACTGAAAAGACAGGTCTGTGAGACATTGCAGAGGGCAGATCACTTCATCTGTCAGCCTCAAGCCTCCCTTCAGAAGGTCATGCACTAGACTAATCCATGTTGCAACGTCTGAACCACATGTGTCTTTCCCATCGACTAGAATAATTTCTCCTGAGTGACAAGGAGGCTGCTCACTCTTGACACCAAGTCTCTCAGGCTGTCCTCCCTGCCCTACCACTCCCGCTGCAGAGTCCTGTACTTGTCTCATTACATCACTAGAGGCTGTCAATACCGAGGTGTTGCTGTGATTCATATGCCTGGCTTCCTTGTTGAACTGGGAGTCCCCCAGAGTTGGGGACGCCCATCATTGCATTCCCAGGACCTGCCACAGCATCTGACAAAGGATGTCTTGAGGCTAGTTTGCTCCTTTCTTTCTTTCTTTCTTTCTTTCTTTCTTTCTGTCTTTCTTTCTTTCTTTCTTTTTATGTATTTTTCTTAATTTGAATAAATTGAATTTTTTAAAATGTGATTTTTATTTGAATTATAAAAAAGGAAAGTAAGCCAGATGCAGTGGATCATGCTTGTCATCCTAGGCAGAGATCTGAGGACCATGGTTCAAAATCAGCCTAGGCACTAAAGACCTTGAAACTCTTATCTCCAATTAAGCACTAGAAAACTGGAAGTGGCTCAGCGGCTCAAGGGGTAGGGTGGTATCCTTGAGCTGAAGAGCTCAGGGACAGTGTCAGAGACAGTGCCCAGGCTCAGAGTTCATGCCCCATGACTGACAAAAAAAAAAAAAAAGTATATGTATCCTAAAACAACTTGGATCAAAACAATTATTTTCCTAATTTTATTTTATTTATTTATTTATTTTTTTGCCAGTCCTGGGCTTGAGCACAGGGCTTGAGCACTGTCCTTGGACTTTCTCAAGGCTAGAGCTCTACCACTTGAGCCTCAGCACCACTTCCGGCTTTTTTCTATGTATGTGGTACCGAGGAATCGAACCCGGGTCTTCATGCATGCTAGGCAAGCACTTTAACCACTAGGCCAAACTCCCGGCCCCTCTAATTTTATTTTCTAAACTGTGGCATGCATGACAGACAGTACCCCTAAGAATAGTTTTGTGGGAGTGTAGTAAGTCTTACATCTTCCTCTCTTGAACTTTTCTTTTCAGTTCAGCTCCCTGGACCAGCCCCTAACATCCGAGCTTACACCACGTCACCTACTTCCATCACTGTTACATGGGAGACCCCACTGTCAGGCAACGGGGAAATTCAGAACTACAAATTATACTACATGGAAAAAGGAACAGATAAAGAGCAGGTATAAAACAAGGTCTTGGGGGCCACGAAGACCCGGGTTTGATTCCTCAGCACCACATACATAGGAAAAAAAAAAAAAAAGCCAGAAGTGGTGCTGAGGCAGAAGTGGTAGAGCTCTAGCCTTGAGAAAGTCCAAGGACAGTGCTTAGGCCCTGAGCTCAAGCCCAGGACTGGCAAAAACAAAAACAACAACAAAAAAATGAGGTCTTGGGGGTGGAGGGAGGGAAATGAGGACCAAGACATGAGAAAGAACATCAGTGTTTGTGAAGTTATGCTCCTTCTATCTGGTGAATATAATGTAACCCTTCTAATAATTAAATAAAAAAAAACATGGGAAAAAAAGAAATATGATATAAAAATCAATGTTAATAAATTCTTTAAAAAATTAAAAATGAGATCTTGTTTTAAACCATTGGCTGGGACAGTATCATTGAAATATAGTTCCAAAATGCAATAGTTGCTGTATTGGAAACCAGAGAGTAGAAGATCAAAAATGTGTAAAAAGTAAAAATTTGATAGTCTGTTCTGTTGTATCAGGATTGATTTAAATTCTGTAGTTTTTACCAGCAAGGTTCTCTCAAGAAATGTTTGTAGAGATTGAGAATGTGGCTTACTGGTAGAGTGCTTGCCTCAAATCCATGAAGCCCTGGGTTCCATTACTCAGTGCCTGGAAGTGGTCCTGTGGCTCAAGTGGTAGAGTGTTAGCTTTGAGCAGAAGAAGGTCAGAGACAGGTCCCAGGCTCTAAATTCAAGCCCCAAGACTGGCAAGAGAGAGGGGGAGGGGGAGAAATGTTTCTAAATAAATTTGTCATGATGATTAATCTGCTAACTTAAATGCCATTTTATAAGAAGGTTAAATTCTGTACTATAGAACTTAGATAATTACTCTGTGTTTCTCCCTCCCCTCTTTTTTTGCCTTGAGTTGTGCATATATACAATGTTGTGTTTTATTCAAGGATGTGGATGTGTCAACTCACTCCTACACAATTAATGGGTTGAAAAAGTATACAGAGTATAGTTTCCGGGTAGTGGCCTACAATAAACATGGACCTGGAGTCTCCACACAGGATGTTGCTGTTCGGACCCTGTCAGATGGTAAGTCTTTTTTCCTTGGAAAGAAAATACCATACTCAGTTGTCCCTGGTGATATAGTAGCAAGAACTAGGCTTTGGTGTCAAGAGCATTCAGTTGAAATTCCATCTGTACTCCTTACTGGACTTTAGTCAAGTCACCTGACTTTTCTGAACATGTTACCTGATGTTTAATATGTAGGTAAGCCAACACCATTAGTTTGCTGTGAAGATTCATCAAGAGAACATAAAACCTATGGCCTGATACTGAATAAGTCTCAGTGATTGTAATTTAGCAGAATCATCCATTTGAATAAATACCATTGCTATTTCAGGGTTGTTGGAAATTCAGCTTTACCTTTACTTAGTAATCATATTTACTGATCTCATTGAAATAAGTGTCTGATTCCCCAAAGATACTACCTGGCATGGATATGAGCCTGGCATGTATGCTCCTATGAAAGTATCTCAAATATGACTGTGCCTCAGCGCCTCATCTCCCCTGGAGCCAGCAACAGAAGGCATTGGCAGCTTGAATTGAGACCTGGTCACATAACTGGGGTGGGAGAAGATGTGTACTTGTATAACCTGTGCTCAAGAACAATCATACAGTTGGTGGATTGGTGACAGTGGGTGACTAATTTTCTTTTTTTTCTCTTCTGCTCATCTAGTGCCCAGTACTGCCCCTCAGAATGTGTCCGTAGAAGTGAGAAATTCAAAGGTAAAATTTTGTGATAATGCCAATCATTCTTATGAGATTCTTGTTTTCTTCTGCAAATACCCACCCATTGAGAATTATACCATTTCAGCTGTTTCGAACTGATAATGGAAAAGTATTGCTACACCTAAGAGTAGTTTACTTCCTAATCCACGTGCCACCAGTCAGTGGATTCTAGGATTTCTGACCAAACACCTTTATTCTGACAAAATGCACACGAGATTCAGAAGGTTCTCCTTGAAAATATAATCTCCTCATTCAACAGTGGGAGTTTCAAAAGCAAAAAGTAGTTTGAGTGACTGCATTCACTTGAGAAACTCTCAAGCACTCTATTGTCTGTGTGTTTCTTCTCTATGCGGTGAAATTAGGGTTAAGAACACACGCAGCAACTGGGCCCAGCCTTTCCCTGTGTTCAGCTCTCCCCTCACTGTTGTCTTTCCCAGAGTATTAGGATTCACTGGCAGCCACCTTCTCCAGCCACACAAAACGGGCAGATCACTGGCTACAAGATTCGCCACCGAAAGGCCTCCCGCAAGAGCGATGTCACTGAAACCTTGGTTCCTGGCACCCAGCTGTCTCAGCTGATTGAAGGCAAGCCACTTCATACATAGCAAAAGCTTTGGCATTGAATTATAATACTGTGGGGCTTCCCCTGAGCTAGTGACTTACTTACATAAACAAAAATGTTTAAAGTCCCCTCAAAATATTGTAATAGTCTACATCTAACTGCATGCAAATTAATGGAAAGTAAGATTACATTTTTTTTGTTTCTTTATATTCTGTTTTCTGGGTTTATATACTGGTGGTTTTATTTTTTTGTTGTTGTTTTGTTGTAGTACAAGGAACATAAAACAGATATGTAAATAATTACCCCTCATTCTTGTAGGTATCAGGCCTACAACGTGTTCTATAACATTAAATGTCATTTGTGGCCTTCAAGAATATTTGTGAAGAACTATAATTACGTTTTTGACTGTAGATACTGTGAAATTTTAGAAAGTTCTATCAGGAATCATTCCTTTTGTATAGTTTTCCTTTTGTAAGCAACAAGTAGCTCCCTTAATAAAAATGAGTCCAAGTGCATATTTAATGAAGTTCACCTTATAAGTCATGAAGAATTCTACTTTTTCTGTCACAGGTAGAGAATGGAGTGTCAGCTAAGCAAAGGCAAAGTTTCTTTGCAAGAGATCCTCTACTAAACAATAAGTTATCTGATTAAGTTATAGCCAGAGGCAGTTTTATAGCACTTAACACTTCTCGTAGTATATCTTTTTAAAATGTGTTATGAAGTTTAGTAATAGTTTATGAATTCTGTTACTTAGAGGGCAAAGAACTCCTAGCTGTTTTGTTCCCTAGTACGTATCAAGTTTCAAGTTAATGCCTCAAGAGAGCAACCGTATTTGTTTTTCTGGATCTGCCATTTGTGTTCATCATTATATATCCAGGTTAACATGCAGATTAAATGCTTTCCATCCTTTGGATGTTGGGAAGTGCCTCTTTGTTCCTAGCTCCCTCCCTCCCAATCATTGTAACTTTCCCCAAAGTGCAAAGAATCATAACAGAACTGGCTGATTCTTTCACGATGCTAATCTAGTGGTTGTTCACAGTTACAAATATGTGTGGCTACTCTAAGACTTCCTGGTTTGCTTTGTGCAGAATCAAGGGAGTGAGATAAACTGACTTGGGCCCAGCGATTTTGATTCTCTTTCTGTCCTTCCTTTCTTGTATGAAAACAGATTCAGATTTAGGTTCCATCTGTAGAAAGCAGAACCTCCCATCTCTTGCACACTGTATGTTAACTGGTTAACTGAGCCAGAGTGTATCTTACATTCTTGCATTCTGGCCAAATTATTCACATTCATTCTGTGTGTGTGTGTGTGTGTATGTGTCTGTCTGTCTGTCTGTCTGTCTGTGTGTCTTCTTTCTTTCTCTGTCTCTCTGTCTGTCTTTGATTAGAGTTACTTCTTTGTTCTATATTTATTTTGCTTCCCTCACCCCTTGTACTGGGGCTTGAACTCAGGAACCCTGAGCTTGTTTGTTCATAGCTGGTTGCTTGAAACATTGATTTTAGCAGTATTTGTGAAGCTCTGAACTGATTTAGTGGATGGGATATTTGCTTTGATAGATTATGAATATCATGTTTTCCGAAATTCATTTCAGCTGTGTTCTTTTGTGTTCTGGGTCTCAGGTCTGGATCGGGGGACTGAGTATAATTTTCGTGTGGCTGCTCTTACAGTCAACGGTACAGGCCCAGCAACAGACTGGCTGTCTGCTGAAACTTTTGAAAGTGACCTAGACGGTAAGAACACACACTTGGCAGGATAGGTACTAACTGTAGTCTTTGATCAGCTTGAAAGGCCACATATCTTGGCTTAAATCCCTATTACACTGCTGGTGTTCATACAGACAACAAAGTTTTCTGAGATTGTTTTTTTCCTGTGGTTTTTTTAGAGAAGTGCTCCTCTTTAAGCAGAGCCAAAAAAAAGGGAAAATGAAAATGCGTTGGTACATTTAGTCAGGCTTTGTTTTACCTGGACCATTAAGTAGTTGGATGATGTAACATTAAGATCAAGAAATATCAGTATATCAATTATGTGTTTATTTTAGTTATACCTTTCCTGTGCCTTACTCCTGAAAACCCTTTCTCTCTTTTCTTACTGTTGAGCCAGTGAGTAACTCCTCTGAGAATATGTGTCAGTACCTTTATCAGTGACAGGTGCCAGATTCGGGCGACATAAAGACCTTGATTCAAATAAAGATTGTAATGTATGATTTGAAGTCATGTACATAAAATATACTACAAATTGCTCACTTTTTAAAATGTCAGTTACTGGGGCTTTAACTCAGCACCTCAGTTTCATTTGGCCAAGGCTGGAACTATACCACTCAAGCCATAGCTCTACATAAAGCTTTTTTGTTGACTAGTTGGAGATAAGAATCTCATAGAGGGGCCGGGAGTTGGCCTAGTGGTAGAGTGTTCACCTAGCATGCATGAAGACCTGGGTTCAATTCCTCGGTCCCACATACATAGAAAAAAGCCAGAAGTGGTGCTGAGGCTCAAGTGGTAGAGCTCTAGCCTTGAGAAAGTCCAAGGACAGTGCTCAGGGCTGGCAAAGAAAAAAAAAGAATCTCTTAGAATTTTCTGCCCGTGCTGGCTTTGCACCTTGATTCTGAGATCTCAGCTTCCTGAGTGGCCTAAGTCACCAAATCTCTTCATTAGTTGTGATTCTCAGACTTCATTTTTTCTGAGTTACTTTACTCCATTAGGCAGAGGTTCTGGATCTCTTTTTCTTCTCTTCCAAATATCGAAATGTCTTGTATTTAAGGTTATTTGGGCTTTATTTTCTTAGAGTATATAAAATCTTGGGCCTTATTTTCCCACAGTTGTTTTTGAATTCTTGACCAGCTACTAAAAATCCTAGCACCACATAGTTTGGTAGAAGGCTGAACACTACTTCCCAAGGGTAGTGAAATATTCTAAAGGAAAGTAGGTGTCATTTTACTTTTCTGCTTTTCTTCCCAGAAACTCGTGTTCCTGAAGTGCCTAGCTCCCTTCATGTCCGCCCACTTGTCACCAGCATCGTAGTAAGCTGGACTCCTCCAGAGAATCAGAACATTGTGGTTCGAGGCTATGCCATTGGCTATGGCATTGGCAGCCCACATGCCCAGACGATCAGAGTGGACTATAAACAGCGCTATTACACCATTGAAAATTTGGGTATGTTTGCTAAGCAAAGGAGGTAATTGTATATGTGATTTCTTCTTTCTGTTACACAACAGTTTTATTTATATGTTCAAAGCATCCCCATCCATTCTTTTCCCGATTTCCCAAAGTTAACATTGAGCCCTATTTGCTTTGCTTTAACTTTCTCTTTTGTTTGTTTTTTGTTTTGGGTTTTTTTTGGGGGGGGGGGGCATGGTCAGTCATAGGGCTTGAACTCTGGGCTTGGGCACTGTCCCTGAGCTCTTCAGCTCAAGGCTACGGCCCTACCCCTGAGCCACAGCCCCACTTCCCGTTTTCTAGTGATTAATTGGAGATAAGAGTCTCATAGTCTGAACTGGCTTTGAACTGTAATCCTCAGATCTCAGCCTCCTGAGTAGCTAGAATTACAGGTGTGAGCCACCATGTCTGGCTTGTTTTTTCTTTATAATTAATAAGTTCTTTGTTGTGGAGATACTTTGAGTTTCATCAAATTCTGTCTCTCGTTTTTGTCTATGTAGAAACACAGTTGTCACTCTACATTTTCCCCAGACATAGTGTCCTAGTTCTACACTTCCCCTATGTTTATTAGAATTTTACAAATAAGAAAGAACTTTCTTTGGTGGCTATTTTATGACCATACCAGTTTGAATACTCCCAATCTTATCTGAGCACTGAAGCTAGACAGAGGCAGGCCTGGTTTGTACTTGGATGGGAGAAAGTGAACAGCCAGTGATTCCTATGTCACTTGACATCTTTATCATTCCCTTCCCTGTTGAGACAGCGAGATGCTCCAGGCTTCTTTGGTATTTTCCCAGCCTCCACACTGGAGTCTTTTATGAAAAAATGGCATTTAAAAGAAATATCTGAGCACTGCTCCCACACTTACTGTTATTGAGGTAGAAAATTCTGAGGAATCTGAAAACCGTAAGTGAGCTAATAATAAGCAAGATGATAAGTTATAGATTAAATTATAGATTAATAGTCAGAAATAGGTCCATAGGTCCATATATATATAAATTTTAAACTGGTCCGGGGGCTTGAACTTAGGGCCTGAATACTATCCATGAACTTTTATGCTCAAGGCTAGTACTTTACCACTTGAGCCAAGCTCTCCTTCTAGCTATTTGATGATTATTAGTTGGAGGTAAGAGTCTCGTGGACCTTCCTTTCCAGGCTAGCTTTGAACTGTGATCATCCTCAGATCTCAGCCGCCTTAGTAGCTATGATTATAGGCTCATCAATCAACCTTCTGAGTAGCTAGGATTATAGGCATAAGCCCCTGGAGTCTTGCAAGGTCAATTGATTTTTGAGAAAGGTACTGTGATAATCAGGAAGGAAAGGATATCTTCTTGACAAATGATTTGGGAGTCACTGGACCTCCAGTATGTATGAAAAAGGGTAAGGACCTTCATCCTTACCTTATAGCATATACAAAAACAGACTTGAATGTAAGAGCCAGAGCTGTAATGTAGTTTTTCAAGAAAAAAACAAAACAAATGAAATCTCCATGACCTTGGGGTAGACCTCTTAGGATATTAAAAGGCATGAAGACATTGTATCTTAATTGGTAAAAATAGATTTCATCAAAATTTCAAAGTTTTGACTTTTAAACTATTTTGGGTAAGATCAATAAAATGAAAAGATGAGCCACGGACACATTTGACAAAGAATTTCAGCCTAGAATATATAAGCATTCTTAAAACTCATTATGAGCATAAAGAGTGAGGAGAAAATTTGGATAAATACTTTGCAAAGAAGATCTAATAAAGAATTGGATTTGGGCAGGTATGATACATTGATAAATGGAATTATCATTCTTTGGTGTTTTTTCATATTTTTATTGTAATTAGAGGGGTTACAGTTATATTCGCAGGATAAAAGAAGTATTATTTCACACACATTGATAACCCTTCTCATGTTTTTGTTCCCATTTCACTCCCTCCACCCTTGTTCTTTGTTTTTAAGACTTTTTTAAAAATCAGTCATGGGGCCTGAACTTGGGGCCGGAATGTTCTTCTTGAGTTCTTTTGCTCAAGGCTACTGCTCTACCACTTTGAGCCACAGCACCATTTCCAGTTTCCTAATGGTCACAGACTTTTCTGCCCAGGCTAGCTTTGAACTTGGCTCCTCAGATCTCAGCCTCCTGAGTAGCTAGATATAAGCTAAGACTTTAGTTCTGATTCTAAATCTTCTCTGATAATAAAATGTTTATCCAAATTATTGCTTTGTGACATCTTTCTTTTTTTTTTTTTTTTTTTTTTTGCCAGTCCTGGGCTTGATCTCGGGGCCTAAGCACTGTTCTTGGACTTTCTCAAGGCTAGAGCTCTACCATTTGAGCCTCAGCACCACTCCCGGCTTTTTTCTATGTATGTGGTACTGAGGAATCCAACCCGGGTCTTCATGCATGCTAGGCAGGTGCTCTATCACTAGGCCAAACTCCCGGCCCATGTTTGACATCTTTGTTAAGAATAACTTCAAGTGACTTTTCTGGTAGAGAAACAGCAGCAATTTAAATCCAGTCAAAGGCCAGTAGCACAACTAAACGTCCTCTGTGCTTTCCCACCTAAGCAGTTGTCTAGAGCAATTGTTAGAGCAAAACTAGAGCTTTGCTGTGGGGTAAAAATGTCCCTGTGATGACCAGCCTCCTACTGTTTCCTTTTTGAGATCACTGACAGCAAAATCCTTTGCACTGCAGTCAGGACTTGGTCCCTGACTTCAGGTGCTTTCAATCTAACAAGAGAGCGAAAGGGAAACACAAGAAACAGTGAAGTGAGTTGAAGTACATTTCAGAGAAGGGAGACCTGGGAAGAAACTCCTCTGGGCTTAAAAGTCTGCACCAGAATGCTTGTTACAGCATAGTTGAGAAGAGGCACTGTTAGTGCTAAGATAGTGAGCAGGTGAAATGGAGGAGAGGCCAGGAGAGGAGGCACTGGCTTCTTCCACTCTGACACTAAATCTAGGGAGGTGATCCACCAGGTCTTCTATACTCTATGTGCTTCCATCTCCACACCTCCTGACACCCCAGGACAACCTCATACATAAAAATAGAATCTCTACAGTTACGATTATACATAGTCACCCTTGAAATTGTAAACTACATAGCGAGGGTTTGTTTTCAGTTGTTTGGACTTCTTTCCCTCAGATCCGAGTTCTCATTACGTGATTACCCTGAGAGCGTTCAACAGCGTCGGCGAAGGCGTCCCACTGTACGAGAGTGCAGTGACCAGGCCACACACAGGTAGGCTCCTGCTCGTCAGCAGCCTTTCTCCAGTAGGCGTGCAGAGCACTGGCTTGAGGCTGGCCTATCGATGCCCCGGAAGGGAAATGTAGGTGGCAATTTTGAGTGCATGTCTTAGGTGCTACAATGAATAAGAAAAATCCTCTGTATTTCAGTTTTACTTGTTGGAAACTATTAAGTGTGGTCGTGAAAACCATGTTATGGAAATATACATATATATGTGTATATACATACTTACACACATTTTAACATGTAAAGCTCTAGAGAGCAATATTTGAAGAGAATTAAAAGTGCTTTTTGCAGATCAGGCTTAGTGGCTAATACTTGTAATTCTAGTTACACGGGAGGTAGAAATTAGGAGGCTCACAGTTCAAGGACAGCCGAAGAAAAATGTTTAGAGACCCCCATTTCAATAAAACACATCTGGGTTTGGTAAAGTATACCTGTTACTCCAACTTCAGGGGAAGTAGAAGTTTGCAAGCCAGATTTCTGGCTAGAGCAAAAATATGAGACGCTATTTGAAAAATAACTAATGCAAAAGGACTAAACGGTACTTAAGAGGTAGCTTGCATAGGAAGCAAAAGCCCTGAGTTCAAATGCCAGTAATGCAAAATAAGTAAATGATTTCTCATCTTTCAGATGTAACTAAATGAGTCAAAAAAATAAAAGCCCTTTATCTCTAGAGGAATTATATAGGTTATTCATTGTGGCAATAAATGTGTGTTGATGAACTTAACAATTGCTATACTGGTAAGCTGAGTAGGTTTGAACAGTATTTTTCTATGTCTTTAGTGAGCTTCACATATTAATAAACATTATAAAGTCAGATGCATTGTTTTATCATTGGTGCATTTATTACACTAGGGATCAGATGTTTGCTGTTTTCTTTGAATTGTCTATTTTAAATATTTCTAACACAAAAGTAATGTAAATTTTCTAGAGTGATATGAAATATCAAACTTAGATTTACATGAGAAAGTTTATTGAAGCTTTATTTTGTTGATTTTATTTCATTTTTATGCCAGTTTTGGGACTTAAAATGAGGGCCTGAGCTCTCTCCCTTAGCTTTTTTTAGTCAAGGCCAGCACTCTACTGCTTGTCACCTAGTTTTTTAGTGATTAATTGGAGATAAGAGTCTCATAGACTTTCCTGCTAGGACTGGCTTCAAATCACGATCCTCAAATGTTAGCCTCCTGTGTTGGTGCTAGGATTACAGGTGTGATCCATTGGCACCCAGCCTGAATTTTTTTAAAGACCTAAAAATCAAAAAATGCTTCAGCAATGCCTGTTTTCCACTGGTTGCACACAAGTTTGAGTCAGTTATCTGCTGTGTATTCTAGGTATTCTGCATAGTCATACAGATTTGGCAGTATTCTTGCAAAAAGATAATATTGTCCCTTTTTTAAAAAGTCTACTAGTGATCATTACTGCATGTTTGTTATTGTTATTGTGGGGTTTTTTTGGTTGGTCATGGGGCTTGAACTCGGGACCTTGGCACTGTTCTTGAGCTTTCTCAAGGCTAATGCACTACCACTTAAGCCATAGCACCACTTTCAGCTTTTTCTGTGTATGAGGCACAAGAAATTGAACCCAGGGTTTCGTGCATGCTAGGCAAGCATTCTACCACTAGGTCACATTCCTGGCCCTCCACTTGCAGTTTTTGAGTGGTTAATTGGAGATAAGAGTCACACAGGGTCTTCTCTGCCCAGCTTTGAACCGTGATCCTTACATCTCAGCCTCCTGAATAGCTAGTGTGACAGGTGTGAGACATGGGTGCCTGCTGCTGCCTGATTTATAGCTCTGTTCTATCTTCTATGTGCCCATGTAAGTTCTTCCAGAAATACCTTTAGCATCCCAGAAAAAGGGCGGAGGTTACTTAAGTAGGAGTCTTTTATTTTTTAAAGTTGAGTTCTGAGTCAAAAATATTGAATTTGGTTTCCTTTGTGTGGCTTAGGAATGTACTCTACTAGGTATAAATATGAAAGGAAGATGTTCCTTATAACCTAGGTACCTTTTCCAAGAATTGGTCTATATGAAAGAATTGTGCACCTAGAGGTGCATTTTTTAAAACTAATTGGTATATGTCCTACCAATCTTTGAACAAATGTCTTGATTATGTATTCAGCTTCTGTTATTTTTAGTCCTCATTGTGAAGGAAATAACACACACAGTTACTTTAGAGTAACATATTTTCATAAGCAAGGCCTATGCCTTTTCAAGTTTTGACTTATACGATGGACCAATCACCATAACTGAATGGGGAACCTATTCTAACACCTGGAGTTTTAAAATAAATGAGCCTGGGTATCCTTAGGAAACGTACCCAGGAGTTTGGAAAGCCAAATTGTCAGGATGCAAACCAATGCTGCGATAGTCCCCAGTCACGTCCTTCTGCTTTTGTATGTGATCCAGCTTCTGTGTTGCAGTGACTCCTCCTAGAGAATGTGTCTTTTGGTAGGTCACAGCACACAAGCCTAAACTTTCATAGTATAAGCAAGCACTCTGATGACTATATGGTATTGTCATTAACTTATAGGAATCCACTACTAATTGTTCTCTGACTGAGCTGGAGAAAGTGCTGCAACTAGTCCAGCCTGGCAGCAGCTCCTCCTTCCTGTGGAGAGCTGCCATGAGACCCTTTGCTTTCACTCAGTGGTCTAAACCTGACCTGGCATAAAGAGAAGAATCCTTACATACCCAATGAGAGTCACTAATGACTCATGTCCCAGAAACTCACCACATCTACTGATATCTCAAAACAGGCCATGAGCTATTGGTTGCTTGTTCAGAAATAATGCCCTTATTTAAAAAAAAAAAAAAAACAAGCAAAATAAAAACCAGTTTTTGTTTTTATGTTCCTTTTTGGACAGGAGTTTGATTTTTCAAGTAATTTTAAGAAAATTCAAGCATGTCTATACTAATGTAATCACTGAATTATCACATTCTAGTATGCCTATAGAATGCAGCTAAGAATATAGTTAATTACTGCTTTGTTCAACATTCCTCTTTTAATTTCTTCCTGAAAGAACACAATTAGAAATACTCTTGTTTAAAAATGAATGTTATCTATTAACTATGATTTTCTTTCTTTTTCTCCATTTCTCATCTCTCATTCCATTATATTACCCTGCATTTCCCTTTTATTTTTGTTTATGTTTAAATGCCACTTCCCTTTTTAAATTACTTTTTGCCCAGACACTTCTGAAGTTGATTTGTTTGTTATTAATGCTCCATACACTCCAGTGCCAGATCCCACTCCCATGATGCCACCCGTGGGAGTTCAGGCTTCCATTCTGAGTCATGACACCATAAGGATCACATGGGCAGACAACTCGCTGCCCAAACACCAGAAGATTACAGACTCCCGGTACTACACAGTCCGATGGAAAACCAACATCCCTGCCAACACCAAGTACAAGGTAACCAACCACACATTTACTCTGGTTGAAAACAGCTGCTCATTAATGTTTTCTGATCTTAAAATTCTTGATTCATCTTTTTTCCAGAATGCAAATGCAACAACTTTGAGTTATTTGGTGACTGGTCTAAAACCAAATACACTCTATGAATTCTCTGTGATGGTGACCAAAGGTCGGAGATCGAGTACCTGGAGTATGACAGCCCACGGGACCACCTTCGAATTAGGTATGTGTTGTTGGAACCCGTGTAGAATGGCATTTCTTCTCTTTGCAAAGTATGAAAATCAGTGGAACTTTCTGCTAATGTGCCATCTTCTAAGTTATGAAGCTCTTCATTGCCTACTTTTTCCACCACAAAGAGAAATGAGTCTGTGAACGGCTGGTTACTGAACAGCTACATTTGGAGTTGTAGTTGCTCCATCAACTACTACTTTTTTTTTTGTCTCTGTCCAAGAACGTTAGGACAAAGCACATAGTGTAATTTTAGGAATCCAGAGACTTGATTTCAATTCAAGATTATCAACACTCTACTGGCAGCGATTGCAAGCAGGTCATCCTGTCTCTGCATCTTAGCTTCTTACATCCTGTCTGTGAGGAGTAGTAATGAGTGCCTTTCACTTGACAGGGCTGTTACGAATAAAATGAGGAGCAGATGGGAGAGCATTTTGTGCAATATGTAGCATTGGTTGGATGTAGTTTATAGTCATTAATCCTGATTTATTGGGGAATTGAGATTGAAAAAAAAAAAAATGAAGTGATCTTCCCTTGACCAACTGGTTGCCCAGTCTTGCTTACAGCTGGAATACATTACTGGGTGTATCCCAAGGTTTTCTTGGAAAACAGAGTCTTTTCTTTAAAAAAAAAAAAGGTTCACTGAAACATCCTTTGGATTTTTGTTTGTAACTAGACATGAAGGAGAAAAGATAACTAAGCAAATGATGAGAGTGGCGTCGCTGAGGTTTAGACTGTGCTTGCTTTTTTTTTTGGTAGGTCAGTCCTTCCACTTGCCTTGCTCTTTGCTAGTCAGGGGTTACTTTGGCCTTCTGTGACTTTTATGAATAATGAAAAGCCAAGTATGTACAAACAGACTGGGGCCTTCTGTGCCATAGGTTAGAATTTCTACAGAAAAAGGGGAATTTGGAAAGTTAGAAATATAGTACATATAGAGTAAATGGACCTTCAGTTTGCTTTCTTTGCCTACTGTCTTAAGAATGTCTTTTTGCTTTAATTCCAACTTATTAACTAATAAATGAAATTTTTATTTTCCCTTAGGATAGTAGCTGTTTACCAAACTTTTTTCTAGCTCCCACTAGAATTTTAGAATTTTAGGAAGAAAAGAGTATGTTTGAGTGTTTACTTAGCTTGGATATTCCCTGAAAGTACACTAAAAGTATTTTACATAGGTAGAAACTATTCCTTTCATTTTGTTTCTGTTGTGTAGCTTTTCTTCAAAGCAGTAACCTTAGTGGTGATAGCATGCTTTCAGTGTAAATTTAAAATGAAAAGAATGTCCATTTGCAAGTCATTCCTTTCAGGAGATGAGCTTTTAAATGCCATTATTGTTTTAAAGAGCCAGCTAGCCATAAGAGGGGAAAACAGTTCTAAACTTCAAAACATCCCAGGCAAATCTAGATTAAGAAGGAGAAAATCATCTTATCAAATTACATCATGTCTCTCATTTTTAGTGTTCTGACCTTTCCAGGCGGTCACACACATACATACTGTTTTTGTGCTGTGCCTGGCATAGGAGTAGGTACTTGGCAGTGGCATGAGTTGGTTTTTCCCAAGTTCACATGATAACCCTCCAAGATGCCGGTTCTGTGTCCTCACACTGTGTTGTTTTGTTTGGTTCTTTTTGCGTATTTTTTTTTCCTGTGGGGCGGGGGGGGGGGTGAAATCTGGTGCCTTCATTGTGTCTCACAAGTAGAAATAGTAGAGAAAAGTGGTGGATTGTCCTGATGGATGGGAATGATTGAATGATTGTTATTTCATAGTTCCTACTTCTCCACCTAAGGATGTGACTGTTGTGAGTAAAGAGGGGAAACCCCGAACCATAATTGTGAATTGGCAGCCTCCCTCTGAAGCCAATGGCAAAATCACAGGTAAGACGCTCAGCGTTCCCTTTTGTGTTCTGAACAGCCTGCTGCCATGGTTGTTTTTTGCTGTGGCTTGAGTCATGAGAGCCCTTGGGGTTAGCGTGAGGGTGAACTGTTTGCCTGCTGCTAATTGTGCCACCTGCTCCCTACCAGTCTGTGGGACAGTGTCCTGCACAGCCTTGAATAAGCATTCAACTCCATCATATCCATGCAATTATCTTCCTTGAGAAACACCTGTTCAGTGACCTTTGGAATTGTGTGTCCATCCTAGTTCTGCCAGGCAATACCCAAGAAAGACTAATTCTGTTCTTTTGCCTAAAAACAAACAAAAAAGGCCCATTTGGCTTTTTATTCCAACCCCCACCATACCTCCAGGCCTGTTCCTTTCAGTTCCTGGGCTCTCACAACCACTTAAAAGCCTTCATTATCCTGGGCCATTTGAAGGGACCTGAGTCTTTTCTTTAGAGTACTCATCATCTAGTAGAGGACATTGTGGCCTCTGCTGCCTCACATAGGGTGGAGGGAGACCAAGGTGATGGATGCTGTAGAGCTAATGTTCTGGGAAGGATTGTGCCGAGGAAGCAGTGTCACAGTGCTGTCCTTTCAGTGGGAAGCCTGGGCTTCATAGCGTTTCTTCAAGTTTTTCTCCTCTATAAAAGGGTCAAGTATAACATGGCTGGGATTTTGTATAACTTTATCTTTTAAAAAAACAGAAACAACCCCGCATGTGTTAGCACTGTTGAATAGGCTTGTATCAAGGAGTCTTTCCTACTCATCCGTGGTGACTGAGTGCCCTCTGGTGGACAGGTCCAGTGACACTGTCTGAGAATTTTATCAGAGGTTGCTATGCCTCTATCTGCCCTGCATTTTCCACCTAGGAAATCATTGTGATAAGAGCTAAAACAGCATAGCAGTCCATTACTGGGTTTCAGAATTTCATACTGTTGGCCCTGGAGGTATATTATTCAATTTCATATGTATGATATATAATTGATTAATGTATATATTATTACATGTAATTATATATCATATGCATTTATTGGCTTCTTGGTTACAAACAGAAAAGCAGAAGTGAGATTGTTTTTCCCATTAACTCCTTTGGACAGGTTACATCATCTATTACAGTACAGATGTGAATGCAGAGATACATGACTGGGTTATTGAGCCTGTTGTGGGAAACAGGCTGACTCACCAGATTCAGGAGCTAACGCTTGATACCACATACTACTTCAAGATTCAGGCCCGAAACTCAAAAGGCATGGGGCCCATGTCTGAAGCTGTCCAGTTCAGAACACCAAAAGGTAAAATGTCCTGAGCAGAGGGTTGGATTTTGAGGGATCCTTAGCGTATAGAGCCTACGGGTAGAATGAGATGTCTAGTGATAATCCCTCACCTCCCCACTCAGCACCAAATCAGTGTTCCCCAAGTGACCGACCTAATGGCATCACATACAAGAACATTGGGGCTCTGGGTTGTCAACCCATTGCAGTGACCTAAAAAGTTTTGCAAGACAAATGAGATAGGTTCTTTTGCTGACCACACAGAGAAATGAGCATGTTATTGTGATGGATGGTTCTGTTTTAACAGGCAGGCTTTTTTACCATTAGACTTTATTGGCAAACCTTTGTAGAAAACAAGAGACTAAAAGGGCCTTTTATAAAAACCTCAAAACAAAGAAACTAAAATATTGAACCAAGCAAGGCTAGACTAATAAAATTTAGTTGGGGACTTGAGTCTACAGAATGGTGAAAACCTGGATTTCTTTTCTGTTGACAGTATAAAAGCAAGACTCAATTTGTTTGGAAGCTTATGGGGGCTTAGTTTTTTTTCCTTTGAAACTCTGTCTGTCCCATCTTCAAAGCTTGTGATCCTTGCTCTTGTTTTTTCTTCCCCCGTGCTTGGCTGGTTAGCGGACTCCTCTGATAAAATGCCTAATGATCAAGGTAAATGAGTAGATGGCCTCTCATTCCCTCTCTCTCGTGACCTGTCATTAGCTTTTCATTTTTGTTTTCTTTTTAATTTTTATTTTCCTGCAAATCAATATCATGTGTTAAAAGTTACATATTGATTGCCTAGAGTGGAGTAGAGTCCATATTTGTGGCACTTGGGGTATCTGAAAAGCTGGGATTTCATGTAGGAGGAAATAAGCTGGCAGAAAAAAAAAATAAAGCTGAGCTGAATAAACTGGGTCTGCAGTTGCAGGAGACAAGCCTTCCACGTCGGCCAGATCATCAGAGTTGATGTTAAGATACTGAAGTGTATCTTTGAGTCACACTGAGACCAGTCATACCGGGTTTTCATATTTGTACCTATAATCCCATCTAGAATCTTATTAGTGACTCTGAATAAAAAGTTGATTTGAAATTCAGTGAGCCCCCTATTTTCCTCTCCCAACAAAGAACCCATAGGTATTTCCTACTAAACTATGTGATTATCCAATAGACCTTAGTTGAATGGAGTCAGAGCTCTTTTTCTATTTCTTCTCCTAAACATCTGATCATCCTCAAACAGTTTAACATGGAAACTTAGGAAATGTGCTCTTGGGGTCCCCCTTCTTGTCCTCATCTGTCAGTGTTCTGTTGTAATTGCTGTGTTGGAGGGAAAGGCAGCTGTACTTTGTGGATTTTGTCTTTAGAAGTTAGCTAAAGCTGGATTTACAAACTGAGAAAGAACACCAAAGATAAAGTTGGCAGTTGCTTAAGAGTGATTATTGGAACTATAACATCAAGTATGACAGGCATGATGGCACTGGCCTATAACTCAAGCAGGAAAGGGCTGTGTGTGTGGCTTATATTGCCAGTACAAGGTCATGCATACAAATCCCTGTTCTGCCCCCCCCACACACACAAAAAGAAATACACGGGTTTGGGGTCTGAATTCATACAGGGAGAGTTTTTGGAACTTTTTGGTATTGAATCTCCTGTACATTAAGGAAACTACAGCCATATATTTTGGGGCATGTGCAGACTGAAATACAGATTATCATGCATATGTGCAGAATATAAATGTGCCTTTTTCACCTCACCTGACAACCAGCATGAATCTTCATGCACTTCATCTTTGGTATTCAGAATCCTTCACCCATTGGTATTTTAGTGCTATTTTCATCGGCAGTTTCTGACAATTTAAACTTTAAAAAATATTGGGAAATATAGTAATAAAGATCAGCCAGCTTTTTGGCAAAAGTGTACATGTGCGCGCACGTGTGTGTGTGTGTGTGTGTGTGTGTGTGTGATATTATGATATAGTGCTCCAGATAGTTCTGTGCCTTGTGAGCACAGAAACTTACCAACTAGACTTTAAAGGGGAAAAAAAAAATAACAAAAACATGACCAGCAACTGGAATCTTGTCCTCAGCTATATGTCAGGATGATGGGGAATGAGGGAGCAGATGTGATGAAGTGTCCAGAGGGAGCAGTGGAAAGATCAGGACCTGAGTTAAATCAGAAAATATATGCTTTTTGATATCCAAGAACTTTTCATTCTTTTGTGCATTTTCAGCTTTGGGGCAGGTGGGCAGGGGGTGGGGGGAAGGAGATAACACGATTTTAGTCTCTAGATTATTCTGTTAAATGAATTCCTTAGAATTTCTGATTTGAATTTTTTTCCTTTCTTTGAAATCTGATAATTTGGAAAAGGACTTACTGGACACTGTTAGCTCATGCCTGTAATCCTGGCTACTTAAGAATCTGAGCTCTGGGGATCATAGTTCAAAGCTAGGAAAGTCTGGGAAACGCTTATCTCTTATCTGGCACCAAAAAAGCCAGAAGTACAGCTGTGGTTCAAGGGCTAGAGTGCTAGTCTTGAACACAAACACTCAGGGACACTGCCCAAGCCCCAGGGCCACCACAAAAAAAAAAGAAAAGGGCTTGACTTAGCTGTAATGTTTAAAGAGGCACATCTAGTTTATATACTTCTAGTCAAGCTTTATTTATAGAAATAACTCTCATTTATAGCCTTTTTTTTTAAGCTCCATACTCTGTGACAAGAAAGATCATGTTCCTTCTCTGAAGATTCATTATATACATAGTGATAATGTTTATAATTTTTTAAAATGTATTGAAGTCAGGCACTAGTGGCTTACACCTGTAATCCTGCTACTCAGGAGGCAGAGATCTGAAGATCTTTGTTGAAAGCCAGCCTCAGAAGGAAAATCTGTGAGATTCTTATTTCCAATTAACCACCAGGAAAGGAAAAAAATGGCAGAAGAGCTATGGTTAATAATGGTAGAGTGCTAGCCTTGAGCAAAAGTACTCAGGGACAGTTAAAGCCCCACACTGACCGGGAAAAAAAAGGAACATTTATTATACATCAGGCAGTTATCAAAATGTTTTGTAGTATTAAATTTCCATTTATATTCACATCAATACCATGGAAGAAACCAACGCCCAAAGAGAATAGCTAAGTAACTTGGCCAGACCCAAACGTTTGGGAGATGACAGAACTGGTATTCAGATGCAATGTAAACGGTGCTCTGCTGTGTCAGTCAGGAGGAGCAGCTTTCACCTTGCAGTTTGTTCAAGTCTCCTGACAAGGCGCGTGTTTCTAGCCACAGACATTGGGTGGCTGTTTGGGCAAGGGTTGAAACTGGTATTTGCATTAACTGAGCCCCACTGCTGAGGTGGTCCCAAAAAACCTGCCTGTGATGACAAGTCAGGGGACAGTGACCCTTGTTAGCAACTATAGTTACAAAGTGTCTCTGGATGTCAGAGTGACAGGAAGCACAGAACCCAACCAGCCTCTGTTGAGTAAATCTCCCTGCTTCCACCTAGGCTGACTTTACTCTTAGAAAGGCAACTTGGTGATGTGAGGAAAGAATCAGAACAGTACTGACATTGGCAAGGTCAAATTAGCATAGCCAGGTTCTTGGGAGAGTGTAGTTCTGAGACCCAGGCAGCAGCCTAACTAATGGCCCTAAGTCCTCTGAGCTCTTTTCTAGGCTGGGGGTGGCTGGGTGTGCCCACCTGCTGACCTGCAGAGCAGCAATCAAGTCACAACTGTGTGATATTGATGTCAGCCTTTCAGATGCCTCATTGTATGGAACAGCTATACCCTAGTTCATTGCACATGTAGACTAGATACTCCCCTGTTGTTTATGTGTTAACTTCATGTTCTCAGACTAGGCTGAAAATGTTTTGTTTATTTTGTAGAAAACACTCACTAGCTGTGACGTGAACTGTCAGGCCAGTGTGTTGGGTCCTTACTGACATGATTTCTTCTGCTTCAGCCTCAGGGTCTGCAGGAAAAGGAAGCCGGCTGCCAGACATAGGATCCGACTACAAACCTCCTATGAGTGGTAAAACCCTTCCTCCAGCTTCTTAGCCTACTCTGAGCATGAGGTTTTTGCTTAAAAGAGCTTGAATAATGGACTACAGCATGCTTGCCTATTTCCTTTATTTAGCAGATTTAGCATTAGGCATTTGTGGCAAACGTTTACTAAATGACTGCGAGCTCATTTATTATTATAGGATATGTAAATAAAATTATTTCTCCACATATCAACTTAGGACAAGATTAATTTCTAAACAAATGGTTCTCTTTCCTGCTGAACCTTCAGAAGTAAGTCCTTGGTGGGGTTAGCAAACACCCAAAGAAATGTCTAGAATCACAGAGTTCTCCCAGTATGACTCACTGCAGGTTTTTTAATTTGGTTTAATTCTGGAATCTTCTTCCCACTTTTCTCATCATCCTAAAAACTAATGCCTTCTAATTTAATAACATCTCCTTTTCTACAAAGCTTCATTTACGATTTCCAAGTTTCTTCCACACCAGAAATCACCTGAAATTTGATAGTTGGCAGCAGGGAGAAGCGGTGCTATTATTCCCAGCTAATATGTTAAGACAAACATGTAGAAGTAATATGCCTGGGGCCACCTGCTAATTCTGGCATAGAATCAAAATTCAGGCCTCTGTGTTTTGCCACTGTCCCATGCAACCTAAGTGGAACTCTGCACCGGACATGAGAATCCTGCATGGCAAAATGTCTACAAAAGTAGTTGCTAGAGACTGAGTGTAATGGGTCATGCCTGTAATCCCAGTTACTGGAGAAACAGAGGCTGGAAGATTGGGAGTTTGAAGCCAGCCTAAGCAAAGCTAGTAAGACAAAACAAAATTACAGATAAAAGGACTAAAGGCTGTGGCTCAAGTGGTGCAGCACTCACCGCCTTCAGGGTACATGCACAAAATCCTGGGTTCAATCCTCAGTACTGCCAAAATATTGTTCTTAAAAAGAACAGATCTTATCACCTCTGTCTATATGTACATAGAAAAGAAAGTCCAATCTTCTAGAAACTTGTGAACTAACTGTGGGAATACAGTGTTCTGTCCATATCCACCAGTCTGGGTAACCAGAAGTTGGTGCTGTTGTCTGGTGTCAGAACTCACGCCTGTTACTCAGGAAGCTGAGAACTGAGGGGCATCGTTTGAGATCAGCTCAGGCAAGAAAGTTCATGAGATTCTTTATCTCCGATTAATCAAATTACCCAAAAAGCCTGGAGTGGAGCTGTGGCTTAAATGATAGAGTGTGAGCAGCACCTACACCCTAAGTTCAAGCCCAGGAAAGGCATTTAAAAAAAAAAAAGGTATTGTTGATACTTGAGTGAAATCAGCCCCCTTTTAGAAGCAGATGAGCTTGCGTGCTTCCCCTCGCCTCCCTGCCCTAGCTCCCAGTCTGGTTCAAGGGAGCTGCCCACCAGTGCTCAGCCCTTGGGATGACAGAGGCCCTGCTGGAATGTGAATGGGTCAGTCCCATCTCTCAAAGACAAAAACTTTATTGAAGGTCAGTATGGACTGTTTACTTCATCCGCTTTCCTTTTTCTCAGAAACAAAGGCTTAGAAGTGATTGACCAAAATGTAGATGACTAAGCTCTTAAGCTCTTCTCAGTAAGCCCAGATTTAGCTCTGTGTTAGATGTAGTCTCTAAATCACAGAATCAAAGTTAGAAGGCCCCTAATCCAGCATTGCAGAACCTTTTCCCAATAGTAGGTAAAGCTTGACTTAGTCCATGAGTGTATAAAGCAGGAGGCATAAGAATTGCCAGAGGAAATTTCTCCAAAAACACAATCTCACAACACCCTACAGCCATAGGATACTTCTTACATACTTCTAACATCTAGTAACTCATCACTCAACAAGGAGTCTTATCTCATTATTGTACCTTTTGTACATTATTGTATTAGACTCAAAGATGATGATTAAAAGGAAAGACACCAGTGCTAAAGGTCTGTGTGCCTCATTTTGATGTAAGTAATGTGGTAAGGAAGCAGACATAGGTTTCAAAAAATGGAAGACACCAAGACTTGTTTGCATTACAGAAGGCTGTGATAAAAAGCCTCAAACGCATCCTATAAGCAGTGGGAAAAAGCAGCCATAGAAGAAGAAAATCCAAATTTCTTCCCGAGCCAAACTGATCTGAGCTCTGCACATGTCTGGCCTCATTTTTCTTCTCATTTCCTTCCCACTGGATCACATCTCGGTGATTAAGCAATACTGGTTGCCTTTTCCTGCTTCAGGATCCATCCACCAGCAGTTACCTCTGACCTCCTAAGAGCTCTTCCCTGAGATCTTTGTATGATAGAATCCTTGCTTACCTTCCAAATATCATCTCAAGTGCCATCCAAAAGCTCACTTCTTCGTAACTCCTTTCCTCCTGTCCCTCCTTCCTTCCTTCTCCCTTGCTTCCTTTCTTTCTAATTTACTTACCAATATAGTAAAACAGATTAAACCAAGCTGAATGTAGAATGCAGATTGAATACTCCCCTGTTGTTGATGTGTTAACTTCATGTTCTCAGACTAGGCTGAAAATGTTTTGTTTATTTTGTAGAAAACACTAGCTGTGAAGTGAACTAGATGCTGTATGATTTGTCTCCTGGTCCTTGTCCACTGGACTGTGGGAGGTTCTCAGAATGTGCAAGTGCAGGCTAGATCTGGCTGCTTCTTCAGTGCTGTGGAAAGGGATTGTCCACAAGGGCCCCGTGCCCTGAGCTCCTCAGTACCTCATGGGTCTCCCGAGGCATCCACCGTGCATTCCGAACAGCTTCTTAACCTTTCCACCCAAATTAGCCATGCAATCATCCTATCCTATTCCGTATTTTATTTTGTGGCTTGGCACTCATTATTACTAACTAATAATTGCTTTTTTTTCTTGCCCTACCCCAACCATAATAGCAACACACTTTTATTGTTCACCGTTTAGTACCTAGAGCAGTGACTGAAACGTCATAGCCACTCAACAAAGAATCATCAGGTTAATAGTGCACATCTGTAGAGCTGTGTTTATCTCTGCGTAGTTTTATTAATCAAAAGATATTTTCCAAAAATTCTTTAGTAATCTCTGCTATCTGTAAACTAGGGGATACTTCTGCTTTCTATAAATGTATGTATATATATATATATATTTATTAATGGTTCTGAAAGTCAAATGATTTAGTACCTTCCAAGGTGCACTGGGTATATCTATTACAAGAGAGACCCCAGGGAGGCGAGACCCTTTATCCATCCCTGTGTAGCTGAGCTGAGCCTTTGAAACCTCTTGAACTTGCAGCGCGGTTGAAGAGCTGTTATTGAACGCAGCCTTTGCTGCCCTGCTGGACCCTGCATTTGGGGAGTGTCTGGACTCATCGTGTGGAGAGCTGGCCGGTCACCTTCTCACAGCCCTCTGTTGTAGGGCTCAGTGTGACCAGTAGTCAGGGAGTGTCTTGAGTGTTTGATAGCCTAAGTGAATGCATTTTTTTGAAACCGCTTAAGTTAACAAACATCCATTTTCTGTGCAGGCAGCAACAGCCCTCACGGGAGCCCCACAGCCCTAGATAGCAGCATGCTGCTGGCCATCATCGTCTCGGTGGGCGTCATCACCATCGTGGTGGTCGTGATCATCGCTGTCTTTTGTACCCGGCGCACCACCTCTCACCAGAAAAAGTAAGCAGCCCCAAGTAGACCTGTAGCGTTTCCTCCTCTCCATGCAGCTCCTCTTAGATGGGTTCCAAGAACTGAAAGGAGGAATCCGTGAAAAGCAGTGTGAAATGTAGTACCTGATAGTATGTAAAGCAGCACAGCACCACACATGTATAGGACGGTGCTCCCATGCGGTGCTGGTGGAGTTGAGCACTTCCTCACATCCAGTGAAAAGAAGAAGCGGGAGAAAAAGAAGCTGCAGAGGAAAAGAACTCTCCCTCTCCCCCCACCCCAAGAAAGTTCTCAGCTTTTCCACACCTTCACAAGCTCCTTAAATCAGCTTTTCCACACCTTCACAATCTCCTTAAAACATTTGGAATCATGGCCTCCCCACACACATACCACTCGCACGCATTCCACTGGCAGCAAGGAATGCTCTTGGTGCACTATTTATATGCAAGTTGGTAATGTAGAGAAATGAATCGAGCAGACATGCAGGAGATCAGTCTCCAGAGGAAAGCACAGTTGTCTTGGGAATCCCAGACCCTGGTTACTGCCCGCAGGTCCGGCAGGAAGACAGTAGGACACAGATGGTGGGAATGTGTCGGTGTCAGTGTGCTACTGTGTAAGGGATAATTTTAAAAGTAGAAATACAAAGTTTATGAATAACCATATGAAGGAGAAAAAAATCCTACAATTATATAACCTGAGTTTTAAGTTAAATGTTACAAGAGTCACTCTCCCAGTTACAACTGTGTTTTTAAAGGTTCATCTTAGCAATGTGTCAGGTTTCTAACAAGGTTCTCAGAAGAAAGGCTTTACAAAATCATAGATGGGTTTAGGGGTAGCAAGGCTGGCAGTGCAATGAGGTACAACCACCTTTAATCCTGGAAAGTCTAGAGGAGAAGCAGAAGTCTACAGCAGTGGAGCACAGAAGAGCTAGAGGAATGTTACCCAGTGAGGAGAGGCAGTAAAGGAAACACCTCCTTCCCCCAACCCAAGTCTCTTGCCAGCCCCCTTTATTACCATATGCAACTAAAAGCCAGGAGTGAGATCACCAAGCAAATATTGTTCATTTAGTTCAACCTACTTGATGTTGGAGTTGGAGAAGACAGTGAGAGCTGACTAGCATTGTATGGCGCCCTTTGGAGTATTGTCTGTGTGTACAGCAAGCCAGGCAACCTGAGATTCATGAGCAGGCCTACAACAGTCTATGTCCAGCCAAGGTGGGAGAAAACCGTAAACCTCTTACTATTTTTTACTTGTTTACGTGCTGCCAAGCATGAAGAGAGGGTGTTATTCTAATGGATGATTGGCAGTCACATGCTTCACAGAGCCTGCTAGACATCAAGACTTGTTGCTACCGCTCCAAGAGCAAATAGCAAAGCATTCAACCACGTAGTGCTTGATGACACATGCTACTGTCCTTGCACAGCCCATCTCTCTGAGCAGCAAGACAGAGACAGGGAAAGGAGATTTTTCCAAGATGCCCCGAATAGCAAAATCACTTTCATACAGCATCCTAAGGGGTCACCAGGGAGATTTGCCCCATAAAATGGAAAGTTGTGTCTGTGTGGGTACCTTTCAGATTTGATCCGCCCAAGGCAAGAATGCATGGATTTAATCATGATCT
Organism: Megascapheus bottae; assembly: GCF_031878675.1. Classification (NCBI taxonomy): domain Eukaryota; kingdom Metazoa; phylum Chordata; class Mammalia; order Rodentia; family Geomyidae; genus Megascapheus; species Megascapheus bottae. The sequence continues at coordinate 2,859,481 of NC_143538.1, read as the reverse complement.
ATTTATTTTCAATATATATAGGGCAGGGCAAGAACCCTGGAACTGCTGCTAAGAATGACTTTGTCTTTTTCTGTAGTTTATGTGATATTTTAAACCTCTTTCTTTTGCTCAAATAAAACAACTTTCCATGGCTTACATTGCCTCACTCTTCCAAGAGAATGAGAATGAGGGCTCCTTTTATATCTTTCCTGATCACCACCTCTTACAGTGCCCTGTCCACTTTGTATCGTGGAAAACAGTGTTTCTTAGAACCTTCAAAGTCTACTTTTTTTTTTGTCTACTCTAGAACTTCTCTGCAAGCTTCTTTATTTGGCATTGTACATTTACCTATCTTTATGAACTTAGCTTTTATATCTTGTTTGAGGATTGATTTTTGAGATCTTTATTTTAATAGAGTCTAAAAACCAAAAGAACAAAGAATTCCTTAGTGCTTTAGATTTAAAATTCAAAGTAAGTAAACTTCATGGTCCTTGGTCTTCAGATTCAGACTAGGAAATGAGCTGATAATGGAAATCTGCAAGGGCTCCAAGTCTGAGTTCTGTTTTTAAAATAATGATGTCAAATCTTCACAGGGCTTTTCCTTTTCTTTCCCCCAACAGCTGCTTTCCAAGTATTCTGCTAGCCAGTTAAAAGTGAGAGCTTTGCTTTTTCTTGTTGCTTCTCTTACTAAAACCTGAAGTACCTTTTCCTTACATAGTAACTGTTTATAGCATCTTGCAACCCCAAATCAGTAGAGAATTTAGAAAGCCTAAGTGTGTTCACTTGCGCTCCCTCAGTCTCAACAGATGGCCCAGCTTTTCCTTCAAGACAAAGGTCGAGCCATCAGATGAACTATGGCCTGTTCTGTGTTGTTTTATCAAAATACTTAAGGTTGCATACACACAGCCTCCTTTAGAATTGAAATCATCACTGGAGTACTTACACGTGTTGAATATCTTTTTATTTACGCTTGGGATCAGAAGTGTTTTGTTTTCAGCATTTTTCAGATTTTGAAGTATTTGCATAATTTACAAGTTTGAGCTCTAATTGATTAAAAAACCTGGGCTGGGACTTTGGCCTAGTGGTAGAGTGCTTGCCTAGCATGCATAAAGACCCGGGTTCGATTCCTCAGTAACCACATACATAGAAAAAAGCTGGAAGTGGTGCTGTAATTTACAAGTTTGAGCTCTAATTGATTAAAAAACCTGGGCTGGGATTTTGGCCTAGTGGTAGAGTGCTTGCCTAGCATGCATAAAGACCGGGGTTCGATTCCTCAGTAACCACATACATAGAAAAAAGCTGGAAGTGGTGCTGAGGCTCAAGTGGTAGAGCTCTAGCCTTGAGAAAGTCCAAGGACAGTGCTCAGGCCCTGAGCTCAAGCCCAGACTGGAGGGGAAAAAAAAAAACACCTTTAGGAATTTGTAGCATTTTTTTCCCCAGTTTTGGTGGGGATTGAGACAGGGTCTCAACTATGTATAGTTCAGGCTGGCCACAAATTCAGGATTCTCCTGCCTCAACTTGCCAAAGTGCTAAGATGTTTAAGTAGATCTAGACTTTTAGATTCTGGATGGTTAGCCTGTAATACTGGATATTGCATATGTAACCATGATCCCAAAAGATTATATCACTTAGTAACATCATAGCCATGTTAATTTATGTCTGTATACTCTGATAGTTACACATAAAAATGCCTAAGAATGTATTTGTTAGGCATCCCTCCTCCTTGCTAAGAATGTCTTAACAGTATTTGGTGACCAGCTACTCTTCCTTCTGGAGGTATTCTCTTTTTTCACAGCCCATCTTCTCTCCCCAGTCACCACGTCCAGGCATCTGTTCTCCTACCATGCTCATTTAGTCGTACGATCTCATGTCCTGTGTGCATCCCAGGCCCTTCTCTTCTGAGAATCAGACTTTAGCCTCTTACTTCCTCATACAGAGCCACCGTAAACTCCACAGGCCCAAAGCAGTTCATGATTATTTCAAGCAGTTTCTAGTCTATTATTCTCAATGTTAGTAAGTGGCTTAAGCCAAAGACATCAGCCTCATCCTTTATTCCTTTCTCTTCCTTACCTCCACTCCGCCCTTCACCCATTTTTTTTTCATTAAGTCTGCCTCCTAAACACCGTTCAGATTTGCCTGCTCTTTCCATTCCCACTGTAAGAAAACTTGGAGACATAGGGCATCAGAATAAAAAGAAAGCAAACTCAATAGACCACCAGGTTTTATTTGGGAATGAAGCCTAGGAAAGGTATTCCAAGTCTCTCCAGCCTGGCTGAGAGGAGATGAAGCAGAAAGAGTGAAGTCAGGGTGGGCAAGAGCGGGGCAGACAGAAGCAGAGTGAGATGGAGGTACAGGTGGTTGAGCACTGTTATTTCCACTGAGGAGTTTCAAGGTTTTCAACAGCATCCAGTCTTTACCTTACACGGGTCTAAAGCTTTAACTTAAAACTGATTTTATTCTCTTGCTACTCATAGAGGGAAGTTAGTAGTCTGGAAATTTCTCCAAGAGTCTTTTCTAGTATTCTCCTGAGTACTTCCCAGCATTGTATGCCATCATTCTCTGTGTGGTTCACTGTGCGTGCACAGTGAACACACACACACACACGCACACTGGAGATGTCTCAGAATCACTAATGTACAAAACGACTGTTCTCTATTTCAAGGCTTTGACATAAGCTGATTTTCCCACCGAGAATGCACTTTCTGTCCCCATTATGTCTCCACAAAAATGTCATATCTTCACTTTTTTTGTCTACGTTATGTTCACTTATTAAGATGTTATCATGTCAGTGCTGGTAGCTCACACTTGCAATCCTAACTACTCAGGAGGCTAAGATCTGGTTCAAAGCCAGCCCGGGCATGAACATCCATAAGACTCTTATCTCCAATGAAATGGCCAGAAAACTGGAAGTGGTGCTGTGGCTCAAGTGGTAGACTGATAGCCTTGAGCTGAAGAACCCAGGCACAGAGTTCAAGCCCCATGACCAACCAAAAAGATGTTATAACACTTGACATTCACTAAACTCTGAGCATTTAAAAATAGTAACTCAATGTCCCATCTTCCTCACTTGACCAAAAGTACTGAGTATACAGCAGCACGATGTAGTACTTGGCACACTCGATTATTGAACAGATAAGTGAGTGACTGGGGTAGGGAGAAGCTAAGGCGCAGTGAAGGACACCATTGCCCCATTCTTGATCCTAGTTTGGATTACCTGAAAAGCGACTCACTCCTTCCTTCCTCCCTTTCTTCATCCTTCCCACCTTCCTTCCCTTCTTCCTTTTTTTCCTTTATAAAGCCATAGACTTCACTTTGCTCCTTTGTTGTATTTTTCTGTGAATTAGAAACTTCAGGAGGAGCCTTCTGTTTGAGAGTTTAAAGTACTATGTTGATAATCTCTTTTAACACTAAAAAAAAAAAAGGTAGTATGCAAGCACATACTAACACAGTCTATGACCATATACCATATGAGAGCATACTGTTTTGAGAAGTAGGCATTTTGCCACTGGTTTTTTTGGTTTTATTTTTGCTTCTTACATTAGTTTCTGACTTTGACAAATGTGTTCAAGATATTTGTCTTTTTTTTTTTTCTTTTTGTCAATCATGGGTCTTTAACTCAGGGACTGGCACTGTCCCTGAGCTCTTTTGCTTAAGGCTAGAGCTCTATCACTCTGAACCACCACCCCACTTCCAGTTTTCTTGTGGTTAATTGGAGATTAGAATCTCATGAAGCCGGGCGTGGTGGCTCATACCTGTAATCCTAGCTACTCAAGAGGCTGAGGATCATGGTTTGAACCTAGCCCAGGTAGGAAAGTCCATGAGACTCATCTCCAATAAATTAACCAAAAAAAAGAGCCAGAAATGGAGCTGTGGCTTGTGGTAGAGCACTTGCTTTGAGTAAAAAGAAGCTCAAGGAAAGTGCCTAGTCCTGAATTCAATCCCCAGGAACTGCAAAAAATAAAAAAATAAACTCCTTTCAATTTTGTGCCTAGGAAACGAGCTGCCTGCAAATCAGTAAATGGCTCTCACAAGTATAAAGGAAACTCCAAGGATGTAAAACCACCAGACCTCTGGATCCATCATGAGAGGCTGGAGCTAAAGCCCATTGATAAGTCCCCAGACCCGAACCCTATCATGACGGATACGCCAATTCCTCGAAACTCTCAAGATATCACGCCAGTTGACAATTCCATGGACAGCAATATCCATCAAAGGCGAAACTCATACAGAGGTAATTTTCAGTGCAGGTTTTTTTTCCTTAAATTATTTTCCACTTTGCATGGTTACCTTAATTTGGTGATTCATATAAAAGATGGTTGTTGTTTTTTTTTAAAAAAAAAGTGTGTTACAAGATTTGATCAACATTGGATAGAGGACAACTTCCTAAGTCTTGGGTCCCATCAAGCTCTTGTCAGGCATGTGAACCCCCTATCCCCCACCTGCTCACCGCATCCCTCACCACGGTGGAACTCGAGCTATCTATCCTCAGTTCAGACATTAGTGGTCTGGATGCGCAGACATGCAGAAGCACAGTGGACAGCCTTCCCTGTTGCCTTGAGTCCTGGGTAGAATTGTTCTTCGGTGGAGACTGCGCCATGGCGTAGAGCAGGTGCTTGCAGCTAACCTCCCGATTGCTGTCTAGGGCATGAGTCGGAAGACAGCATGTCTACACTGGCTGGAAGGCGGGGAATGAGACCAAAAATGATGATGCCCTTTGACTCTCAGCCACCCCAGCGTAAGTAGAAGCTTCCCTTTTCCAGTGCTGCTGGCATGTCCCATCACATGGGGAACAGCAAGCGTGATCTCTTTGACTCTCCTTGATCCAAGCACTAAAGTAATTTACCAAAGTTATGAAGGAAGAAGGAGCAAACTCCTGCCAAGTTTTAGGGATAAATAGTATTCTTAAGGCTAGCATCTTTACGCTGTGGATAAATAAACTTTAGAGCCAATTTATGTCATCTCCCAGGAGTAGCAAAGTATCCTGTATCTTGGTTGTTGGTTTTTGGTTTTTTTGGTCTTTTTTTTTTTTTTTTTTTTCGCTAGTCCTGGAGCTTGAACTCAGGCCCTGGTCACTATCCTCGGGTTTTCTCAAGGCTAGAGCTCAGGCCCTGAGTTCAAGCCCCAGGATGAGAGAGAGAGAGAGAGGTGGGGAGGGATCGATCATCAAAGAAAGTTTACATGGAAGCTCTGTGTAGAACTTTGAGTTCTTTAGCTAAATGAATAAATGCACCAAATTAAATCCCTGTCCATTAAAGGCAGGGATTGTCCATTTATATTTCAAAATGCTAATGGATGTAGCTGAGCCCCCAACAGGAGGCAGAAGAAATGGTATCCCAGATCTGTAGTTCATGAGTTAAATTTTATTTGTGGTCCTTTTAGGATAGGAAAACTAATTAAACAGCTACTAATACCCATCACATGCGACTGCAGGCAAATAAAAGAAGAGAACAAACAGCTATACCTTTAGAAGAACAAAAAAATACCATAGACAATCGGGCACCAGTGGGTCACACCTGTAACCCTAGCTACTCAGGAGGCTGAGATCTGAGGATCACCTTTGAAAACCAGTCCAGGCAGGAGACTTCAATTTACCACCAGAAAACCAGAAGTGGTGCTTTGGCTCAGGTGGTAGAGCAAGAGCCTTAAGCTGAAGAGCTAAGGAACAGTGCCCATGCCCAGAGTTCAAGCCCCTCTACTCACAAAAAAAAAAAAAAAAAAGACAAGCCACTATTTCTTTTGCCTTTTGGATCCATATTTTATGCCATCCAAATAGCAAATAGACATTTTAATACCTTGTGTCCATTTTTGTAATAGAAGAATTGGAAAATAAGACAAGCCAAAAAGAAAACACTCTATATCCTATGCAGAATAATTATGGTTAATATATATATTCCCTACAAGTTTTACTCTGTACGTAGGTAAACTCTGCCTAGGAGTACATTGTCAAGTGTGAAGTCAATGACAGCAATGCCGCCAGCTGCCGTCAGAGTCAAGGGAGTGACTGGGTTGTGTGGGAGGTGGGAGAGGGTGGCTTTGCTCTTGAAATGTGATGTGTGTGTGTCTGTGCAAGCATGTTAAGCATTTCTCTGTCTTGTGTTCATTCACAGCTGTGGTTAGTGCCCATCCCATCCATTCCCTCGATAATCCTCACCATCATTTCCACTCCAGCAGCCTCGCTTCTCCAGCCCGCAGTCATCTCTACCACCCGGGCAGCCCATGGCCGGTTGGCACCTCCTTGTCCCTTTCAGACAGGGCCAATTCCACAGGTGAGAGCCGAGGACCCAGCCCACGTGGAAAGCATGCCAAGAGTCTGCGAGCAGAAAGGGGGACTGCCTGGCCCTGCTTAGAAGTGTTCTGTTATTTAAGATAACATTTCTGTGACTGCTCAAATTTCTTTCTGCAAAATTCATCCCACTTTTCTCCCTGAATTTTAAGTTCTCGGTGTTATTATGGTAATTAAATAACAACAACAACAATAACTTGAATCATATAAGCATCCCATAAAACTTGCATCTTAACTTAGTTTTTGTTGTTGTTGTTTGTTTCTGTTGTTGTTGTTTTTGCCAGTCCTGGAGCTTGAACTCAGGGCCTGGGCACTATCCCTGAGCTTCTTTTTACCAAGGCTAGCACTCTATCATTGAGCCACAGCACTACTGTGCCACTGCCACTTCAGTGTATGTGGTACTGGGGAATCAAACCCAGGGTTTTCTGCTTGCTAGGCAAGCACTCTACCAGTAAGGCATATTCCCAGACTAACAGTCATTTTCCTCACTTATTTTCCTTCCAGTTTAGAAGGAAACCTCATTCTTGGTAGTTTTCAGGCATCAGTGGTTACCTTTCTTTTCTCTTTTTTTTTTTTTTTTTTTTTCCAGTCCAGAGTCTTGAACTCAAGGCCTGGGTACTGTTCTTGAGCTTTCTCAAGGCTAGAATTCTACCGCTTGGATGCCTTTCTTTGCCTAGAAGCCAGTCTTGTTGGAAAGCCATGAGGAGGGGCAAGTTCCTTCCCTTCAGATAAGAGTTTAAGGACAAAGTCTGAGAGCCACCAGATGGCACTGGACCTCCAGCCACATCAAGTTTGTGCTGACCACAAATCTCCAACAACCTCACAACTGTGAAAATGAGATAGATTAACACATCAGTCTTCTGTGTAGCTAAAATACATTGTCAGACAGATATGTCCCAGTTTAGAAGTCTTAAGAAACAGCATTATCAGACAATTTTAAGGAGAAAATAGTGGAGATGGGAATAGATGGAATAAATATTATTGTTCTTCATTAATTGCTAATTAATGTCATCATCTCTGTCTTAAACTGTAAATCTAGTCTCTGAACTCCATGTGATTTAAAATAGTCAGGATGCCTGGTGCTCACACCTGTAATTCTAGCTATTCAGGAAGCTGAGATCTGAAGATTATGAATCAGAGCCAGCTGGGGCAGGAAAGTCAGTGAGATTCTCATCTCCAATAAACTACTCAGACAAAACCAGAAGTGGTGTTGTGGTTCAAGTTCCTTGAACACAGAGGCTCAGGGACAGCATCTAAGACCTGAGTTCAAGCCTCACAATGTTAAAAAAAAAAAAATCACCCCATGCTAAAAACAGACATTTTAATCATAGCCTAGTATCTGAGTAGAACCTGGTCTCGCCCTTACAGACAATGCAGCATGCCAGTACCCTCAGAGAGTACTAGACAGCCCTACTCTGCAGACAGTCACTTGGTTAAAGACAGTCAAAACAGTGTGCCCAGAATTACAGGTATCTGCTGGTGCCTGCTGATGTGGTCAGGACTAGAGCCCATTCCCTTCTCTCCCCCTTCATACTTCCTAAACACCTCCTATCTGGGCCAAGATGACACAGATAGTGGCTCTTCAACTCATGATGGCAGCTGGCCCAAGCAAGCTGAGAACTAACATCTCCAGCATTCCTTCAGAGGGTTCAAGGTGGCCCAAGCCAGGGTAAGGGAATTATAGACAGACACATTGGGAAAGCATGCTCGCCCCTCATTCCTGAAAATCAAAACTTCCATAAGCTAAGGAAGCTTACCCCAAGCCCAAGGCTGAGGATTCATTGCTTCCTCAAAAAGACAGAGAAATGGGTTGAATTTCTGCAGAAAGCTCCCATTCCTACATTATTTTTTCCCCTGTCCTAAGGCTTGATCTCTGGGCCTGGGCACTGTCCCTGAGCCCTTGCGTTCAAGGTTAGTGCTCTACCATTTGAACCATGGTCCTACTTCCAGCTTTTTCTGAGTACTTTACTGGAGTCTCACAGACTTTCCTGCCCTGGCTGGCTTCGAACCACAATCTTTGGGTCTCAGCCTCCTGAGTAGCTAGGATTACAGACGTGAACCACCGGTGCTCAGCCATACATTCTTTTTTTTTTTTTTTCCTTTTTATGTAGTGCTGAGGAATCAAACCCATACATTCATTTTTAAGGGTGAGGATTCCAGAAGTCAAAAGCTTCCAGGCTGTGGCCCGGCTGGCATGCTTCCACACCTCTCCTCCTCTGCTCACACTGTGTGCAAGTCTGACAGTAGTCCACCTCCACCACTAATGCTGCTGCTGATCACGGAGAAAGACGGCATGGGATAGGCAGGCATGGGGAGAAGCGCGGGGCCTGGCTGTCCTCATGCTCTGTTTGTGGGGCACTTGCCTGCTTACCCTCCCTGTGCCTTCCCAGTCACTCTGGGGAAACAAATGAGCCAGTGAGTGGAGAGCATTTAGCACAGTACCTGGTGCTGATTAAACACTCAGGATCATTCAAGGAAAGGAATCTGATCCATTAGGTACTATGCACCGCTCTTTGCAAACATGTCATTTAATTCTTGGCAAATAACCTGATTATTCTCCCCGTTTTGTAGATGAATAAACTTAAGACTCAAAAGATTTCGGGACTTTACCAAATTCACCCATCCAGAATGCCACAGCTAGAACACAGAAGTGTCAGACTCCAGAGCCATTGTCTTTCTGTCATATTGTGCCACATCAGGATAGCTCTGTTCACTTTACATGTTGGAGATTGTTACCACGTTCTTCCTAAAAGTCTTTCCTTCTCCTGGCCTGAGCTCTGCAGATCTCTGGACTGTTTTGGTTGTCCAATCCTCACCTAAGCTGTGGGTTTTCATTGTAGTGAGACCAAAGCTCTGCACAGTCCCTAGTGAGCAGGAGAATCTGAGGTATTGGCCATAGATCTTGCAAAACTAATTCGTGTCAGGTAGTAGGGCAGCCTTGTAACTAGTCATGGTTGTCTAAGAAAGGCATCCATCAGAGGGGGAGAGTTTAAATTCTCTTTCCTATTACTTGTTTCTAGAACCTATCATCTGTGCTCCATAAGTTGTGACTGTCTAACTGTAGCTGAAAGCATTGGAACTCTTGTTGGAACTGAGATTAGCCAGTTTGTAGCTGGGCTAGCACTGATCCCAAGTGCTTATTGAATTAGTTAGGGACGCCAAGTAGTAGCCAGAAATGTGTGTATTCTAACAACAAAATAAGTGCTAACCTTAAGACTTTCCTGCTGTAGAGTCTGTTCGCAACACCCCCAGCACTGACACCATGCCAGCCTCTTCGTCCCAGACATGCTGTACTGACCATCCGGATCCTGAAGGTGCTACCAGCTCCTCTTACTTGGCCAGCTCCCAAGAGGAGGATTCAGGCCAGAGCCTTCCCACAGCCCATGTTCGCCCTTCTCACCCACTGAAGAGCTTTGCAGTGCCAGCAATCCCACCCCCCGGACCTCCCACCTATGACCCTGCGTTGCCAAGCATGCCATTACTGTCCCAGCAAGGTGAGTGGGGCGGCTGCAACCCTGCAGAGACTCTCCTCCGCCTGGGATGGAATTCACCCCGTTGCAGAAACCAGAAAGCAAATACCTCCTGAGCTTGCCCAGCAACTTTGAGTGGCAGGATGTCATTGTCATACTCAGTGCAGGAGGCTCCCTTTTGTGGCTGTGTACAAACCAAAGCAGCAATGTTTTAGAGGGCAGTCATTAGCATTTGGGGTTCTTTTACAGGCAGAATCCTTGGTAACAAGCCAGTAGCTTATCTCACCCCTGAAACCATCTCACTCCCTAAGATGCCTGCAAGCTAGAAAAGGTTCAGGGAGCCCACGTCTGGACACCAGAAGGAGCCCCAGAAAGGAGCCCCTTAGCCATGTTGTCTTGACTTCACGCAGCTCCAGCTCAACCATGCACCTGGCCTTTCTTGGTTCCTCCTCTTTCCCACCCTTGCCTGTGGTGATGCTGTGTTTCAGAGTCAAGCACTTAGTGCTCAGACTTTTCAGTGTCAGAACTTCTTTATATACTAAAAGTTATCAAGAGCACAAAAGAGGGCTGAGAGTGTCAAGTACCTGCCTAGCGAGTGTGAGATTCTGAGTTCAAAATTAAACCCAGAACATCTTTAAGTATTCCATTAATCTGTTATTTAGAACAATAGCAAGAGTTCTATCATGTTAAGGCAAGTAGCACAGTTTTAAGAAAATCACTTTAAAAATCTGTAGTGAGAGCATTGTCATTGTCAGTGACATTGCTTCAGTGTCTGGTTGAAGAGAAGACAGCTGGGCTCTCATATCGATTGCATTCCGTCTGTTGAATATGTTTTTTTGGTGAAATACAAGAAGAAAATCTGGCCTCACAAATGGGTAGTTGGCAAAGGTATTTTTATAACCTTTCAGATACTTATAGATATATATTTTTTATTTATTTTATTTTAATAAAGACAGGTTTCTCTATACAGCCCAAACTGACCTCAAACTCACATTCTTCCCACCTTCTCATTCTCCTGAGTAAGGGGTAACAGGCATGTGTTGCCATACCCACAGCCTTTTTGATACTATAGTTTGTTGGTCATGGGGCTTCAACTCTGGGCCTGGACTCTTCAGCTCAAGTCCAGTGCTCTGCCACTTGAGCCACAGCACCACTTCTGGTTTTCTGGTGGTCCACTGAAGATAAGAGTGTCATGCCCGGGCTGGCTTTGAACCTCCATCCTCAGATCTCAGCCACCTGAGTAGTTAGGATGACAGGTAAGAGCCACCTGGCACCTGGCAATTATTTTTTTAATTCTCACCTAAAACTCAAATTCTGTCATTGGTAATAAATACTATTATTTCCTTATGTTCCCAGGCTCACTTTATTCAGTTTCTGGAGAACATTTCAATGGCCCATTTGTGTGCCTTTTAACTAACAGAGGTGTTCAGAACGAGCACGGCACGCCAGCTTTTTTCATCCTGTCATCTGCCACAGGGCCCTGCCTTAAGACAGTGTTATGCTTGGTACAGAATCACTTTTTTTTTCATGTTTTCCATTTGGGTCAAGAGTCATCATGTCTGCTGCTTTAGTAATGACACTCAAGTAAAAACATGTTTTTCAACTGCTGGAGGTTATATGTCAGCAGCTGATTCATTTGGCCATTGCCTTAGTTTGTGGTAAGGCTCTGGTAGTTTTACCCACCATTGCCTGCCTACCCCTCAGTGCAAGGCCAGCAGTAAAGAAAGAAGATATGTCTTCAGTGGTATTATGCAGAGCTCTGACCACCCGGGTATTCTGCAATGGGACTGTGAACCACCACACTTTGAGAAGTCAGTTTCTGGGGCCAATGGGATATTGTCTGTCCTCTTCAAATGCCCCGCTGTCTCCATCTTCCCCTCTTGTTCTAAAAAAGTTTTCAGAGAGAAAGATGGCTGCACAAGCTTGGGGGCTGCAGCCTTAGCCACATCCTGACAGTGCCCTTTCCCCCTCAGCTCTGAACCATCATATTCACTCAGTGAAGACGGCTTCCATTGGGACTTTAGGAAGGAGCCGGCCTCCTATGCCAGTGGTTGTTCCCAGTGCCCCTGAAGTACAGGAGACCACGAGAATGCTGGAAGACTCTGAGAGTGTAAGTTCATGGCCATTGGCCCAGCTTGTGAGCGTGCTGGTCAAGCTCACGTTGTGCACAGGCCCAAGCCTTACACAACCTAAGGGCCCAAAGCAGACTCAGTCACTCTTTCAACAGACATGTCGTGAGCCTCTCCTTTAGATGAGAATTGTATGTGCTTGCTTAAATGGACTTACCACTCCAACCCAGCTACAAATGCAGGCATATACATGTGCGCGTGCGCACACACACACACACCCAGAGCTAACATCCCCATAAATACAGCTGCCTATGCATTTACACACACACACACACACACACACACAGAGCTAACATCCCCATAAATACAGCTGCCTGTGCATTTCTAAGCACAGAAGTCTCTAAGAGAAAGCTTGGGAAAACATGGTGCAGTAACAGTCTTGCTGTCACGGAGACCTAGGAAAGGCCAACGCTGTGGGCAGGAATGGGAGGGGGAAACAATGAAGGAAGGGATGATGTCCACAAAAGAAATGTACTCACTACCTGGCTTATGAAATGATAACCCCTCTGCACACCTTAATAATAACAGTAAACACACACACACTATTTTAAACTGGTTAGACATGAGCTAGGGAGTGTTGGTTGGGAGAAAGATATTGTATAGTGTCTTGGCAGCCTTAGATGCCTCTTGGTACTTCTGACTCTGCTCAGCCAGCTTGGGTGTGGGCAAGCTAGCCTCTGGGGCCCTGACAGCTCTGACCTCTCTATATGGGCTCTCCTTTCCACTCTTGGGTCATGCCTAGTAACTGCATTCTCTTTTCTATAGAGCTATGAACCAGATGAGCTGACCAAAGAGATGGCCCACCTGGAAGGACTAATGAAGGACCTAAATGCCATCACAACAGCATGATGGCCCTCACGGGGACACGACTCCAAGCCCAAGTCTGGAAGTCTTGGAACTTAGCCTTGTAAACAAGGAATTGTACAGAGTACGAAGGACGCACTTGAGAGCACAGTGAGCCAGCAGACCAGCCAGCACCTCCACTGCGGCTGGCGCCAGGCACAGCCACCGGCCTTCCAGTCAGCCTGGACCTCACCGGTGTCGAGGCAGCTTCCCTTTCCCTGCTGATACCCTGCAGGACTGGGCACCATGGGCCAATATTTTGTGTCCAGGGACGATGCAGGAAGTACAACCTGCGTTTCATGTTGGTCAGGCTGTGTCTTCGTGCTGCAACTGCATCACGTTTATGGAGTGTATACATTGGGATTTGTGTACAATTTTATTTGTGTCCTATTTTATTTTACCTTTAAAAAAAACAAACAACAACAACAACAACAAAAATACTATCAAAACCCAAGGAAGTCCTCCACAGGCGACTGGTGTGTGATTGCTTGTCCCAGCTGCATGTGGAAAGTCACTGACAGAATGGGTTGTTAACGGGGTGGGTAGGCTTGGATTTGGTTTTGCTTTTATTTTTTCATTCTGAGACATTGCATCCTCTGCCAGCTTTTAATCCATCACTCTGAGGGAGAGGAAATGTTGCATTGCTGTTTGTAAGCTTTTTTTTTTATTATTTTTATTATAATTATTAAAGGCCTGACACTCTCCTCTCATCACTGTGAGATTATAGATTTATTTGAATGAAATGTAACATTGGAAAGACTTGTCTATTGCTTTCTGTGCAAATTCAGTATTGGGGTGGGGGTTGGGGATAGGAAGTGGAGGGGCCACTAAGGTTCTGTGAATGTTTCCGTCATGTACTTTCTTCCAGAAGCCTGCAGAGAATGGAAGTGTCTTCTTTACTGCCCTTTCCTGGCATGTCCATCTTACTGTCACTACATTGCAACTGGAGTTTGATTTGGATCTGGTTTGATTTGGATCTGTGCAATAGGTGGGTCTGAGGAACCAGACGTCCCCCTCCCCATGCCCCGGGAACGTCCACGCTCAGCCCCCCATGCTGCTGCCCGTGAGGCTTCCCCATCCACGTTCTTTCTGAACATAGTTCTTCAAGTAGCAGAGGACAGGGACAGCAGAAAGGGCGAGCAGAGGCACCTACCCACCCACCCCCACCCCAGCTCAGCCAGACCCCCCTGAGAGGAAGATGCTGCTGAAGGAGGTTCGAGGCACTAAATGCTCCACCTTTGCCTTTGCAGAGCTCTGGGGGTCATTATCTTAAAAAGGTAAGCTGAGGTGTGTGCTTGTCTTTTGTAATATCAAGAATATGTGATGAAAACCCAAGACCGGCCCGCAGGGGGATCGGCAACACCCCGGAAGCAGTCGGTGTGGGTTCTACATTGACGAGACTGCCCAGACCACCACGGTGGGCAGAGTCTCTGCATCATCCTTAGGCCTTACCACATGCTTACTTTTCTCCAGGGTGAGCTCTCTGTGTTTATGGGTTTGGGATTTTTTTGGGGGGGAGGGGAGGGTGTAATGAAAAATTGAATGCTGGAATTCCTGGGGGCATATAGTTTAAAGAGCACTTCAGCTGCCAAGAGAGCCACATTGCCCAGAAATCATCTTTTGCCCAAAGAACATGCTCAGTATTTAGGGAATCCCCTCCCATGAACCCCTACTTTCATTATCTCAGGGCTTTGGTACCTGGATACTGCCACAGAATAGGGGTGGGTGTAGGGGGGGGACCTATTTTTAAAGTAACTTCAAGGTTTGTTTTTTTTTAATTAAAAAAGGAAAACTATTCTGTATTGCACCTTTTCACAATTTAATACGTTTTCTTACATTTTTCTGTGATTTTTGAAGCTTAAGCCATTGTGCGTCTCGTATCCTAGTAAGCTGCTCAGCAGCTCCGGGTGTGGGAGGGTGTGGGACTGGGGTGTCCCTGTTCCTGGCTTGGCTTGCTGAAGGGCCCGGAGGACTGCTGGACTGCGCTCTGAACACACCTGTTTGGCCTTTACTGTAGTTGATGCTGTAAAGTCTATGGCTTTTTTAAAAAAAGAAAAGAAAAAAAATGACAGTTTCGTGTTTTTATTTAGTATTGGAAATCCAATACACTTTTCTAATCCAATCAAACTGGTCCGGTCCAACAGTTATTTTCCTTCAAATCACTTCCTGCTTCTTGGCCTCTAATTAACTGCCCTGTTGCCTCTGACAACTCTGAACCAGGAGTCTTAAGAGGAACCTGAAGGAGAGAGAATGGATGAGTCTCAAGATACCTGACCATCCACCTGCCCCTGTGCCCACTTGACTGGTACTACCCTGCAGAGCCTGGGCTACTCAAGGATAGCAGATGGCTCTAGAGAGGCTGCTTCTACCCTCACAGCATTTACACTGTCTGTAGCAGCCTGCAGCAGAGCCAGGACTCTGCCCTTGGGGTAGAGTCCCTTAAGGACCCTCCTGTCCCCGTGAATGGTTAGCACCCTGTTGGCGGCAAGTGAGATCACAGCATGTCTGACCACTCCGGCCTCTCCACACAGACAAGCAGACGCCTGCGGCTCCATCCCCAGGCTGCGCCCTCCACATCCCTAGGTGGAGCTCTTGGCACACTTTGCCGTCCTGGGTCTGTTGTCATTTGCTGCAGGCCTGTGGGCTCAGTAGCGATGGGAGAATTTCTCCCTTCTCAGGACTGTAGCTGATGTCTGCCTCTTGGATGAGTGGACAGTTCCAGGGACTCAGTCCCAAGGCTCCCCCCGACTCCTTTCCCAATCCTGGCAAGAACCTTCCCCCATCAGCATCTGTGCTGGCATCGTGGGGTGAACTTGAAAGATTTGCCTGTCCACCTGACAGTCCTGAGAAATGAAGGCACGGTGTTGAAGTCGGTTCTGTTGGTAGATCACCAGCCAGGGCGTGAAAGCAACAGGGACTGAATTTTGAGTCTCTATCTTGGGCGAAAGACAGGAAAAATTGTTCTTGACACAGCTCTGTGGATAAAGAGGAAGAAAGGCCTCTCCTGTACCCCTTGGCCCTCGGCTCTCTTCCTTTCAGCCACCATTTCTCGGGAAGAAGCACCCTCAGGGGAGATAGAAAACAAGAACAAATAAGCCAGCTGTGGATGCCTGTGGGGCATAGTTAGGACACAAACCAGCAGCAGCCACCACAGACCAAGGAGCCCCTCCCATTAGGTGCTGGACTCTGGAGGTGCTGAGGAAAAAGAGTGAGTATGGAAGGAGATACTTGCACTTCTGCATCCATTGTGTTGGAACAGAGGGCTGTAAGCCTACAGGACAATGTTGCCACTGACAGACCCTCTCCCTCAACCAGGAAACTTGATGGATCGATCGAGAACATGAAAGAGGACCTCAAGCGGACCTCAAAAAAATTTAGAGGGTGTTGCCTGCTGCACTTCAGAGAAAGAAGAATGTGCAACTTCCTGAAATAATTGGGCGGTGGGGGTGGGGGAGGAGAGGTGAAGGGGCAGCCTGTATCGTCAGATAGAGAATGTGGAAGGCGGCATGGGGAGAAGAGCCCCAGTGCGAAAACAGAACCCGGTTGCTAATAGTTTGCACTTCTGTGAGGCTAACTCCCCACCCCTACACCCCTAAGTCTTGTAGAATAGTTGTCCCAAGGCACAAGTGATACCCAGCCATAAACGGAACTCATCACTGGCTGCAGAAGTTTGGAGTCAGAAGCTCTTTCCAGAAGCCACAGAATCCACAGAAATCCATTCAGATTTGAAGAGACAACTGGTGTCTAGGTTGTCACAGTACATTTCCATTCGCTCCCAGAGCCCTCAACACCCCATTGCCTTGTTCCTGGATCCCTGCCTGGTTAATGGTTCTACCCTCCCAAAAAGGGAATCTGGGAATCATTCTAGACTTCCCTCAATACCACAGCACACTGATCAGCAAACTGTCTCAGCTCTACCACTCAAATGTCCCTCCCAGCTGCATCGTTAGGCCAACTCAGGGACTCCATCTTATATGGCGTTGATTCTACACATAGCTGTCCAGGTCTCTCATTAGCTCCTAAGCCTTGCCCCTATAGAACAGTTGTCAGAGTGGCCTTGACAGCCTCTTCCCTTTAGTTTCCCATGAATCTCCCCTTTTGTCCCATTTGTGCTTATAGAATAGCCATGATGTCTGGCCTCTGTATGTCTCCTTAGTCTCAAGAGTTTCTCCCCATCCCCTCATACTGCCACTGTTTTTTTGTTGTTGTCATTGCTGCTATTTTTTGTTTCTCTTGGCTGATCCTGGGGCTTAAACTCAGGGCCTGGGCTCTGTCCCTGAGCCTCTCTGTGCTCAAGGTTGGCACACAACCACTTGAGTCACAGTGCTACTTCTGAGTCATTTATTGAGAGTAAGAGTCTTGTAGATTTTCCTGCTCAGGCTGGCTTCAAACTTCTATCCTCAGATCTCAGCCTCCTGAGTAGCTAGGATGACAGGCATGAGTCACCAGCACCCAGATTTCAACCAATGTCTTTTTTATGCTGGCAAATATCTCTTCATCTTTAAAGACCAGCCTGTCCCTAATCTGGTCCCTTGATCATTTTTAATTTCTCTTGAGTTCCTAAAGGAAAGGAACCATATTTGTGTTTGGACCTAGTCTTCACTAAACAAACCTGCCTGATGAAGATGAAAATTGAGGTTCAAGACTAATACTGGATTTCTAGTCATGTATACTAAGACTGAGCCCAGTCTTGGACCTGACATGAGGGATCTCTGTGCAGGGAGGAGAAAACTCCGAAGAACTGGGCTGCCGCCTGCTTGCTCACAGCCATCGGTCTGCCTGAAGAGGACTGGTCTCCTCCATCCCTGAATCAGACCTGTGATCTGCCTCCTGTCACTGGATTAGTTTTGGGGTGGCCCCAGCAGTCCAGTGCAAAGTCTGTGAGGGATGTGAGGCTGGCTGGCCTTCAGTGAAGGGAGCTAACCTGTGCTCTCTATCTCCAGATTTCTGAAATTGCTCACAGACAATGCTGGATGTGGCCAAGTTTGGCTTATCCTATCAGACCATAGCTTGGGTTCAGTCCTTTCATAAACTCAAAATGCAGGTCTTGCCCTGAGCAGTTAATACTTTTCTGAAAGAAGAAGGAGAGGGCAAGAGAGAGAAAAGAGTATCTTGAGGGCAAAACAAGTCAGGTTCCCACAGATAAAATTACCTGGAAGATAATCGAAGAACCTACATACAAACATTCTAGATGGATGCAGAGATGAAGTAGACCAGAACAGAATGGAGTCAGGCCAGCTTGATATGGACCATTATTATAAGAAGAATCATTTGGGGCCAATTTGGAAGTATTTTTCCCCCACAAAAATCTAGAAGTCATTCCTTGTTTCCAAACAAAGCTACCATCCACCATGGAACAAGCCAAGGAACCTGAATAAAATGACCTGGGATGCAAGATTTCCCACAAATCTGGATTTGTGTTGTTCAAATCTTGCATTTTCTTTCTGATCTTTAGTTCTATCCATCGTTAAACGTGATTGTTGTTTAATTCCATTTCTCCTTTTCAACATGTCAGGTTTACTTTGTGAATTTGGGGGATCTGCTGTTAGTGGTATGTATCTTTATAATTGTTCAGATTGTCCTTATGGATTGACCCTTTTATTGTTATTATAAAATGGCCTTTGTCTTGAGCAACAATTTTTTTTTTTTTTGCCTCTCCTTGGACTTTCTCAAGGTTAGAGCTCTACCACTTGAGCCTCAGCACCACTTCCGGCTTTTTTTTTCTATGTATGTGGTACCAAGTCTTTGTGCATGCTAGCTAGGCAAGCACTCTACCACTAGGTCAAACTCCCAGCCCTTGAGCAACAATTTCTTTCCTAGAGTCTGTGTTGATGTCACTGCAATTCTCTTTAGGCTAATGTTTGCTTGGTTTCACCTTACACATCCTTTTATTTTCATCATAGTTCTACTTTGAAAATTAAATTAGTTTTCTGTAGACAGTATTTTGTTGGATCATGGGTTTTTAAATTCCATTCTGAGCTGGGCACAATGGCTCACGCCTGTAATCCTAGCTACTCAGGAGGCTGAGATCTGAGGATTGTGGCCAAAGCCAGCCCAGGCAGTGAGACTCTTATCTCCAATTAACCACCAGAAAACCAGAAGTGGCACTGTGGCTCCAGGGGTAGGGCAGTAGCCTTGAGCTGAAGAGCTCAGGGACAACACCCAGGCCCATACAAGTTCCATAACCAAAAAACAACAACAAAAGACTCCATTCTGTTAACTTTAATCTGAGTGTTTAGCCCATTTACAGTTGATATAATTACTGACAAGGTAGGATTTATGTCCCTTTCACCATTGGCTTTCTATCTGTCTTCTTTGTAATCACTCTTGATATTACAGTTCCCTTCCTCCTTTCCTGGTACTAGAGATAGAACCTGGGGCCTTGAGTGTGTTAGTTAAATGCTTGAGCCATACCCCTAGCTCTCTGTCAGGTACCTCCTATACTAAATTAATAAGTTTTTTTTTTTGTTTGTCTGTTTGGTTTTGCCAGTCCTGGGCTTGGGCTCAGGGGCTGAGCACTGTCCTTGGACTTTCTCAAGGCTAGCACTCTACCACTTGAACACAGCACCACTCCTGGCTTTTTTCTATGTATATGGTACCAAAGAGTCAAACCTGGTCTCCCTGCATGCTAGGCAAGCATTCTACCACTAGACCAAACTCCTGGCATTAATAGGTATTTTCTAATGTGTCACTTTAATTCCTTTGCAAGAACCATGAATCATAAAATAAAACTTGGAAAAGCTAGATACCCTCAAAATTAAAATGTTTAATCTTAGACATGACTAAGAAATTGAAAAGGCAAGCCACACACTAGAAGAAAATATTTGCAAAGCATCTGTCTTATAAAGGACTTGTCTCTTGAATATATATTTTTGTAATTATATAAGAAGGAAACATGATTTGGTAGAAACAACTGTGCAAAGATTTAAACAGTCACTTTGCCAAAGAGCATATATGGAGAGCAAATAAGGAACCTGAAATGGTGCTCAGAACATCTTTTAGTCATTCTGGAGATGCAAATTCAAACCTTTTTGAATGGTATAAATCAAACAGATGGACATATCAAGTGTTAGGATACAAAGTAACTGGTAGTTCCATACAGCTGCTGCTGAGAATGCAAAAGCATACTCCAACTTTGGAAAGCAACCTATAAAAATATTAGACTTACCATTTGATCCAAGAGTGCTATCCCTGGATATCTATTATCTTGAAGAAAAGTCACATGAAGTCTAGAACATATTGAATGTCCATAGGAGCTTTATTAATAGCCAAAAGAAACAGTTTGTCATCAACAAATTCAGACCTATCTTAAATAAGAAATATTGCTTTACATTCCATGGACAGACTTCGAAAGCAGAATGAAAGAAATTGGACACAGACGAAAAGCTCGATGACTCCATTTACATGGAATTATTCTAGAAACAGCAAAACTTTGATACCAAAACCAAAAAAAAAGATTGTGAGGGATCAAGAGTGGGAGGAGAAACATGAAAAGTAACATGAAGGAAGCCAGGCCCTAGTGGTTGACGCCTGTTGTCATAGCTACTCAGGAGGCTAAGATCTGAGGATCGTGATTCCAAGCCAGCCCAGGCAGGAAACTCTGTGAGGCTCTTACCCACAATAGTACTCAAAAAAGCCAGGTGAGATGCTAAGGCTCCTGTGGAAGAGTGCTCACCTTGAGCAAAAAAGCAGCTCAGGGACAGCACCCAGGCCCAGAGTTCAAACCCAGGACCAGCAGAATAAGAAAACAAAGTAGTATTGAAGGAACTTGGGGAGTGATGAAAACGGTCTCTGCCCTAGTTCTTGAGCAATTTTTGCTGTATATATGTCATTCCTGGAGGAATAAGAATTCCTCAATTCTTCATCAGTAGCAACAAAAACAGAAGAGAGCTAAAACAATACAAAATCTTTCCAGGTATCGGGGTAAACTGAGATCTGAGGATTGTGGTTCGAAGCTAGCTCAGCCAGAGAAAATCACAAGACTCTTAAGTTTCTAAATACCCAACAAAAAACAACAACAACAAAAGCTAGACTCAAGTGACGAAGAGAGAAAGAGGGAGAGAGAGAGAAACAGTTGGATGGAGAAAATTAGAAAACTATAGTGAAAACTGTCATGTTAGATGTCCCCAGCAAACTTTTCAGGCCTCACGGGGGTGGCCCTGTGAGAGGTCCCTCATATCCTGTTCTCTGTGACCTCTCCTCTCTGCCATTGGTCTCTTCTCCCACAGGAATCTTGAAGTAGAGGACTTCAAGTTTGTTTCGGTAAAGACAGTGGCTGCCTGATTTGCCTAGGATGTTACCTGCCTACCATACACCTTTGGTGTGGTAAATCACTAAAAATTTGAGACTATTCCTATGGGGGCAGGTAATACTATACAAAGACAGTAAATAAGACCCACCCAAATATAGGGTGAGGTATGCAAATTTTCATAATGTCAACGTCAGTTGTAATATTCTACCGAATTCTTCATGCATCTTAACTGCTTCTAAAATATTTGTGTGAGTGCAGAGAATAAGATAGCCAAGATACTCCAGAAGAACTGAGGGATTTTTCTCTACTAGATATCAATGGATTTTACAATGTTATTGTGACTAAATCTGCGTTGTGTGAACAGGGCTGAACAAATAAATTAATGGTACAGACTAAAGAACCTCAACACAGACCCAGATCAGACATACAGGAGAACTGGGCTGCATAGTAAATTAGTCAAGGCACAGTCAATAAATGATGCAGGAATAAATGATAGCCCACCTGGCAGGACAAAAAGAAATTATGCCTTTATACCAGGCCAAGATCAGAGGGATTGAAGACTTAAATACGATGAGCAAAACTTTATGCTTTTAGAAGTAAGTAACTGAAGCCAGGCAGGGTGGCTCACGCCTGTAGTCCTAGCTGAGATCTGAGGATCGAGGTTCAAAGCCAGCCCAGGCACTACAAAGTCAAGAGACTCTTATCTCCAATTAATTACTAGAAAATGGGAAGTGGGGCTGTGGCTCAAGGGTAGGGGGTAGCCTTGAGCTGAAGAGCTCAGGGACAGTGCCCAGGCCCAGAGTTCAAGCCCCATGACCTACCAAAAAAAAAAAAAAAGAAAAAAAGAAAGAAAGAAAGAAAGAAAAAGAAATAACCAAGGCTGGGAGTGTGGCCTATTGGTAGAGGGCCAGCTTAGCATGCATGAAGCCAGAAGTATTGTGGTTCAATGGTAGAGGGTTAGCCTTGAGAAAGCCCAAGGACAGGGGTTCAGTCCCTGAGTTCAAGCCTCAGGTCTGGCAAAATAATAAGTAACAGAACAATATAACATCAGAATATGACAGGTTTCTTAAGTCAAAAACAACAACTTTCTCCCCCCCGCAAAAAAAAGGAAAAATAAAACGTTAGGGAAATTTCTAAAATTTGAAATGCATTACCAAACTTGGACATCTCAAAAGTATAAAACTTCCATTCAACAAGGAAAAGATAAGCCATAAACAGGAAGAAGATATTGTAACATCCAGTGGATAGAAGGATTTACTTTTTCAAGTGTGTGTGTGTGTAAAATACTTAAAAATCAATAAAAAGACAAATGACAGTAGAAAATCAGGCATGAGTTAAACCCTCTCACACATGGCAATTAAATATATGAACAAAGATCCAACCTTACTAGTAATTAGGGATTTGCACATTAAAACACAATTAGCACTAAGCTGGGAAACAATAAATTTGATGATTCCAGTTATTGGCAAGAATATGGAATGAGAGAAACACCCCTGCCAGGCAGGAGTTTGGACTAATAGGACTACTTAAAACAGCTTGGCATTATCTTGTAAAGGAGAAGATTAATTTACCCAGTGACTCAGATGTTCTGCTTCTAGATATAGCGCCTGGAGACCTTTTACACATCTTATTAGGAGCCATGAACAAGAGTTTGTGTAGCAGCGATATGTATAACCATGACAACCAGAAGTGACTTCCTGCCTATCTCCACCACGAATGTGAAAGCCAGCGGTGACAATTCATACAAGGGAATGCTAGACAGCAGTGGAAAGGAGTTCACTACGTATATCAACAGGATTTCAGAAAAACAAAAACAACTACAAACTGAAGAAAATAATTCTTACAGCACAATTCCTATTCGAGGGTGTACCAAGCGGACAATTAAAAAGAAGATGCATTCTTTTATAATGAAATGTAAAGCAATAACAAACCGCACTAAGACCCAAACCGACTTTTATTATCATACATTAGCAAGTCTGAAAAGTGTGAAGAAAAATCCCACCCTCCATAGCTACTTCCAACTTCCAGTCTCCACTCCATCCAGTATGGAAATGAATACAGCGTTGTTCAGAGGCTTTTATTTCTGTAGTAAAAGCAAGGGAATGATGACATGAAAGCTCAGATAAAGAATGCTGCTATCTCACCCTAAATCTCCTAGTTACTCAGGAGGCTGAGATCTGGGGATCCTCATTTGTAGCTAGTCTAGAAAGAGAAACCTGAGAGACTCTTATCTCCAATTAACCAGCAAAAATCTGAAAGGGGATGTGTGGCTCTTGTGGGTAGAAAACGCCAAGTGTGAATGTGAGGCTCTTGAGTTCAAACCCCAGTCCTGGCGCAAAAACAAAACTCAGATGAGCTGGACAACTGTGTTAAAGGTTTCGAAGACATGCCTCACGTCTTTTCTTCAGCTGAGTGGCACTTGGCTGTTTCTCTTTTAATATTATATTTATGGAATAATACTGTATTTATGTTTCCTGCCTAGAGCAGGCTGTTCCCCAGAAAGCTTGGGAATCTGGGGGCCTGAATGAAATGAGGAAGTCATGGGAGCTTTTCCCTCGGGGCCCAGGGGAAGTCCCGGGCGTGGGTGAGGTCACCCTGAAAGATAGGCATCAAGGCCTGCAGAGCACCAACCTTTGGAAGAGGAAGAAGAGCCCTTAAAGCTAGGATTGAGCAGACAGGAGAGGTCAGAGATTTCAATGCTGAGAAGGGCTGGGACAGCAGGCCTGCCTCACACTCCTGAGACCAAGGAAGCAGCAGCCCTGGGCTCTGCCCCTGTGGCTATTCCACGGGAGAAAAGGGAAGTCAGATTGGCAACTTCCAGGGATGGAAAGGTCATTGGAGCAGGGAGGTGGGGCAGGGGCGGGCAGTGGAGGGGAAGAGAGGTGGGTACTGGGGAAGGAATTCTATTGTCAGATTTTTCTTTTGAGGGTCGGAAGCTTTGAGTGCTTGCCTAACATGCAGGAAGACCCAGGTTCGATTCCTCGTACCACATACATAGAAAAGCCAGAAGTGGTGCTGTGCCTCAAGTGGTAGAGCACTAGAGGAAAGCCCAAAGACAGTGCTCAGACCCTGAGTTCAAGCTCCACGGCTGGCAAAAAAAATTATTTTGAGGGCTTAAAGGTGTGGCTCAAAGTGCAGGGCATAAATGCAATCTCCACTACTGCCTCCCCACTTGCAAAAAATCTTTTTAACTCGGTGCTGGTGGCTCATACCTGTAATCCTAGCTAATCAGGAGGCTGAGATCTGAGGACCATGGTTCAAAGCCAGCCAGACAGGAAAGTCCTTGAGATTCATTTCTAATAAATCACCAAAACAAAACAAAATAAAACAACAACAACAACAAAAACAGGAATGAAACTGTGGGCTCAAGTGATAGAGTTCTAGCCTTGAGAGGAAGAGCTCAGGAATGGGGCCTAGGCCCTGAGCTCAAGCCCCACAAAGGACCCAAACAAACAAACTGGAAATCCTTCATCTGTTTTAGCCCCACTGAGGCAGAGGGGCCACCTCAGGCCACCCCACCATCTTGACAGTCACAGGCATGAGGGAGGGTAGCATTTTATGACATTGTAAGGAAAATCAAACTCCATCATTCTGTTTTTGTTTTTGAATTCTCTGTAGGCACAACACCTATTGTCTGCCACTGCCACCTGGCCTTTGCTTCATTGCCAGTGGGAAGAGACAGTTTGAATCTCCAGACCTGGAGGCTGCATTCTAGCTCCAGCTGATGGGATGGGTAAGTTCCTGCCCTGCCTGAGGCCCGGGGTCCATTGGCTCACACCTTGAAGACTCGTTGGGCAGTTGAACTAAGCAAGAAAGCACGGGAGCCCTAAGCTAATCCACACTTGCTCTGTAGTGTCAGGAAACGATGTTGGAGACAGGGCGTGGCTGCTGTGGCCACACAATCTGCAGCAAACCCCCTGTCCCCCAGCTATCCAAATGGCTACTACCCATCCACCTCTGCTCATCCAGGAGCCAAGGCTGCTTTCTAATCCAGGCTGCCCCACAGGGGTCCCCCGAGAGGAAGCAGTGCCACTCTCTGGCCGCAGGGGACAGTCGTCATGGGGATGCTGGGGCTGGCAGAGCTGTCACCTCCATAGCAACAACGGGACTCCCCGCCAGTTACCATGGAAACAGCCATGGTGAGCCGAGGATGGGGTTTCCTGACCTTTTCTGGGATGCCAGCCCGTAGATTCCACTACATTCGAGGGTGGCAAAGATGACCCACCCCACACAGGAACCCCACAGCTGTGTGTCATCCTCTGCCACCTCCAGCTAGTCACCAGGTATCCCCAATCCCCTCCCTCCCAAGGGCCCGTGGGCTTCCCCCCACCTGATTCTCAGGGACCCTACAAGCCCATGAGCCGTTGTGTGAGATGCACTGCTTCACTTCCTATCGGGGACATGCAAGTTTAAAGGGTCCCCCATTAACTTCAACCTTCCATCTCCTGCTCCCCTCCCGCCACCATCTCCCCCATGCCCCCAAGCGCCCTAGAAGAAGGCAGCACTTGCTGGAATTTTTTTATTTAAATAAAATATACAAGACGGTACATGTGACCGTTTTTCTGTTTTAAAAGTGGAAGATTTGAAAATTGCTTGTGGGGTGCTAGGGACGGAGAGGGGACTACCTGACCCGGGCCCGGCCAACCCACAGTGGCCAAGGAGCCACCAAGAGCTTTTTATAAAATGGGAGTGGAAAAGAACGGCCAGGCCTGGCCCTGCTCAACACTGCCTGCCACCCCTAGGGCGGGCTGTGGGCTTGGGGGATTCCTGCCTATGAGCTGCGGCCTTGGGGAAGGTGGGGTTTAAATCCTAGCTCTGAGGACTCTCTGAGCCTGAACAGATGAGCAGGGATGAAGGCCCCAGGACGTTTGCCCTTTCTCTCTCCAGCCCCATCCAGAGTGACTGACTTGTCTCATGTCCCAGCACAGCTCAGGCGCACATCTGACCTTGCCACCATCCTGCCAAACATGGAGAGTTCTGCACAGACAAAAGGTAAAGGGGAGGGGATCTCCATCTTGGGTCCTATTTGGAAAGAGAATGGAGCCCACACCCCCACTGTTTCCTCATTGCCTTTCGAATCACCCCAAACCTGTTACCTAAATCCCAACCTATGGCTCTTCCCTCAAAGCCAGGCTCTACAATCCCATGTGGGCCTCAGTAAACTCCGCACCTCTTCCCTCCCCCTCTCCCATTCTTCTTCCCACTTCTCTATTTCCGGCTAAAGCCCACCAGTAACCATACCCCTTCCCTCTGACCTCAGTCCTGAGATTTCTCCTGGAGCTACCCTCAGCCAAAGACCCGCTGGGTTCTCACTGTAGCTCACTTAAGTCATATCATGGACTGGGTGCAGAATGGGGGTGATTTATTGAGCACCTACTATGTTGTGTGCCAGGCACTGGGCTGGGCATTTCACATATTTTGTGAGGCAGTGCTCCCCCATTGTTCTCATTTCACAAATGAGGTCACGGGTCAGTTAACCTGCCCAAAGTCACACAGCTAAGAAGTGGCAGGCTAAGACTCGAACCCACGTCCGCACTGTTAACCCTCTGCCTGAGCACCAGCCAACTCAGCCTTTCCCTACCCAGCTCAGCTCAGCCTTCACTTGTAGCCACTCCTCCTCTGCAGGATTTCCTCCTCTGTGAAATGGGAGACCCCGGGAGGGTCCCTACCTCACAGTGTATGAATCTGTTCACGGGTATAAAGTGCAAAACCAGTGCTTGACACAGGATAGACTCAATACATGGAAGTTTTCCTCACCTCCACTGTGGAGACACGCCCTACTGGGGGGGGGGGCGGGGAAGCAAGAGGCTCACCCAGAAGCTTCTGCCTCCATGCGGTAAGAGGTCAGGCTGGGACAGGATTTGTGCCCAGAGATGGAGACAGGGGTGTTCAGAGAGAGGGGGGGAAGGGCCTCAGCCCCCCCCTCCCCAAACCCTGCAGTGCCCAGCCATGGGTCACGTGATTGCAGTATGTAAGGTGACCTGGTGTCCTGGTGTCCGTGGGGTTAAAACGAGATGGCGCACACGCACGTACACACGTATACACATACACACGTGTGCACATGGAACTGCTATCTACATGGCTCTGCAGAGCGCTACATAGCTATACATATTCACATCCTACATATGGGAACATATACAGGTTCATATACATAGCTTGCTACGTTTACAGTAGAAAAAAATGCAAGGCCCTCAGAGGCCTGGGGTGTAGGGGGCACGCTTGCCCCCCTCCTCTGGGGATCTGGGTGGGGGTCCCCCAGTAGAATGGCCTCCAAAGTCCACAGGTAAGGGGCTGCTTGCTCCAAAACCAATACAATGACAGACCTGCTCCAGAAAACCCCAAACAGTCACCTGCACTCCCACCTACCTGCTTTCCTCTGGCTTTTCCTCCACCCTTCCTCCCTCCCTCCCTCCCTCTCATGATGAGTATTAAAATTGTCTAGAAAAGCAAGGGACCAAAAATCTACGGCGCTAGGAATGCCTGGTTATTTTCTGCTGTCTTTTGTTTTCTGGGATATTGGTGGGGTGTTGTTTTTTTTCCCTCTCTTTTTAAATGATCATTATTATTGGTATTGGTATAGCTCCTAATCACAGTTAAACCTGAAGGGAGAAAAGAGGGAGGAAGGAAAAACAAAAACAAAACACAAGGAGGGCGGGAGGGAGGGCCCAGCTCATAGATTAGACGGCAGTTTGGAGCGCACTGGCTCAGCCCTGGTCCCAGCTTCCCTCTGAGGTGCAGCAGTCAGAGGGGCCCCCCCAGAAGAGGCAGCTCTTGCCCCAAACAAAGAAAGAGGGGGTGGCAGAGAACCTGAGGATGTCTTCCGAGGCAGAGTGACATGCTGGCCGCCGCCGGGGATGGCACCATGGGGCCTCCCGGGGGGACCGAGCCCCCCGCTGCTCCCCCCAGCCCGGGGCAGGAGGGGGAAGGCGGCCACGGACTCCCCCGAGGAGAGCGGGGAGGCTCTGCGGAGAGTCTGCGCCCCGTCCTGGGGGAGGGCTGGCTGCGAGGCTGAGATGAGCTTGAGGTCCTGGGTGAGGCGGCCCGGGGTGAGGGGCGGCGTGCCCCGGCGCTGCGGGACCTGGGGCGGCGGAGGGCTGGAGGCGGGCGGCAGGAGCAGGGAGCCGTGCGAGCCGGAGGCCCGGGGCGGCGCGCTGGGGAAAGTTCTGGGGGGGCTGAGGCCGCCCCGGGGCGTCTCGGGCGCCTCCCCGGGGGGCTGGCCCAGCTGCCCGGGGCTGGAGGACGGCGACCGCGAGGGCGGCGGCGGCGGCAGGAAGTGCTCCAGGAGTCCCGGGCCGGCCCTGGCCCCGGGCAGCGGCGGGGGCGGCTGCGCGGCCTGCGGGGAGCGGGCTCCGGCCTGCGGCGGGGTGAGCAGCGGGGAGTCGGACGAGGACAGGGAGCCGCCCAGCGCCTTGTGGAAGTGGCCGAGGCTGGCCGCGGCGGCGGCGGCGGCCCCGGCGGAGGAGGAGGCGGCGGCGGCGGAGGACGGCGTGGGGGCCGGGGAGGAGCCGGACGAGGGCAGGAGGGGACTGAGCCCGGCGGGGGCCGAGAAGCCGGCCAGCTGCTGGATGTGGAAGGAGGACGAGGAGGGCGTGTCCACCTGCGAGGGGCTGCTGGCCGGCGAGGCGGAGCCCAGCGCCGAGGGGATCAGCGACTGCAGCCGCCGCGCGTGCCGGGGCGTCTGGCCGGCTCCGAGGTGGGTCAGGCCGGGCCCCGGGGGTGGACGGAAGATGGCGGTGGGCAGGCGAGGGTGGTGGGTGAGGGCTATGGCCACGGAGGTGGTGGCGGCGGCGGCCTGCAAGGGCGCCTGGATGAGCGGGGTCCAGATGACGGGCGTCGGGGCGGGCGCGGCCGAGGCGGCGGCCTGCACGCGGTGCGCGCAGTGCGCCATCTCCCGGTCATGCTGCACGATCTGCTGGATGATCTCGTTCTCCTGGTAGTTGAAGACGCCCGAGTTCAGGTCGTGCTGGACCTTGTGCAGCAGGATGGAGTTCTTCTTGCCTGGGCCACGGAAACAAGGGGGGCCAGAGGGAAGGGCTCAGGCCCCAGCCGGGAGGAGATGAGGAGCGGGGAGGGGCTCCACCCCACGCCCCCTTCCCGTCCAGCCCCTCACCGATGCGGTCCAGGCGGTCCAGCGCCACGGTCTCGAAGGCTCTCCTCATCATGGGGTACTCCTCCAGCACCTCGTTGAAGTTGTCCACGCTCAGCGAGTACAGACGGCAGTAAGTGTCCGCCCTCACGCTGGCCGTGCGCCGGCCCCGGGTCAGCAGGCAGATCTCTGCCAGGACGGGAGGACTCAGCATGGGAAACACACCAGGGCTTCCTCCACTTGGACCTTGAGGCCCACTGCTTGGTGCAGAGGCTTCACGGGCCCTCCATGCCCCGTTCCTAAGCTGAAGCGACAGTAGACACGAACGCCTCCCCTACCGCACTGGTGTCAGGCTGCCCTTCTCTCCACACTCCTCTTGGGGTGGGGCTTTGGGCGGTGGCTGGGTCCTAGGGATGGAGCCCTCATAAAGTTGATGAAGTGGCTGGGGACTGGAGGCTCACACCTGTAATCCTAGGAATCCTACTATGGAAACTGAGGTCTGAAGCCAACCCCAAGCAGGAAAGTCCCTGAGACTTCTCTCCAATGAACCAGATGGGAAGCTATGGCTCAAAGTGGCAGAACGCCAGCCTTGAGTAAAAAAAGCTCAGGGACAGTGCCCAGGCTCTGACTTCAAGCCCCACAATCGACAAAAATAAATAAAATCAGTGCCCTTTTAGGAAGAAACCAGAGAGACAGGGTACTGTGTTCTGTTTCTATGAGAGCCACAGCACAGTGGCACCCATCTGTGACCAGGAAGAGGACCCTCAACAGAACCCCAGCCTCTGGAGCTGTGTCTAAAGCCACCAGGAACCCAGGCTGGAGGGGGCGTGCCCCCCTCTAGCCAGCTCACCTCCAAAGTAGGAGCCATCGGCCAGCTTGGTCTCCTTATTGCCCTTGGTGAGCACGCTGACCACGCCGTGCTGGATGAAGTACATCTTCTTGCCAATGGTGCCCTCACGGATAATGTAATCCCCGGGCTGGAAGACCTCGAACCGCAGCTTGGTCAGCATGGACGTCACGAAGTTGGGGTCGGCGTTGGCAAACAGCGGCATGGAGGCCACCAGCTTCCGGCAGTTGAAGTTAATGATCTCCTGCGGGGAGGGGGGGGAGAGGGCGCCCAGTTGGGATTCAGGAAGGAGGAGGTGAGGGGTGGAGTGAGGGGACGCTGCCCCCCTCTCCCGCCCAGTCCCCCCATACCCCACCTGCCAGCTCACCTCTCGGAGCGGCTCGCTCAGCTCGCCCAAGATGCTCTCCTCGTCGAACATCTTGCCTTGGTAGCGGTGTTCATAGTAATCGTGGATCCGCTGCCGGGTGTCGGGCGGGAGCTTGTGGAAGGACATGTACTGTTCCACCTGCTTGTACTGTGAGTCAGGGAGGCAAGAGGAAAGGTTGTCACCTCCACGCAGCCTCCCCTGCTGTGCCAGGTTTATAGGCGTGAGCTACCACGCCCAGCCTGGCTGATTTTCCCTTCTCTTCCACTGTTTCCTCCCACTGCTTCCCCAAAGCAAGCCCACTCGGGCTCTACAGGCTATCCTAACTCTCCGTGTGGCCCTGGGCCCTCATACCATCTGTGGATCGATCCACCAAGGGGCAGCAGTGGAACAGGATATCCACCAGAGCCCTACTCTGTGCTCCATGAGAAGAACACCGCAGCTGAGCCCTGTCCTCTGGATTCATGGCCCGGGCAGGGACAGTGGATGTTACG
Organism: Megascapheus bottae; assembly: GCF_031878675.1. NCBI lineage: Eukaryota > Metazoa > Chordata > Mammalia > Rodentia > Geomyidae > Megascapheus > Megascapheus bottae. The sequence continues at coordinate 2,828,735 of NC_143538.1, read as the reverse complement.
TTAAACACGCAGCTGTGGGTGAAGAATTGATACAGAGGCCCAGCACGGGTGGCGCACGCCTGTCATCCCAGCTACTCAGGAGGCTGAGATTTGAGGACCACTGTTCAAAGCCAGCCTGGGCCGGAAAGCCCATGAGACTCTTGTCTCCAATGAAAACCTGGAAAGTGTCACTGTGGCTCAAAATGGTAGAATGCTAGCCTTGAGCACAAAGAGGCTCAGGGATAGCACCCAGGCCCAGAGTTCAAGCCCCATGACCACCACCACCAACAACGAAAGAAGTGGTACAGGGGAGTCAAGGGTGCTTGATGACAGCAGACGCCATGGAATCACATGGGTGGGGGTGGGGGCCTAGGTTAGGCTGAGGTGTGAGAAAGTTGTCAGGCCAAAGGAAGGGAGGTGAGGCCTAGGTGGGAGCCTGCCTAGGCCATAGGGGAAGGGAGAGAAGCTGAGAAGAGGGGGGTGGGGACAGGCCCAAATTGAACATGAGAGAGGCAGGGACTGCACCTTAAATGCCTGGCTGAGAAAACACATCTAGTGCCGGGAACAAGGTAAACACTCTGGAGAGTTTTGCATATAAATCATTTGCATGCATTTGATTTGTTTTGTTGGTAATAGTTATAGGGTTTGAATTCAGGGCTTGGGCGCTGTCCCTGAGCTCTTTTGCTCAAGGCTCTACCACTTTGAGCCAAAGTGCCATTTTTAGTTTTCTGGTGGTTCACTGGAGATAAGAGTCTCACAGACTTTCTTGCCCAGGCTGGTTCTGAACCCCAGTCCTCAGATCTCAGCATCTTGAATAGCTGGAGTGACAGGTGAGAACCCCAGGAGCCTTGTGTATTTGTTTTGTGACAGCAGGGTCTTGCTTTGTCACCAGGCTGATCTGAAACTCTGGATCCTCCTGCCTCTTGAGCACTGGGATTAGAGGTCTGGACCACCATGCCCGGAGCACTGCTGTGTGAAGAGTGGAGTGGCGGAGAAATGGCTGCCATGCTTATGAACACTGAACAGCTCACTGTGTCAATATAGCAGCAAGGGTCTGACTCATATTTCCTTTCACAAACCCTGAGAGAGAACAAACGCCTGTCACCCCGTCTGCCTCACAGACAGGTAACAAGTCCGTGCTGGCTTAGTCCACAAGTGAGGCTGAGCCCCCAGGCAGCCTCATCGAGGCCTCAGCTCTCAGCCAAGGTAGTTTCCAAAGCTGCTGCAGTGGCCTGGGGTCGCAGCTGGGATGGACTAAAGGGAGAGGCCCGCTGCCGGGAGGCAGCTGATTGTGGGAGAAGAGGCCAGCTGAGGAGGAGCGGGAGGAGGGCGGGGAGGAAGGGAAACCCAGAGGACCGTCATGGAAACTGAGTGAGCCACGTAAGAACTGGGACCTGCTAAACACTGACAGGCCTAAAAGACCCAGGAGATCGGGATGCAGTGGCTCATGTCTATAATCCTAGCTACTCAGGAGGCTGAGATCTGAGGATTGTGGTTCAAATCCAGCCCAAACCCTAAACTCTGTGACACTTATCTCCGGTGAACCACCAGAAAATTGCAAGTGGCGGTTTCAAGTAGGGCAGTAGCCTTGAGCTGAAGAGCTCAGGGCTCTGAGTTCAAGTCTCACAATCAACAACAACAAAAAAAGACCCAGAGACACCTACTGGCCCCCTTCAAGTAGAGAGACAGAAAACCCTATGGAAGGAGGAAAGGCAGGCACAGGTAAGAAGGCACTGATGGAACCCCGGTGCCAGTGCTCACGCCTATAATCCCAGCTACTCAGGAGGCTAAGATCTGAGGATTGTGGTTCAAAGCCAACCCGGGACAGAAAATCTGTGAGACTCTTACGGCCAATGAACTACCAAAAAAAAAAAAAAGCCACAATTGGAGTGGTAACTCAAGTAGTAGATTACCAGCTTTGAGCAGACAGCACCCAGGCCCTGAGTTCAAGCCCCAGGATGGGTGCACACATGTGCGTGCACGCACAACATGCACACAATGACCTTTAGGAGTGCAAGGCCAGGGAGGGAGGTGATGGAGTTTGTCCCTGTGCTACCCCACCGCCTGGATCACAGACAGGGCTGGCACCTGCGGGCCTGGAGGCAGACGGGGCTAACCGTTACTGTGTTGTTCCCTCTGGCCAAGCCCCCAGCCTACCTTTTCCTGGTACTGGCGGCGAGAGGAGTCCAGGGACTGGATGAGCGCGGTAGCGTGGCCGATGAACATGGCGTAGCAGGTGGCGCCCACAATCATGCTTAGCATGGTGAGCCACACGTCAGACATGCCCATGGGTGCCTGCCGCCCGTACCCGATGCACAGCATGTGGCTCATGGCCTTGAAGAGGGCGTACGAGTACTGCTTCCCCCACGAGTTGTTCTGTGGACGGGTGGGGGACCGGGGTGAACGAGCTGGGCCAGGGGCGGGAAAGGCCCCTAGAGATTCACTGCCCCCTAGCAGGCCTGGGCCTGGAGCCTGTTGACTGAGTAACAAGTTCTGCAGGCTCAGTCGCCCTGCTGTCCCTTGCTGGCCAAAAGATCCCTACTCAGAGACTTTTCCTCTGGGAGGGAGGGGCAGCCAGGCAGTCAGGATGGTCCTTGGATGATTCAAGTAGAAGTTAACCCCCCGCCACCCCAACCCCACTAGCTCTGCTTTCACTGCCCCAGAGGTACACTGCAGAGGAGGAGGAGGACGAGGAGGAGGAGGAGGAGGAGGGGGGGGGGGAGGTAGAGATGAGACTCCTGGCTATTTCTGTCTCCAAAGCCAGGCAGTATGGCCAAGAAGGCTGGGGGTGGGAACATGAGCTCAGAAAAGCCACTTCCGAATGCAGTGCATCATGGGCCTGTCCCCCTCACATCCAGAGGGCACGGGCCTCTCAGGAGGAGTCACCCATGAACCCCCCCACACACACACACACCTGCCCCCTCCCCACTGGCAGAAACCCAAGACAGTGTGCCGCCCGTGGCCCCTGCCCAGAGCCCCTAGAACTCCCGTAGCATCGGGCTGCAGGCAGCACCTGGAGGACAGCAAGCCCAGGAGCCTCAGAACCCAAGGCCAAGTTCAAGGTCAACCGCCCTGGGCAAAGCTGAGCACTTGGCCTTGAACAAAGTTTCAGAAAAGGGCAGGTGGGCAGAGCTAGCTCATTCCCAGGGGTGGAAGGGATCTGGGGAGCCCAGAGGCAGCCCCCCCCCACACCCAGGTTGCCTCCTCTATCAAAGCTGCTGGCTTCACAGGCTGAACCTCTGGGGAGGGGGGAGGAGGAGGTTCAACCCCCAGGCCTGGTCAGCCGATTCATTTACACTTAGCTCATCAAAAGACTGTTTTGCAAAGGCCTGTTGGATGCTGGAAGACCTTGGGGTCTCTTTCATCTCTTCCAGAGACAGTTTTCCCTCCCCTGGGGCCCCAGAGATTTGCTTTCAGACCAAACAAGCCACACTGCCTAGAAGTGGGGGGGGAGGGGTCCTGCCTCCACGGGGGCTGCTCCTGCCCAAAGCAGGGCTGGGGGGGGGGGTGGCTTTTCCTCATGGCTTCTGAGGCCCGGAGTGGTCACCGAGCCGTAGGGCTCCATCATGCCTGCTCTCCACGGCTGGTGTGGGGCACACTCACCACCATGTCGTTGATAGACACCCAGCAGTCGTGCGGGAAGTCCTGCAGCATGGGCACCAGGAACTGCAGGCAGCCATCCCAGTGGCACAGCAGCAGCATCATGCCAATGAGGTTGACGATTCGCACCACCGCGCTGGCCAGGTCGTAGGTCATGTGGAAGATCTGCAGGCCGGGGCACGGAGTGAGGGCGCAGGCACCACTTTTCCTGCCCCTCGGCCACCTCCTCCACCAGCTGGACCCAAGGGAACAGCACTGGGGCCCGAGCCCCCAAAGAAGGATGACTACACGCTGTGGGGTCCCAGAGAGATGATTCTGGCCTGGGATCGGCACAGGGTCTCCTAGGAGAGTGTCACAGGGAAGAGACTGCCTGCCCAGGGTAGTCCAGGCACAGTCTGAGAAGACCTAAGACCCAGAGATGAGTCAGGCCTGGTGGCTCACGCCTGTAATCCCAGCTCCTTCGGAGGCTGATCTTGGAATATCCCCATCTGAAGCAAGTCTAGACAGGAAAGTCTGTGATACCTTTTCTTTTGTCAAGCATGGGGCTTGAACTCAGGGCCTGGGCGCTCTTCAGCTCAAGGGTAACGCTCTACCACTTTGAGCCACAGCGCCACTTCTGGTTTTCTGGTGGTTTGCTGGAGATCAGAGTCTCACAGACTTTCCTGCCTAGACGGGCTTTGAACAGGGATCCTCAGATCTCAGCCTCCCGAGCTGCAAGGATGACAGGCGTGAGCCACCAGCGCCTGGCTTGTGGGTTTCTTTGTCATCCGGAAAATAGTGATAAAAATGTCTTAACTGAATGTGTTGTCAAAAAGATTAAATTATACATAAAAAGTACTTACTTAATGCTGAGGAAAGAGGTATTGGATAAATTACAAGCCATAATGAACTGCTAAGTTGTGATTAATAATTAATCTTCACTTAGCATGTGTAAGTAGCAATGCTCTCTTTATTTTTTATTTTATTTTTTTTTAATTTTTGTGGGTCATAGGGCTTGAACTCTGGGCCTGGGCGATGTCCCTGAGCTCTTCAGCTCAGGTCAACCACCCTACCACTTGAGCCACAGCCCCACTTCCCATTTTCTAGTGATTAATTGGAGATAAAGAGTCTCTTGGCTTTATAGTGCCTGGGCTGGCTTTGCACCACAATCCTCAGATCTCAGCCTCCTGCATAGCTGGGATAGCTGGGATGATAGGAATGAGTCACCAAGCTGGGCTTTTCTTCTTTTTTTTTTTTGACTTGAGTCAAGGATGGTAGCACTTTGGGGGGCCCTGGCCTCTGCCTCCAGCTCCTTCCAATCCTGAGGGTCTGAGCGGGAGACGGTGGCGCGGTATGGCGGGGTGGACACGTCCAGTGCCCCTGCCCACCTCCCCCTCCTGGAATGGTGACACGGATTCTGACTGTTCACTATCCCCTCCTGCAGCTGCCCTGGCTGTGTCCTATACTGCCCCAGCTAGTTCTTGCTCGCTTCAATACTTAGCTTATTTCCACCTGTTGTGTGTCCTTCCTTCTGCTCCATCTCTGGTTCACCATTTCATGGAAAGCATCTCCAACTCCCTGCCCCGTCCACCCCGGTGAGAAGCAGGCCCTGCTGCTCTGTCCCAGCCTCCCTGGGAAGGACTCTGGGTGTGATTCATTTCCTCTCTGGCATTTACTGCCAGGTGTGGTAGCACTTGGTCTATAATCCCAGCAACTCAGAGGAGCAGGAGATCTAGGCACAGAGAGGATTTTTTTTTCTTAAAGTGGCCTAACTGCTAAGCATTGGTGACACCTGCCTGTCATCCTAACTATTCAGGAGGGTGAGCTAAAAAAAAAAAGCCAGGACCAGGAGTTTGGCCTAGTGGTTAAAGTGCTCGCCTAGCATGCACGAAGACCCGGGTTCGATTCCTCGGTACCACATATATATAGAAAAAAGCCGGAAGTGGTGCTGAGGCTCAAGTGGTAGAGCTCTAGCCTTGAGAAAGTCCAAGGACAGTGCTCACGCCCTGAGCTCAAGCCCAAGCCTGGCAAAAAAAAAAAAAAAAAAAAAGCCAGAAGTGGAGGTGTGGTAGAGGATTAATTTTGAGTGCAAAAGCCAAGTGAGAATTGGAGGCCCTGAGTTCAAGCCCCAGTACTTGTACACACAAAATAAAACCCCCAAACAAAAAGGCCTGGCGGTGTGTGGTACAGCACCCCACAACCCCAAATAATAATAATAATAATAATAATAATGATGATGATGATAAACCGACATCTACTAACTGGTATAACTACTCTATAAGAGTTTTTTCCTGTATTAGTGCACTTCTCTATTTCTCTATGCTTAGCAAGGAGGCCTCTGAAATACTTGCTAATCGCCTGCAAGTCCGTGCAGAGGCTGAGATGAATGAACGGACATTGTACAGGAGGCAAAGCAAACCCAGGACCATGACAGTCTGGCTCCAATCACAGCTCCTCTCTACCAGCTGCTCTGGCTCTCAGACAAAGAAGCACTAGGACCAGCCTGTTTTCATGCAATGTCTTCTATTCTCCTTGTCTACATTTTGTTTTTTCCTTTTCTGATCTTCCAAGACGGTGTCTCTTCTGCCTGTGTCACCAATGCAGCTGTGGAAGGTGGCAGGATGCATGGGGCGGAGTCTCAGCATCTGCAGGCAGCTCAGTGGCAAACATGAAGGTGACTGGGAATGGGGGGGGGGGAGTGGGCTGGGAAGACACAGCGCAGGGAAGGGCCCCCACTGGGAGGTGAAGAAGGCCTTGGGAGGGGGATAGGTGTGAGGTTTGGACTGCAGAGCCTTGCAGATCCCCATGGCAGCATCTGAGCTTCCAGGAGGGCGCTACTGGCCGCATCCCCAAGCACCGGGCAGCGCCCAGGATGTGGTTGCTGAGGACCAGGTCAGCTGCTGTTGGGAGACACTGCTGGAGGCTGTGTGTCCTGGCCATGGGCTGGGGCCACCCGCCACCCGCCAGTCAACAGCAGTGGGTCAATATTTGCCCTGCTCTTTATTTTTCATTAACACTTGTGTTCACGATGTTGGTTCTCCGCCCCTTCCCCCAGCCTGGGGAGGGAGGGGTTCTGAGCTGAGCACTTCCTCTGCAGACTCTGCCCACTCTGGGAGGCCACGCCCACTCCCCCCACTGGCAAGCCACCACCACTGCCACCAGCAAACGCCTTTCCTCCCCAGCCTCAGTCTCCTCCTCTGTGGAATGGGTCACCAGCTGTGAACTCCTATATCTGCCTTGGCTATCGGAAGGAATCCTGTCCATGTGGCACACCCAGGAGGAAGGCTGCACATAGTAGGTGCCTTTCCTTCCCTCTCTCTCCCAGCACTGGAAGCCTGACAGTCAAGCTGCACTTGTAGGCATTCCCACCCAGAGCCTCACTTTCACCTCGAGGAAAACAATTCACCTTCCCCCACATCTCAGGAACTAGTATCTGCAATCTAAGGCCAGAGGTGCACCATGGCCAGACTTGGGGTTACAGGGGGTCCCTTCCTAGGGCATCCCCACCCTCAGGCCCACTCCCTACTTCTCCCTGGAGGCCTCAAGACCCACAGGAGGAGGGACCAGGATCCACTCAGCTGCTCAGGCCTGGCATCCTGCCTCCAGAAGCTTCTAGAATGGGTCTTCAGGATTGTTGGGCCCTGCAGGGGAATATCTGAAGGGGGAAGTATGGGGGGGGCAACCAGGGTTTCTAACAATAGCCTGTAACAAGCTCACACCTCAGAGGGAGGGAGGAGGCTGGCTGGGGGAGGCTGGGCCAGGAGGCTGGTGACCTAGATCTCCTGGGACAGAGACAAAGCCCTGGTAGCCCTGCCAGTACCCGTCTTCTCCTGGCCTGCCCTGCCACTAGAGCCCCTGACATCTCTGACCTAGTATGTCGGTCTGAGTGGACAGCCAAGGCCTGGAGTCAGAAGACTCAGGACGCTGCTGCTTTGCCAGGAAGAACACACCTGGCTACACCTACCTCTAAGCCACAAGCACAACCTCAGGATCGGCTAACACCCCATTCTGCTTTATACCAAGAGATACTTGGCCTGAGCTGGGGGAAAGGGGGGGGGCCACAGCCTCAGAAAACACCAGCATACTGACAGCTGAGGAAATAGAAGTCCAGGGAGGAGCAGAGAGATCAAAGCCCTGGTGTGATCTGGGCCCCCCTCCCAGCCCCCCTCTCAGCAAGCTGAGCCTGAGAGAAACTTGGGGTCAGGGGAGGGCTGTCAAGGCCCCGGGGATGGGGTTCCTGAGGCCAGCTGGGAAAGCCCAGTCCAATCCCAGGGGTTCAGGGTTGTGCATGGCTGGAAAAAAAATCAGCTCAAAGCAATTTCCTCTGCAGCTGGTAGGAGAGATAAGGGTGCACTTGAGGCAGCAGGGCAGAGAGCCACCCCATCTGGCCTCCTGGGATCTCCCTGCCTGCCAACTAGATTGAGTAGCAGTGTCCAGGTCAGGGTCCCCCGGAGGCCTCCTGGGGCCTCTGCTTTCCCAACGACAAGGCCCAGGCTACACCAGGTCTTGGCAGCCAGAAAGGAGGAGGAGTGGAGATGGTGGCCCAGGGCCCAGAACTACGTGGGAAGCAAAGCTAGCCTCCAGGGGCTGCTGGGGCCTGGAGACAAACTGATGCCTGAGAAGGAAGGCGTCTACTGTCCACCCTTGGTGACAAACCAGGCAGTGGCTCCAAGTGTATGAGGAGCTACCAGGGTCTCCAATGTCCTCCTGGGATAGGCATTCTGGGAAATATGCCCCCCTCCTTCCTTCACAGAATTCACAGGGGGCCGGCTGGTCACTTTCCCCCTCCCCACCCCAGTCCCAGATACTGCCTCTTCTCAGGCCTGAGCGCAGACCCACACTTTGCATCTCTCAGGAACCTCCAGCCCATCCTGTCACACAGTCCCACCTGCTGTCTGCCCCATAGCTGAGGGTCACCCTGTCCTATTGGTCCTGTGTTCTCATGCAGGTCAGCAAGGGCCTACCCAACTGAATGGGAGCCAAGCATGCAGTAGAGGGCCAGCCTGGCCAGCAGAGAAAGCGTGTGTAGCATCAGATGCATTTGGCTTTTTAATGGCTCTTTACATCAGGGCCTGGCTTTTAAATGGCCTCCAGGACTAGGGGCTTGAACTCAGGGCCTGGGCACTGTCCTTGAGCTTTCTCAAGACTAGCACTCTACCACTTGAGCCACAGCACCACTTCTAGCTTTTTCTATGTATGTGATACTGAGGAATGGAACCCAGGGCTTCATGCATGAGAGACAAGCACTGTACCACTAGGCCACACTCCTTTAAATGGCTCCTTTCCAGCAGGTTTTGAGTGAAGGTTGCTACAAACATCAAATACTACCTCCCCCATTCTGCAGATGAAGAGGACATGCTCAGACAGCCAAAAGAGCACAGAGGCCACACACTCACACAGTGTGAAGCTGGGGTTAAGTCAAGTCTCAAAGGTGCCATTCCAGCATTCCAGTGTACCAGGGGCCGGGCAATGGCGGCTTCACGCCTGTCATCCTAGTTACTCAGGAGGCTGAGATCTGAGGATCGTGGTTCAAAGCCAGCCTGGGCAGTTAAATCCATGAGACTCAAATGAACCATTTGGAAACCAGAGTGGAGCTGTGGCTCAAAGTGGCAGAATGCTAGCCTTGAGCAAAGAGAGTTTAGGGGCAGCGCCCCAGGCTTCAAGCTCAAGCCCTACAACCACTACCACCACCACCAACAAAAACCCATCAGGATCTGAGTACATGGACCAGGGACTGCCATCCTCCAGGGAGCCAGGAGAGCCACCTTGACTCCCGCCCGTCCTTCCTCCTGACCTTGAGTGAGTCACTGGCCCTGTGTATCACCAGGAATCATGCAAATTTTCCAAGCCACAGAAGTGTGCTTCTGCCAGGGAGCCATTCCGCTGAGCTGGTGTGGGCACTTCCTCAGAGACACGCGTGTTTACAATGCCTGTGACCTCAATCTGCCAAGCGCCCCTCCTGTCAGCCACGTGGGGAGGGGGAAGCGGCGTGGGCAGGGGCTGTAGATCCCGTGTCACTCTGGAGGCCTGGGTGACCCTCAGCGGGAGCCACTGAGGAAGATACAGCCCTCTCCACGCCCACTGGACGGGAAGGGGGAGCCTCACAGAGCCCCAGGCTGGCCTGAGGTTGCCACAACAAGTACTCAGTAATGATAATGACATTTTCATGTACCCAACAAGGCCACCCACCCCATCTTTTCCTCCAGAGACAGGCGCCCAGCCCACCAATGAGTTAGGGTGCTTCAAAACCCATTTGCAGTTTTGCCAGTTCTGGGGCTTAAAATCAGGGCCTGGGTACTCGCCCTTAGTTCTTGTGCACAAGGCTAGCACTCTACCACTTACAGCCACAGCGCCACTTGCAGTTTTCTAGTGGTTCACTGGAGGAAGGAATCTCATGGACTTTCCTACCCGGGCTAGCTTTGAACCTCAATTCTCAGAACTTAGCCTCCTGAGTTGCTAGGATGGCAGGCATGAGCCACCATTGACTCAGATTTCCCTGGGGTGCTCTCCCTGCTGCTCCCCCTCCTGCCCCCCGCAACAATCTTACAAACCCTCCTCTCCTGGGCTGCCCAATCTAAACCACTGCCAACCAAATGTTACCAAAATCTGATTTCTGCACTCACTGTACCGAATCTGTAGCTCGAGCAACCCTGAGACCACACCGCCACAGCAACAAGCAGCCGAGGACGAGCACAGGCCACTTGATCCAGGTCGGGGTATCCTCCAGCTCTTCCCACTCAGGACCCCACATCGCCAACCCTCCCTCCAAGGGGCCCTTTGTCAGCCTTCGGTGTTTATACAGCCCCTAGAGTACTTCATCCCATGTGTGGATCTGTAGTTGGCTGGCTTCTGTGTGCCGGTTCACCAAGGATCAGGCATGTAACCAGGGGGTTAAAAATCACTTCACTTGGGGGGCTGGGAGTTTGGCCTAGTGGTTAAAGTGCTTGCCTAGCATGCATGAAGACCCGGGTTCGATTCCTCGGTACCACATACATAGCAAAAAGCCAGGAGTGGTGCTGAGGCTCAAGTGGTAGAGCTCTAGCCTTGAGAAAGTCCAAGGACAGTGCTCAGACCCTGAGCTCAAGCCCAGGACTGGCAAAAAAAAAAAAATCACTTCACTTGCAGGGTGTGGTGGCTCACGCCTGCAATCCTAGCTACTCAGGAGGCTGAGATCTGAGGACTGTGGTTCAAAGTCAGCCCGGGCACTAAAGTCCATGAGACTCTTGTCTCCAAATAACCACCAGAAAACCAGAAGTCGTGCTGTGGCTGCAGGGAGAGTAGCCTTGAGTCGAAGAGTCCAGGCCAAGTTCAAGCCCCGGGACCAACAACAACAACAAAAAAAATCACTTCACTTTCCAGTTCCCTTGTGTGAAAAGCAGGTTCTCCACGCACCCACAGGGTACCCCTTATAGTTGCTGTTAAGTGAGATAGTGTGTATCAGAGCCCTTTGGGCAGAATCGTAGTCCAGAAATTACTAACATTTGTCCTCTTGGAGAAGGTATGCCTGCAACAATCGGGCAGCCCGGGTCCAACTCTCTGAGGGATTACATTACACACTCTCTCTCCCTGTCCCTGTCCCTCTCCCCCGCTCCCCTCACTTACCTCCTCCCACTGGTGAATGTACCGGATCAGGCGTGAGAGCCTCAGGAGGCGGAGGAGGCTGAGGATCTTGGTGAAACGGACAATACGCAGGGCCCGGGCGGTCTTGTAGACCTCGGAGTCGATGCGCGTCTCCACGATGAGGAAGATGTAGTCCACGGGGATGGAGGAGACGAAGTCCACCACAAACCAGCTCTTGAGGTACTTCATCTTGATGCGCTGCGGGTCAAGGATGATCTCAGTGTTGTCCTCCACCACGATCCCCGTGCGGAAGTTCAGGACCAGGTCCACCAGGAAGAAGGTATCCGACACCACGTTGAAGACGATCCAGGGCGTGGTGTTCTCGTCCTTGAAGAAGGTGATGCCCACGGGAATGATGATCAGGTTTCCCACCATCAGCAGCAGCATGGTCAGGTCCCAGTAAAATCTGCCCGGGGGGGGGCGGGGGGGGGAGGAGGGGAAACACAGGACTGGAGTCACCAGGAGAGAGGGGAGAGGCCAAGGGAGGCTGCGCCAAGGGCGAGCCAACTGGAGATGGGAGATGGAGAAGTCGTGTGTGTGCGTGTGCATTCTCATGGAGGAGGGGCCCAGAAAATGACCCAGGAAGAGGCTCTTTTCTCTTTCTGCTGGCCTTAGGGCTTGAACTCAGGGCCTGGGCATTGTCCCTGAGCCTCTTGGTGCTCAAGGCTAGTGTTCTACCACAGCACTGCATCTGGCTTTTTCTGAGTTGTTTACTGGGGAATGAAGAGTCTCACGAACTTTCCTGCCCAGGCTGGCTGTGAACCTCAGATCTCAGCGTCCTGAGTAGCTAGGATGACAGGTTGGAAGAGGTTTTTCATTCTCTGCCCTGCCCCTGCCCTTGCATTCTTCAATAAAGGGGGCCCACAAGGCTGCCCCACCGGGCCCAGATCAGGAGAAGGGTGGCATCCAGAGGTAGCTTTTTGAATGCTTCTTTGAGAGTCAAGCCCTTGAGGATCTCAAGATAGGGGCATCTCATGGGGGCTTCTCTTCCCAGGCCTATAATGCCCAACTCCTTTTCCGGGAGCCCACTAGGCCTTGAGGACACTCGTGTCCCCCACCCCCCAGCCTCCACACCCTCCTGAGGCAAACATCATATCAGCCCACGAGTCCTGGGGCCTAAGAGAATGGCATTAGCTACTATGGAATGTTCTGGATTTGGAGACACTGCTGAGATGCCTGCACACCACTCAGCAGCAGCCACATCTGCTCAGAAGCCTCTGTGGTAAGCCACTGACACACACACACACACACACACACACACACACACACACACACACAGTGTGCAAACAGCCCTGTGCACACACCACCACCATTTCTGTCCATTTAATCTCCTGGGGAAAAGAAAACATGAAGCATAAAAAAACAAAAACAAAAAATAACTAACACTGTATCACTGAGAAGCCACGGAGGGCCACGTGCTCCCCTGTACATAAAGCTAATAATACACCCAGGCTAGAAGAATTTCTAAAATTAACAGATTGGGCGCAAGGCGGCTGGCAATGCTGACTCTGGCGGGACTGCCACTCCAGCCTGCTGCTCCAACCCCCCCCCGCCCCACCCCCAGCTCCAGATCGCTCAATTACAGACCAAATTCAAGACAGTAATTAACAGGAGAATGTTTGCATTTAGTGGTCTTCATAAAACTAAATTACACGAGGCAAAAACACCCATTTCCTTACATTCTGACTAATTGTCTCAATCTCGTGTCTCCAGATGCTCAAGTTATTTCTGGTGCTTGAGCTGGGCTGGGGTCTGAATGTTCAAACTTCCTTGCCTGTCTCGGATCTCCCCATAAGAGCTTGAAGTGTAGCAGAACCTGACGAGGGAACATGGATCTGAGGCCAGATTCCACACCAGTTCCATTCCCATGCCGTCATCGATTCTGTGTGCCTCGGTTTCCCCATTTGTTCAATGATGATAATCAGAAGTCAGGCCTGGGGATGCGTGCACACCTGGAAACTCTAAGTGCTTAGGAGGTTGAGATGAGTAAGATCATGGTGAGATCAGAATGAGGAAGAGCCTGTTTGGATAACAAAATAAGCCAGATGCATGTGGATCACACTAGCTACTCAGGAGTCTGAGATCCGAGGATCACAGTTCAAAAGCCAGCCCAGCTCGGAAAATCTGTAAGACTCATATCTCCAATAAATTATTCAAAAAAAAGCAGGAAGTGGAGCTGTGGTTCAAGTGCTCTACACACTAGCCTTGAGCAAAGGAAGCTTAGGGACAGTTCACAGGCCCTGAGTTCAAGCCCCCAGACCAGCACAAAAACAACAAAAGACAAGTCAAAAGAACTGGGCATTTAGTGGTAGCATATCTGCTTATCTAGCACAAAAGTCCTACATTCAATCCTCAGTCCTTGGCGTGTGTTTGGGGGTGAGGTGGGGCAGGAATCACAATACCTAACTAGCAAAATCCTAAGGGTGAAATGAATTGAGATCCATAATGTCCTGACCTATGCCTTGTATTATGAAGTGAGAAAATGAAAACCCCATGGATTTGCATGGAAGATTAAACTCTCCAGAGAAGAGAGAGTGGTGAAGGGCTGGAGCAGGGGGTGGGGTGGGGGGCTCAATGCATGAGGGAGAGCCAGTGGCTAAAGCTGGGGGATGGGGATTGGGGGCTGTCAGGCATCCCTGCCTGCAGGCCCAGGCGTCTTCAGGGGAACGGGAGGGGAGGGGGTCCTGCGATGGGAAGGGGGATCTGCCCTTGGCCTTGTAGCCCACCCCGTCCTTCCATTCTTTGCCAGATGGTTTCGCAGATCTCCGAAAACCTGGCCAAGGCTCGAGCCAAAACTTGAGTTCAGCACCACGGACAGCGTCCGTCACGCCTGCCAGCCCTGCTGAAAGCTGGCCAGCCCGGGGAAGCTGGCAAAGATGTCCACCAGGCCTCCTCCTTGGTTCCTCTTCATCCTCAATCCTAGTGCTCAGAGGCATCGTAAGTGACTCATCCATGTTTGCTGGGCAACCTTTGTTCATCAAACTCCCCAACCCTCACCCCAGGACGGCACATGCAGCTGCTTGTTTTTTGCAGATGGTTCCTAGGCTCAAGTGTTTGTCCAAGACCACACTGCAAATGAGGAGCCTGGGGCAAGATGGGACCCTGGCAGCTGAGCTCTCCGGGTTCTCAGGTACCTCTGAGGCAGACAAAGCCTTGCTAACACCTTACATCATGCCCAAATCTCTTCTGGGTGAAATGCTCCCTCTCCAGACAGTTACTGACCGGTGTCAATGCCTGTCATCTGAGATCTGGTAAGCATGAACTTTCTTGCACACCACTTCACAGTTTAGTACAAATGATATCCCTAGCCGGGTGCCCAGTGCTCATGCCTGTAGTCCTAGCTAATCTCAGGAGGCTGAGATCTGAGGATCCTAGTTCAAAGCCATCCCAGGAAGGATAAAGTCCACGAGACTCTCACCCGCAATGAACCACCAGAAAGCCGGAAGTGGCACTGTGACTAAAAGTGATAGAGTGCCAGCCTTGAGCACAGGGACGGCGCCCAGGCCCTGAGTTCAAGCCCTGGCATCAACACAAACACAAACAAAACCAAATGATAGGCCCAGGAAATCCTGTTAGCTAGAAGAAAGAAAGAAAAGGGCATCATTTTGAATTTAAAAATCATTTCCCTCAAGCTGGGCGTGGTGGCTCACGCCTGTAATCCTACCTTACTTTGGAGGCTGAGATCTGAGGATCATGGTTCAAGGCCAGTCTGGGCACAAAAGGACCTGAGACTCTTCTCCAATTAACCTCTAGAAAATGGGAAGTGGGGCTATGGCTCAAGAATAGGGGGGTAGCCTTGACCTAAAGAGCTCAGGGACAGCACCTAGGCCAAGTTCAAGCCCCATGACCTCCCCTCCCCCCCCTGAAATCGTCTCCCTCCTACCATATCTATACAGCTACCTGCATCTCTCTACCCTTCTGACCTCAAGCCCAACCAGAGCTCTGGTTTCAGTGCTCCTCTGGGTGCTTGAAGGGCAGGGTCCCATCTATCTAGACAGCTTCACCTACCCATGTGCTGCCTGCAGCCCAGTGCACAGACTCAGCTCCTAGCACCCCACCTGTATTCCCACCTGTCAGTAAAACCTGTCCACCTGGAGAGCCGGCTGTGGGTGATGCCAGGGAGTCAGAGTGGGACTCCGCATTTGCGTGTTCCCAAGCTGGAAGGCACACACTACATTTCAATTACAGGTTCAAAGTCTCCCCGCCTTCTGATTCCTGCTCCCCCGCCAAGACCCCTCTTCACAACCTTCCCTCGGGAAATTACCAAGTCTCATCTCTCTCTCCTAGGAAGAACCCTTTGGGTTTTATTGTTGTTTAGGAGTGCTCTACCACTTGAGTCACACCCCCAGTCTGGCTTTGTGATGGGTTAATTAGAGATAGCATCTTGTGAATTCCCCCCACCCTCCCCCTGGGTCTGGGCTGGCTTCCAACCTCTGTCCAGATCTCAGCCTCCTGAGTGAGATTACAAACTTTTTAGTCACCACCAGTGCCCCGTTGGTTTTTGTTTATTGCTTGGTCTCCCTAAGAGGCCCAACCCTCTTGCTTTCATTTCCTGAGCACCAGGGCTACAGGCCTGGCTTTCCTAATGTCGATTTCTAAGCCTGAGCCTGATGGCTGCTCCTTCTAACTCCTTCCTCCTTTTTCACTTGGGCCCCGGATTCTGTTTCCTCCCTGGTCTCCAGCCTCCATTCTCTTTCCTCTACTACACAAGCCCTCCACATTATCTTTCCAAATTGTGTTCTTGAGTCCAGAATTTCCCTCCATTCCTGTATCCACCTTCATTTCGCAAGGTTCAGCAAAGACATTGCCCGAAAGGTAAATGGCCTGGCACTCAGGAAAAGTCCGTGAGACTCTTATCTCCAATAGATTAGCAAAAGCTGGAAGTGGAGCTGTGGTTCGAGTGGTAGAGTACTAGCCTTTAGTGAAAAAGGGAGTATGAGATCCTGGAGTTTGTATCTCATACACACATATACACAAACATGCACAGAAGACAACAAGCAGCAGCTTTTCTATTTGCTGGGTACTAACTGAAGCACTTTATGTGGACTGTGGTGTTTACTTTTTGTCAGACAAGGACATCGAGACACATATGACATGTGGCAGATCAAAGAACCTGGTTATGAACAGCCTGACTCCAGTCCCACTTTCTAGCCATTCTACAGAAACAGGAGCCCGGCCTGGGATATTTCCCTCCTCTGGGGCTGTCCCCCCACCCCCAGCCTCTCCTGCCGACCCTTCGTCCTCTTCCTCACTCTCTCACCATGTTCATTCCATTCTAGAACAAGGCCGCTCTCCCAAGGCCAAGGGTTGTCCCAGCACCCTCGCTCCTTCATCCTCCACTTCCTGCCTGGGGTGGACACGTCTGCCAGATCCTTCCAGAGCTGACACCTGTCAGCCAGCCTCCCAGTGTCATCCTCTGGGGCATGGCCACGTGGGCTGCAGGCCTCTCCTACTACAAACTCAGTCACCCTGGGTGATGGATACCCTGTGTCCATCCTCCCCACGCCTGGCCTTCCGGGACACCCAGGCAACCTTCCCACCATTCTTCCTGAGTGGCTATTGCCCCTGGCTCCCTAAAGCCCGGAGATACCACGCGCCCCTCGCCATCCAGGCATCAACCCACGCCCATCTCCTCCAGAGCAAGCCCTCCAGAATGGACCTCCTCTGCCTGCCACCATGCATCCCCTCTCCTCCTCCTCCTCTCTTTCTCCCTCATCCTCTTCCTCTCCTTCTAGGCCGAGGGAGACCAGGGAGCCTTCCACCAGGGACCGGGCATCACTCCCCTTCCCCTTTATCCCCCCTCCCCCTTCCCACTGACCTTCACATTTAGACTGCAGCCACAGCCCAGC
Organism: Megascapheus bottae; assembly: GCF_031878675.1. Classification (NCBI taxonomy): domain Eukaryota; kingdom Metazoa; phylum Chordata; class Mammalia; order Rodentia; family Geomyidae; genus Megascapheus; species Megascapheus bottae. Next base: position 2,811,708 of record NC_143538.1, on the reverse strand, counting down.
TGCTTCCCATCTGACCTATAGCAGGCGCAGTGTTGGCAGAATAACCCCCTCCCGGCCCCTGTACCCTGCCACCAGCAAAATCCACAGCCCCCCCCCCCAACCCTGCTCATGATCTGAGGCTGAGCAGGCTGCTCCCAGGACAGGCTGGGTTCATGACACTCCCCCCCCCCCCAATCATCATGGCCTCCTTCTGGCTCAGCCTCCCCTCAGGGCCCCAGGGTCTCCCCCATAACAATAGCTGAGCTGCTGTCTTCCTCCCACCCCCGCCTGGCCACTACGGCTCTATTTTTAACCCACCTCAAAAATCTCTGACTCAGATTCACAGGGCTCCAGGTAGCCCAGCTGGCTGGCAGCAGGAAGGGAGGAGGTTAGACTCAAAAGCCCAGGGCATCTAGCACCTGCCTCTGCACTGGCTTGTTTAGATATAGAGCTTTCTTTGCTAAATGTTCCCATCATGTTCTTTCCCTGGTAAACAAGCATTTATTTGGTTTGTAATAGGAACCCAAATATGGTTGCCTGATGGGTGGAACCTTTTCTTATGGGCCTGACTTGGCCTAGGCTGAAGTCTTGGTTACAGCCAGGATGAGTTTAGGCCACTTGCCGGGAGTCATCCTGAGACTGAGGGAACCTTCCCTTCCTCACCCTTCCCTTTGCGTGGTCCCACAGTCACAGACACAGCAAAGATATCTGGTGGCTGAATGGGCAGGGCTTACGAAGGCCCAAGGTCCAGAGACTGCAAGCCTGGATCAGAGGTAGAATGCTCTCCTAGCATAGACAAGGTCCTGGGTTCAGCCTCATAGCTCCACACTCTTCCAAAAAGTTTAAAAAAAAATCTTCACAGTAAGCCGGGTGCCGGTGGCTCACACCTGTCACGCTAGCTATTCAGGAGGCTGAGATCCGAGGATCTTGGTCCAAAGACAGCCCAGGCACAAAAATCAGTGAGACTCTGAGCGCCAATGAACTACATAGAAAACAGGAAGTGGTGCTGTGGCTCAGTGGTAGAGCTCTAGCCTTGAGCTGGAGATCTCAGGGAAAGCACCCAGGCCCTGAGTTCAAGCCCCATGACTGACACAACAACCACAAAAAGAGAAAAATTCACAGTAGCTTAAGCCTGCAACCCTAGCTACTTAGGAGATGGAAATGGGAGTATCACAGTCTGAGGCTAGTCAGGGCGTGAAAATCCTTGAGCCTCCATCTCAATCAATGACCCGTGACCCTGGCTATCCTGGAAGCACCAGTAGGAGAATCACAATCCTGCTAGGTTGGCATAAAGGGAGACCCTGTCTCTAGGCTGATCACCAACTGCAAAGAGGATGGATGTGTGGTTTACACGTGGCAGGTTCTGAAGTCTAATAAAAAACAGCATAGATAAAACAAAGCAGACAGCTCCCAGGCCAGGGGTTTGGCCTAGTGGTAGAGTGCTTGCCTAGCATGCACGAAGACCCCGGTTTGATTCCCCAGTACCACATACACAGAAAAAGCCAGAAGTGGTGCTGTGGTTCAACTGGTAAAGAGCTAGCATTGAAAGCCCAAGGACAGTGCTCAGATCCTGAGTTCAAGCCCTAGGACTGGCAAAGAGAAAAGAAACAGCTTTTCTGGGAGCCCATGGGAGCTATGGAAGAAGAGTTCCTTGAAGTTAGGACACAGCAAGAGATAGTGAGGTAACTGCTTGTCTGGTGTGCTGGAGCCCTCGGGAGCCCCTGTTTATACACACACAGCGACACACACACACACACACACACACACACACACACACACACACACACACACACACACACACACACGCTCGCACAGCAGGTGACAGCTGCTTTGCTCTACAATGCCCCAAGCTGTCAAGATACTGTGTTCCCTCAGGCCAGTGGTCTAACCTCTCTGAGTTTCCCCCACCTGAGACCATCTGCGGGAAAGGGCTAATAGGAGAAGAGTTTAGGTCAGCATATTCACATAAAAGACCAAAAAAATTAAAAAAAAAAAAGTTCAACAACACTCCCCAGAATCCTGCTCTACCCCTAGGGAGAATACAACAAGAATAGAACACTGTTGTTGAGTCACTCATGTGAGCACAGTCTCTGGGGAAATTTGGGAGGACGGCTCCCTGCTGGACTGGAGGAGAGGCCGCCTGGGTCAGGAAAGTGGGGGTGGTGGTGGCACAGAATAACCTAAGACCAGACAGTGCTAATCTGGGAATGCATGCCACAGAGGCCATGGGACAGCTAGGGGAGGAGCCAGTCAAGCAGTCAGGGTCCCCTGGGATGCGTGTGGTCCCAGGGTTGGGGGGTGAGGGGTGAGCGTGGCTCAGAGCACCTGGGAGGGATGGGTCTCTGACACATCCAGCTATAGCAGGGAAAATGAGTGAGGGCCAGGTTCCCTCCAGGCCGGGAATTGTATGCGAGACTTCCACCAACCTGTGTGGAAAAGGGGAACAGGACTGGAGAGGAAGGCCCATCCCCACTGGGCCTGGAGGTTGAACAGGATTTTGTTGTCTCCCCCCCCCCCCCCCGCAACACCCCTGTTCTGGAAGCAATCAGAGCTGCAGACATGAAGGAAGAAGGGATTTGGGGGGGGGTGGAGGCAGGAAGCATACCCCAGATTCTGGGCTCAGAATCACCCAAGGGCTTCCCTAAAAACTGCATCTACCAGGCCACCCTGGGGTGGGGAGGGGCAGGCATGGAAATGGCATGAAACCCCCAGAGGTCCCACAGCTCAACCCATCAGGCTCCAGGAGCTGCTAAAACCCAGCCTGTCTTCTGAAAGTGAAAATTCAGTCCACGCCGTGGAAATGATCTCTGTGATGCAAGGGGGCTTGTGCCCTCTGCCCTGTGCCCGTGTAGGAGTCCAGCCCTGCTTGGCTGCTTGCAGAGTGGGCAGCCCTGCTGACCAGTCCCCTAGAAGAACTGCCATGCCCATGGACCCTCAGCTAGGAGCTTACAGGCCAGGACAACAACACCCCTAGAGGTGGGGCAGAACGCAGAGTTGAGGGGCGTCTTTGCAGGAGGGTAGCATTTTCACACCCCCTCACCCCAACATGCACAACACTCAGCTCTGCACAGCATACCCAGAAAACAGCACCAGAGCCCCGCTGGCCTTTAGGGGTTAATGGAGGGAACCGTCCATGGCCATACCATTGTGACCCAGTATGCTGTGGGGGGCGGGGTAGGCTCAAGCCTGCACAGCAAGGCCCCCCATAAGTGAGAGACCGTCACCTGCTCTACCACAGAGGCTGTGCACTGTAGGTCACACCTGGGATGCGCTGGCGTCCCCTGGATGGCAGAAGGGCACGAGTCTCGTTAGTTCCGTTATCTGACCGGGGCTGTCCTGGGTCCCGCTGGCTCCATTTGCTCTAATGGGGTCAGGATTACAGGTTCGATACCCATTTGTCCAATTAGCTCTGCTCTCTTCTCAGCCTCTGCTGGGCCCTGACTTTGGCCACTGGGCAAGGAAGTGCGTTGGCGGGGGTCACGCAGCAGGACCAGGGCTGGACAACAGAGGGGAGGGCTGGGAGGGGACACACGGACAAGTCTGAATGGGTACATTCGGTCTAGGTGAGTCTGTGATTAAAAACAACCAGGCGTCTAGACCTGCCGGTAACGTCTGGATGGTCAGCAGAGGCCTCTCTACAGGACACACACCCCTTCATCAAGATCACAAGGGGTGGTGGGTCTTCCCTGTCCCCAGAGAGGAGAATGGGCACCTCACGTCCTCTGTAGGTGGGAAAAGCCACAGCTGTGCCTGTGGCCGTGGCCGTAGCTGTGGAAAAGGAGCTCTCCCAGCCCTCAATCCGAGTTACCTGTAGGTGATTACTCCTGGGCTCCAGGCCATACGCACACACAGTGCCAGGCCAGTGGCATGGCGGCAAACCCCTGCTTTGGGGGACTGGTGGGCTCTCACCCATCCAGACCCAGAAAACCGAAGAGGAGCAAGACTCCTACTTCCTCATCTCCCCCCTCCCCCACTGTGGGAGCCCCAGTCTCCTGGGGGACAGGCTTGCCCCTCCCCTGGCCCAGAACACAATGGGCTCGGCAGCCCAACCCTGCTGGTGCATTAATTCCTCAGCGCCTCATTCACGCAGGCATAACACATCCACCCACTTGGGTAAATGCTTAGACAGATTCAAAATCATCAGCGCAATTATGGGGGAGGGGGGAGCCCACAGCTGAGAGGACCATCAGACCTGGGGGGGGGGGCGGGGGATGGAGGAGAGTCCACTGGGCGCGGAAGGGGGCGGGGAGACAGCTCTGCCTGGCTAGGAACCCTAGACAGCAGCTTATCATGGGAGCACAGCGGGGTGGGGGTGAAGTGAGATCACAGGAGAGATTGGAGATTCGATGGAGGACCTAGCATTGGCTGAAGTGGCACTGCCATTTATTTAGAGTTTATACCTTGCCTCCCAGAGAGGCCCCATAGGCAGATAGCTCAGGGAAGAAGGGAGAGCTTAGGGAAGAAGGGAGGGCTGACTAGAAACTGGAGGGGAGCTGAGTGGCCTAGTGGTAGAGTGCTTACCTAGCATGCATGAAGACCTGGGTTCCATTCCTCAGTACCACATTCACAGGAAAAGCCAGAAGTGGCACTGTGGCCCTTGAGCAAAAGCAGCTCAGAGACAGTACTCAGGCCCTGAGTTCAAGCCCCAGGGCAAGCAAAACAAACAAATAAAAAAAAACTAGAGCACACAGGCTTGAGGGGTTTGGGCAGTTTGCCCACCCTCATTCAAGCTGAGAGGCCACAGGAAGGGGAGATGATTGGTCCAAAGGCTCCCTCTGTTCAAGAACTCCCTGCTCAGACACTGGACAGAGCCTTTGTCTTGATCACAGACTAAACCCTGATCTTGGATGCAAGCTGAGCCCTGAGTGTAGTCTCAGAAGGAGCCCGGATCCTGGACATAAGCTAAACCCAGACCCCTGATCTTCATGAGAGGCTCAGCCCTGACCCTTGTCACAGGAGCCCCCATGCAGCCCTCATTCACAGAAAGGAGACAGTGTGACTGTCTACTTCCCTGGAGACCTCAGACACCTCAGTAACCTGCGCCCCACCCCTCTAAGAACACGGGCATCGGTGATACCCAGATGTGCCAGCAGTTCCCAAGCAGTCAAGTTTCAGCAGGGGAAGGGGGCAGGGGAAGTCAGGGAAAAGCAGGGAACCCTCAGGGCAGTCAGAGTGGCACCAATCACCCACCATACTCTGAATCTGAATTAAGCCGGGCACCAGTAACTCACATCTGTCATAGTAATTACTCAGGAGGCTGAGATGTGAGGATTTTAATTCAGAGCCAGCCTGGGCAAGAAAATCCATGAGACTATCTCTTAAGTTAATCATCCAAAAAAAAAAAAAGCCAGAAGTAGAGAGGTAGCTTAAGTGGTAGAGTACTAGTCTTGAGCAAAAAAGTGAAGGGACAGTGTCCAGGCCCTCAGTCCAAGCTCCAGAACCAGCCCCCCAAAATAAATAAGCAATCCTCAGAAGACTTCTTTCTCACATGAGCCTAAATCTTTGCTTTTGTTTCTCCCCCCACCCCCCTCCCCAAGTTCTGGAGATAAAACCCAGCACCTTCCATGTGTCACGAGCACACTTCACCACAAAACTGTATCTGTAGCCCAACCAAACCCAAGTTAAGGAGAACACCCTGGAAATATCAACCCAGAAAGATGGACATGAGGCCCAGGTGACCGGAAGAAGCTTCAAGTGACAAGACCAGGAGAATCCCTCCCTCATAAACCTTCAGTCTGGCAATTGGGAGGTGAGAGGAAAGAAAAGGGGGAGGGGGCAAAGCTTTAGACCTTCCCAGACAGTCCCTGGGTCATGCCATGTAATGTGATGACTTCCTCGTGACCTTGGGACAGTGGCTGGGCTTCTCTGTTCCTCTATCCCCATCCACAAGAAAGGCTGGGGCAGACCTTGCTAAAGCCTCTCCATTTGGGGAGAGGAAGGGGTCCCCGCCCAGAGCCTGTCCTCTGCGTTTTAATCTGTAAGACAATATTCTCTTGAACTACTTATGTAATTAATTTTTTTTCAAAGCAAAGAAAGGGGGAGGAAGAGTGAGGGAGATGCAGGTGAAGAGGAGGTAGAGAAGAAAAGAAAATGAGAGAGGGAGCAAAGAAGGGAGAGAGGGAAGAAAGGAGGGAGGGGGGCACTAATCTAAGGTCCTAGAGACCTGCGTCGAATTCCAATGCTAACTTCACAGCTCTGTGATTTAGGACAACTCTTATCACAACCTTAACTTTAATAGCACAGTTTGGGGGGCAGGGTGGGACAGCAGTAAGGAAAAATGAATGAATGAAATGGAAACACTGGGCAGGGTTGGGGGAGCAGCTCAGCGCAGCCCAGCCACTGAAGGCTGGGTGGTGCCAGCTTTAGCCTCTGGATCTAACTCCCTGAGGGCAGCAAATGGGGAGATGCGGAGGGGCTCATATAATCTTGAGCCTCCAGCTATAGCCCAGGCCACCAATTTCTAGTTGTTTCAAGGGAAGACCCCAACACACATTCTCCCTTTTTGTTGTTGTTGTTTTATATCCTGTCATTTTTAAAGCTCTAGCCATGCATTCTGGGTACAAAAGTCTGGCTGGAAGTAGAACAATCTCTCAAAAGCCCTGCCATACACGCTGGGCTGGGAAATCCGCACTCCTCAGCATTCCCGAGGGCCAGGCCTGGCCTGCCCAGTAGCCTTTCTATTAATTAGCAACTGGCAGTCACTGGGTTGGGAGAGTCCTGGAGCCCCCAGGGGACTGGCCAGGACCTTCTGCTCTGGGTGAATTCCCTGTGGATGACCAGTAACTGTGACAGACACAAAGGCCAGCTGCTTAGACACTTGTCAGCCCTTGGTGCCTTCCAGGGCAGGAGGGGGGCAGGGAGAAGTGACAGGCCAGTGCAACTACCTGGAGGGGGGAGGGTGTGTGATGCTGCTGGGCAGGGAGAAGCAAGAGAAGGTTGGGATGAAGATGGGGGAGGCTGCTGTCCCCTGGCATGCCTCTGACCTCCTCCTTCTCACACCTGCTTTCCTGCCCTGTCACCTCTGAATTTTTCTCCCTGACAGCTTTCCAGAAACATCTCTGCAATACTATAGCCATTGTGGGTCTTGGCCCGCTGCCCCTCAGATGGGAGAGCTGCTGGCCCTGTGGCAACAGGGCTTAGAGAAGGTCCTGTGGCCAACCCTCTCACCCCAACCCTAGAAGCCAGCAAGAGGGACTGGCAGGATCCCAGCAGCCATGCAGAAAGAAAGGGAGGAGGTGCAGGGCTGCAAGCCCAACACCTTCTAGGGACTTCAGGGGCTTGACTGGGCCCAGAAGCTCGGCCCACAGTGGGCTGGGGGAGCGAGGCAGGCACAGGTTAACTCAGTGTCCAGGTCCAGTCCTGGCTCCTGATGTGGGCCGCCCACCTTCAAAGGCCAGCAGATATGGAGAACCTCAGAGTCCACCCACGACCTTCGGCATCAGAGCCAGTATTCTACAAGGTCCCTGGGTGAGGGTGACCTTACAGTGAGGAGGCCATGGAGGGAAGTGGCCAATGGGGCCCAAGAGGCCTCCCAGAAGAACCAGGAAGCAGAGGAGAATAAGACAGACAGACAGGCCAGACAGAGGGACAGACTGGCCCTGCTGGCTCCCTCTCTATAAGGCAGGATGCCTGTCAGGAGGCTGGAGGGGCTCCCCAAGCCCTGGAGGGATAGAGAGGAGAAGCTGCCCTCGTCCTTGCTGTCTAGCCACTGGACCAAGGACACGGAGCCTTGCCATGGAAAGAACGTAAAGAACATGGAGCCAGGCAGACAGACCCAGTGTCCTGGGTTTCTGGATACAGGGGCCTCAGCGGAGCCTCTGGACTCCACCTCAGAGGTGAAGCAGGCCTTAGGCTTGAGAATTCACTTCCCTGTGGGGCCAGCTGACAGCATTGCTGGGGTAGGAGCTCACCTTGGAATTCCCCTCTGCACAAAAGCCTCTCCCCCTCCCTTCACCCAGCTGTCTACACTGCCAGCCAAAGCAGGCTCCCTGGACGGTCCATCCAAGAAAGCTCTTCCACACTCCCAGAATGCATCTGTATATTTTTGTGGCTATGCCATCTACAATGTCTGTAAGTGGGTTCAGAGCCCCTGGCCTCTCGGAGCCAAGGACAGAGGCCATTATGATCTGCCTGGGACCAATGGAAGTGACTAGAATAAGTGAGAAGTTTGCTGCTTCTGACCATGTGACTGTGGCTGCACAACTCGTGGATGACATGGGGCTAGACCAGAGGAGTCCTATTCTCTAGTCAAGGGGGGAAAATAATGCTGAAAGAAGATTCCTCACTCAAGCAGCACCTCGTGGGAAGTAAGACTGGGGAAGAAGGAAGTTCTGGGGATGCTCCTGCCCCCCACATTCCCAGCAGTAGGAAGGCAGCTTGTAAGTGCTCCCAGTTCATCCTCCCCAGTGCTTCCCATCTCACAGCCTGGCTGTTTGTGACCCAAGAAAATAATGCTTTCCAGACCTTCCTCCTTTCCCTTCCTTCAGGCTCCAAGACACTGTGCAGGGAAGAGCTTCACCATTTCCATTCCCAAGGCTGAAGTGGTGTCTGGGGGCACAGCAGTATCCCCAAAAATAAATCACATCACCCATAGGAACTTGAGCCCCAAGATGCCTTCCCAGACAGATGCCAACATATGCATGCCTGGGGAACCCCCATCCCCACCCACCCCGGGGCCTGGTCAGTCTCTTGGAATCAAACCAGTGAGCCTGTGTCCGTGGGAATTAACTAGGACAAGATGCTGGGATGGGGTACCAGAGGGAAGAAGCCAAGGCAGTTCAAAAGAAAAACCAGCCTGTTACCAGTCATGGCTCAGGTTCTAGGGGTCCTTCAGAAATGCCCTACCCCAATCCCTCTCCCTCTCAAGACAGCCCTAAAAACGGCAGACCACACACTCAATCTATCATAGCTTTGCTGGTGATTCTTTATTAAACCAATTCTACTGGATAGATGTGTCCTGTCCATCAACATGATGAATGTAACTGCAACTGACCTGGGCGAGCGCTTTGTAGGCAGACCGGATGGATCTTGGTGACTGACTGCAGAGAGAGGCCCAAGGCCAGTGGCCAAAACTCTTGGGGGCATTGGGTTGAGTGGTAGGTCTTCTAAACTCAGCAGACTTGGCTAGGCCTTTGCCCTCCCTGACCTTCCGAAATTAAACCCGCTGTTCTATCCCAGAGGCAGAAGAGGCAGAACCTCCACCTCTGGCCCCCAGCCACACTCACCTCACCCCCTGACAGGCGCAAATGGTCTTTCTTACATGTCTTTCCTTCTACCAGGCCGAACGTCCCTGAGGCTTGTTGAAAACAGCCATATTCAAAGCTCCTGCACTGTCCACTTGCCAGTCCTGCTACGTCCACCCTCTCTCCATTCTCATCCCCTTCCACATCCTGGGAGACACAGGAACTGAAGACTACATCCTGGGGTCCCAGGTAAGGCGGGAAGGGAGAAGGCTACTTTGGATGGATGAACTCCATCAATCTTAGCTTTCCACCATCACAGGTATGGCAAGCCAGGAGGGCTGGTGCCCTGCCTTAACCCCACGGTCCTCTATCGGGGGTTTGTTATCAGTGGAGGCTGCGCAGGCCTGGGAAAGGCACAGGCTTGGTGACCAACAGATACAAATAAATAAAAATCCCACCCTGAACAAAAGCTGCCTTGACATAAAGACAAGAGGGAAGCCTCTGGCACAGAGAGGGGAACGTCCCTTGGCAATCTCACTGGAACAGTCTATGGCTACCATTGCGGCATTCAGAGGGGAAGAAGAGAAGCCCAGGACACCCCCAGTAGTAGAGGAAACCTCCACAACCCGTGTCCGTCTTCCAGGTCCCAGATCCTGTGGTCCCAGATCCCCGATCCCCAGAGATGGTTCTCACAAGTTGATGTAATGACACAGCTGGGTTTCACCTACCCTGTGGGCAAGTATTGGGTATGAGGGTTAGAAAGAGCAGTCCCTCAAAAGAAAGAAAAAAGAGGGGGGCCTCTATTCACCACCTCTTTTAAGTGTTGTCTGACTGGTCATTCCTAGCCCCAGCAATCTCTCTCATTGGATGGAAAACAGCTTTGCTCTCATTACAAATCCAGCTCCTCTGGAGTTTGCAAAGAGGACTCAGGATTGGCAAAAAAAAAAAAAAAAAAAAAAAGCTCAGGGACTCAGGCAGGCAAGCAAGGTGGGCAGGGCAAGATAGAGAAATAGGGGACAAGAGCCCTGGGGTGTGTGGGGGGAGGATGTGACAAATCCAGCGAAGGTTTCCTAAATCCTCATGTCCATTTGGTGTGCTCGGAGACCCCAGAGCCTTGACTGGGCTGAGGACATTCCCCAATTCCCAAGTTCAGATGCGGCAGCACCCCTCCTTTCCCTACCGGTATGTCCTCAAGTCCCCAGAGGCACGGGCAATTTGGGAGCATCTGACTCAGGTGACACACGGGAAGGGGGAGGGTCCCTCTTCCAGACCCACCACTGAGAGCCATCCCCCCCTCTTCCCTGAAGGTGCCAGAGCTTGGGTTACGGCCATGAAGGGGGCAGGGGGTGGGGGAGGGGAGAGAGAGGGAACCGGCCCAACATGGGGATCACAGGATGGCGGCATGTCAGCCAGGTCACTGGGCATCTGTGCTGGCCACTAGAAGCAAGGTCATTTGTCCTGCCCGCCTGGAAGCCCATGGGACCAGCTCCTGGTCCACCACTGGGCCCAGGGTGAAGGGTTACAGGGGCTGCAGGAGGGGCTTTTTATCCTGGGCCTGAAGCCCGGGTGGACTTCAGTCCTCCCCAGAGGGGTGGTCTAGCCACAGCTGGGAGGGGGGGGCTCCGCGTGGATATTAACACCCGCAAAGGCACTGCCACCAAGGGGTGTGTGTGTGGGGGGATGTCCTCTTTCCCTTCCTCGCGGGGCTGGATGACTCCGGCAGCCTTTGGGCACAGCCACCGCGGACTCTGCAGCCCCGGGGGGGAGGGGGGTGGGTGCGGCGATGGCGCGTGGCTCGCAGCCCCATCCTGGCTGCAGACAAACCTAGGCCAAAGGCTCCCCAAAACTAACCTTTTCCAGCCCAGGCTGCAACAAGAGAGCACGAAGTTTTCCACCCCACCCCCCGCCCCCAGGCGGCCGGCGTGGCAACCCCCAGACCTCCTGCGCTTTCTCGAGCAGCTCCCCGGCGGCACGGAGCGGGAAAGTTTCACTCCGGGGCTGGGGAGCACCCCAGCCCGCCGTCCGGGCCAACCCCACGGGGGACTGCGGGGGGCCGGGGGCTGGGGGGGGGATTCCTACCTGAAGTCGCTGTAGGGGTGGATGATCCAAAACCCGGCCGACTTCACCCTCTCCTGCTCCCGCTCCACCGCTTTCTGGCTGCCGAACATCCGCAGGGAGAATTTGTTGACCCCGGGTTGCAGCATGGCCCCGAACTGGCGCTGCATGAAGCCGGCCTGGCCCAGGCGCGCCTCGACCTCGGGGAGGATCTGGTCGGCTCCGGCCGCCGCGCCCGCCTCCACTTTGATCGCGGTGTCCGGCGCTGGGGGCGGCGGCGAGGACGCAGAGGAGGCGGCGGCGGGCGGCCCCGCGGTGCCCGGGCGCTCCGGCTCCAGGCCCGGCGGCGTGCGCTCCTCGCCGGGGGACGCGTCGCCCTCGGCGGCCGTGATGAGCCTCCGCTCCTCGGCGGAGTCGCTCCGGTGCCCGGGGCCGCCGCTCCCGGACCCGCCGCCGCCGCCGCCGCCCCGGCTGCCCAGCGAGGCCAGGCTCCCGCGGAATCGCCGGCAGTCGCCGTTGGTGCTGGACTTGCCGCGGCCCGGCCCCTCGCCGCCGTCCGCCGCCCCCAGGGCCGCGCCCCGGGGCTCCGGGCCGCCCGCGGCCGCCGAGGGCGACGGCGAGGGCAGCGGGCGCAGGCGGATGCTCCGGCGCCGGGAGTCCCGGCGGCCGCCCGCGCCCTCCTCGTCCGCGTCGTCCTCCTCGTCCATGATCCACGCCTTGGCCCCCACCTGCTGCGGGAGGCTGTAGAGCCGCTGGCGCATGGACGGCGGCAGCTTGTCCATGGCGCGGGGCGCGGCGGGGCTGGGGCCGCGTCAGGAGCCCATGGCCAGGGGAGGGGGGGGACCCCGGGCGCCGCCTCCCCGCCCGGCTCCGGGCGCCCCGCCCCCGCGGGGAACAATGGGCGCCGGCGGGAGCGGCTCGGCGGCCGGCCGCCCGCACTCGGGGGGCGGGGGGGGGGGGGGAGGCCGGGGATCCGCGGGGTCCGGAGGGGCGCGCGCGCCCCGGGCGCCCGGGGGCCGCCGACCCCGCGCCTCGACCCTCGGTGGGGTGGGGTCCGGAGGAAGGGGGGTGGACCCGGCGTCCGTGCGTGCACCCGGCAAGCTCGCCTCGCCCGGCGTCCTCCAGCCGGTCCCGGGGCTCCCGCCCGCCTTACATCAGCGGCCGCCTCCCCCGGTGCGCCCTCCGGCCGCGCTCCGGCTCCCGCGCCCCGGAATATTCATGAAGCCGCCGCAGCTCGCGGGTTGCCATAGGAGCGGCTCCCGCAGCCTGGCCGGCCTACCTGGGCTTCTTAAAGGGGCAGCGCGCGCGGGGCGGGGCGGGGCGGGGCGGGAGGGGCGGGGCGGGAGGGTGCGGACCCCCCCCCTCGACCCGGGCCCCGCCACGCGCGCCCCCTCAGACCCGCCCTCCCCCGAGGCCGCGGGCGCGCGGGGAGGCGCCGGCGGGAACCCCGCACCCTGCGCCCGGGGGCCTGGCGGGCCTCGCGGGCCCGGCGCTCCGCGGGAAGAGGGCTTTGCGGGAGGCGCGGCGGGGCGGACCCCGGGGTTTCCTGACACGCAGTGGGGGGTGGCGGGGGGGGGCGAAGCCGGGGCTCCCCGGGGCCGCCCCGCGGGGAACGACGCGGAGGGGGGGGACGCCGAGGCACGCACGGCCCTTCGAGGTAAGACTTCGAGGAAATGCGGACGCGGGATCCCCCGCGCCGGGTCCCCCCCCCTAGTCCCCTCGGGGCGACTCCCCAGCCACCGTGGGGAACCGCAGGCCGGGCGCCGCCGGCACCCAGGTTTCCCGGGCTGGCTTGGAATCCGCTAGGGTTCCTGCCCAATGGGGACACCAGCCCGGGGCGGGGGTCTGGAAACCCCCACTTCTGCTCAGTCCTCTGGACATTCCCTCTCCACCCCCCAAACCCAGCCGAGGTGCCCTGGCTCCGCGTCCGCTGGGCAGTGGGCAGGGGCGCGTGGAGAGGGTCCCTCCCAGAAGCAGGGTGGGCGCGGGGAGGGCCGCGGCCTGGCTTCGTGAAGGCTGAGCTGGGGAGCTGGGAAGGTGCTGGGACTCTGAGGAACAGCCTGAAGTTTTCCCTGCGAATGATTGCTTTCCATTTGAATTCTTAGCTTACTACACACGTACCGCCCACCCCACCCACCCAGCACACACACACACACACACACACACACACGCGTGTGCGCGCGCGTGCGCGCAGTGTTCTGGAAGCGGGATGGGGGGCTCGTGGGGATGGGGGGGCTGAACTCTACCCACCGGGCCACAAGGCTGGTACCGGGGAGGAGGGGCGGGCTAGGGAGATGACATCACCACCGCGGTTGGCATTCCTACTTTTGAGCAGTTCCGAGCTGACAGTTCCGTGCACAGAGGCTGAGAGAGACCTAATCCCCGCATGTCCTTGGGTCTCCTTGACGTGGAGTGTGCTGAACTGGCCCAGAGCCCTGCCCGGCCTGGCGTCCGGACTCTGCCCAAGACCTCTCCCTGCCTTGACTCCTTTCCACTGTCTTGTGGGGGGGTGGGGTGGGGTAGGGAGGCCCATCTGTCCCAACCCAGCTGCAGGAAGGCAGCCCCTGCGGGGCCTGGCACCCTCTCCTCGGGGAGCTCGTTTTCCCAGATGGGTGGGCAACACAGCGCAAGCCCCCTATTGTACTGAGTTCCCAGGGAGACAGGTTAGGTCCAGCATGAGAGCGAATGACATTGAAGAGGACCCTGGGAGGTGACGGTGAGGATGGTCGGAATCCTGGTTCCTGGCATCCATGGTGCAAGCGGGCCAGGCCTCATCTGTCTCCCCAGGGTATGTCTGTTGTGTGTCAACAAGCTGGGGGACAGCAGAGGAGGGGAGCCCCCCAGTGCTAGACTGGGGCTCTGGACCAGAGGAGAGAATTAACCACAGGACAGGGCAGACCCACAGGCTTTGAGAAAGGGGGACTGTGGATGTGAGCAGAGAGGGCGCCCTAGTGAAAGGGGATCTAGCTTAGGAGGAGACACCCTTTATGCTTTATTGGCAAACCCTAGTGAAGCTGTCGTTTTTGTTGGGACTAATTTGGTTGCTCTTTGACACGGTTTTGGCAGTTTCACAAGCCTCAACCTCCATCCAGGTACTGAGGTTTTGAATGGAACTGCTTGGCCACACCCCCAAATGCTTTTGACTTTCCTTAGTTCTTTTTTCCAAACACAATCCCACATTTTGCCCAGGATGGCATGAACTGAATCTTTATTTATATATGCATTTACTCACTTGGTGTCAGTACTGGGGCTTGAACTCAGGGCCTGGGTGCTGTCCTTTAGATTTTTATCATTCGGTTCCACTTCTAGCTATTTGCTGGTTGGTAGGAGATAAGAGTCTATACCTCCCTCCTCAGACCTCAGCCTCCAGGGGTAACTAGGATCCAATGGCCAGCCAACATCCTCCGATTTTCCCTTCCACCTAGCTTGAAATGATGGCACCCCCACTTTTTAGTGGTATTTACACACTAGTAATGTTGGGGGAGAGAATAAAAAGTTGGCATGGTCAGGCACTGTTGTCATCCTAGCTACTTAGAAGGCTGAGATCTGAAGATCATGGCTCAAAGGCAGGAAAAGTCTGTAAGACTCTTATCTCCAATAAACTTACCAAAAAAAACAAAAACAAAAACACCCAGAAGTGGGCCAAGAGTTTAGCCTAGTGGTAGAGTGCTTGCCTAGCATGCACGAAGATCCAGGTTCGATTCCTCGGTACCACATACATAGAAAAAAAGCCAGAAATGATGCTGAGGCTCAAGTGGTAGAGCTCTAGCCTTGAGAAAGTCCAAGGACAGTGCTCAGGCCCTGAGGTCAAGCCCAGACTGGCAAAAACAAAAAACAGAAGTGGTGCTGTGGCTCTAGTGGTACAGCCCTAGCTTTGGGCAAAAGAAGCTCAGGGAACCCAGATCCTAAGTTGAGCTCAAACCCCAGGATACACACACACATACACACACACGTTGGCATAGAAGCTCTATGGGATTCTCTCCCCCCATCTTTATTAGAACATTACTAGTGTGTGAATACCAAAAGTTTTGAGACCCCAGCAGCCAACCATGGCATGGTTTACAGAAACCGTGTCTCCTGTGTCTCCTGCTCTCAAGCTTACTAGAGTGTGCGGTGGGGCTCGTGAGATCCCCCTTCACAGGTTACCACGAACACAGAGTGAGCACCTCCATAAACACAGATGTGATGAGCCTGTGTTAGCCAGTGAAGGGGAAATGTCCTTGGTCTCTAACATTGCAGGGGGGGGGAACGCGGGGGGGGGGGGGACAGTGGAGCTGAGTATAGTGTCTCACACCTGCAATACCAGCTAATTGGGAGCTAGAGATTGGGAGAATCGTGGCTCAAGACCATCTCCGTGAAGAAGTTAATCAGATCCCACCTCAAGAAGATGTGCATGACCTAGCTAGCTAGAAGAATGGCGGTCTAAGCAGGTGGGTGGGAGAGACAGGCGAGACTTCGCCCAAAAAATCTAAAACAAAGGCTAAGGCTGTGGCTCAAGTAGAAGAGTATCTGCCCGTACAAAGGCCTGAGTTCAAGCTCCAGTGTTCCCAAAACAAAACATGTTGTTGAGATGACCAGGGTATCTTCCTCTCGAAAGCTGGTTCAGTTCTCTATTCCTGGTCATTTCTGGCAACTTCTGGATGGGTCTCCAGGAGGCATGCTTTTTTCTTTTCCTCCCAGGAATCCCAGGCCTCCCATATATATATACATACATGTTAATGTATGCAATGGTGCATGCATGCACTGCATGTACACGTGTGAATTCATGCATGTGTGAATGTAAATGAACATGCCTTTCTCTCGGGGTCATTCACAGGCGTGGGCTAGGAACAATGTCCAATTCGAGGCCACTAAGTTCTCTGTCTCCACACAAGACCAGCAGTGCATCTTCCTGACACCCCCGTCCCCCCTCCCCAGCTCCGGCTATAAAAAGCTCTGGGAGCCCACATCTTGTTGAAGCCCTCTTGAACAAGAAAGCCCATCAGGGCTAACCTTCCTGCTGGCTTGCCATCTGCTTTCTTTCCAGTCCTGCTGGCTTCCTTGATGATCTAGAAGCCATTGCACTGTCCTGCACTCCATGCTGTCCCTGGGGGCCAGTCCCCATCTGTGAGCCCCTCCTCCCTTCCCCCCACCCCCTTGCCCTGGGGGTTTCTCATCTCCAGGCCAACCTTGGCTACACTGGTCTCCCCCTCTCCTGCCCCCCGCCCCATCCTGCCCAACTGCTGCTGGTTGGGGACTTGGCCAGATGCTGAGTGGGAATTCATGCCCCGGCCCCCACCAATGGAAGTTGGAAAAAAGGTGCTGACAGCTCAGCAAGGCCTGGACTATGTCTCTGTGTCCTGCAAGGGCTCCAGGACGTCTGGGTCACCTGGACTGGGAGCCAGGCTGGAAAGGGGGGGGAACTGGGGAGGGGAGGTTCAGAGGTGCCCGCTGAGCCCAGCTGCCAAAAATAAGTACCAGAGCCGCCTCTGCCCCAAGTCTGGAACTCACCATCTCTCAGGGCTGAAATGTGCTCTCTCTCTCTCTCTCTCTCTCTCTCTCTCTCTCTCTCTCTCTCTCTCTCTCTCTCTCTCTCTCTCTCTCTCTCTTTCTCTCTCTCTCTCTCTCTCTCTCCCTCTCTCATACACACGCGCACACACACACTCACAAGGAGTGGTTTCAACAGCCTAAGCTAAAGCATGGTGGAGGAAACAAGGGAGAGGGAGAGAAGGAAGCAGGGAGGGAGGGAGGAAGGATCTGGGGAGAGGAAAGGGCTTGGTAATAGGGCAGGATCGGAAGTAGAAAGAAGGGCGCGGGTAGCTAGGCAATGGAGTTTTCCTGGGGTCTCTACAGGGCCCAGTGGACATATATCGCGGTTCCCCATGAATGCAGCTGGGAGGGAGGGGGGTCTTTCCATCATCGCTGTAGTTCCCGCCCCTCTGTCCATCTCTATGTTTCTTCACCCTCAACTCCATGTTTTATTTTATTAGTCGTAGTAGTAGCAGCAGCAGCAATAGCATGTGTGTTGTGTGTTGTGTGTTGTGTGTGTGTGTGTGTGTGTGTGTGAGAGGGGGAAGGAGGGGGAGAGAGAGAGAGAGCACTTAAACTCAGGGCCATGGCATCATAGCTGACACTCTCTACCACTTGAACCACACCTCCACTTCCAGTTTCTTGCTGGTTAATTGGAGATATGAGACCCAAGGAATTTCCTTGCCTGGGTGACTTTAAACCATGATCCTCAGCTCTCAGTCTCCTGAGTAGCAAGGATGACAGGCCTGAGACACTGGTGCCTGGCTCTTTTATACACACACACACACACACACACATATATGAGTGTGTGTATATAAATTCATTCTATCCTTCACTCATTTGTCCACTTAATTACTCTATGATTCCATAAGACCTCCCCCCCCACACACACACGTACACATCTCTGGGCACCTGCAGGTGGCAGTAAGACTGAAGCAATTCCAGAGCTCTGAGAAGGAAGGCAGAGACCCGGGGCAGGTGATGGGACAAGTGGCTGGAGAGGAGAGGGAGGAGGAGGAGCCCCAGGGGCGGGGGGTCCTTGAAGAAGGCAGGTGTGGTTTGGAGAAATGGAGGCATGCCAGGTTAAGGGCACACTGCCCAGCGAACAGCCCAGGAGAGCCATGGGTGGGGAAGCTGCCCGGGAGCTGGCACAGCCAGGTGGGCTGGTTCTGAGGCAAAGGAAACTGCTGGACCCAGTGTTGTGCCTAATGTTCAGCGGTGCTGGGAGAAAATGACACAGCCCCTGGCCAGGCAGGGCGCCTGGTTTGGGAGCTCTGCACCCAGCCCCTGCCACAGGCCCCCAATCTGATCAGCTGCCGTTCCATGGTTCTGGTGCTGTGGACTTCCAGACACAGACAATTCCACTGTGTCCCAGGGGCTGTAACAAAGACCCTGATGGGCTGTGATGAGGCTGTGACAGAGACTGTGACAGGAACTGTGGTGGAATGTGAGATGTTGAGACAGGCCTGGGACAGAGATTGTACCAGGGGCTGAGACAGAATCTGGGACAGAGACTGTGACTGGGGCTGTGACAGAGGCTGAGACAAGATCTGTGGTGGAAGGTGACAGAGGCTGTGAGAGGAACAGTGGTAGAGGCTGGGACAGAGGCTGGGACAGGAATAGTCAGAGGCATGACAAGGGCTGGGGCAGAGATTGTACAGGGGCTGAGACAAAGGCTGTGCCAGGGGCTTGGGCGGGAATGAGACAGAAGTGTGACTAAATCGGGAACGACAGTCAGAGTTGGGACAACAGCTCCTGGCACACAGGCCCACACACCCACACTGAGGGAGCAGTTGGCAGTGGCAGCAGCAACAGCCATTCGTGGAACACCAGGGGCTACAGCCACTAGGGATGGGGAGGCCCGGGGCCGGTGAGGCCCGCCAGACATGCTGGGCATGTCCTGAAGCCTCGGTCCCCCTGCCAGTGCCATTGCGGAGACTGTAAGGACCCCATGCCACAGCAATTCCAGAGCAGCTAGACCACGTATGGATGAAACTGCGCCCAAATGAACCTTCCTTCTTTTTTCTTTTTCCCTCCTGGAGTTTGAACTCAGATCCTCCTGCTTGCGGGGATGGGGCCCTCTACCACTCGAACCACACCCCCAGTCCACCTCTTTTTTTTTTTTTCTCAGTAGGGTCTTGCTTTATGTCCAGGCCAGCCTGGACTGTGATCATTCGATGTCCTCTCCTGCTTCTCTCTGCCTGGCCTTGGATAAGGGCAGCCCCTCATAGCTCATCCAGGGACGCTCAGGGCTTCACTGCTGGTTGTAGTCCAGGCTTTCTGATAGGAGCTCTGTGGAACTCTGTGGGAGTGAGGGAGGGCAAGGTAACACAGAGAATGCCTGTCCTTCCTGCCCAGCCTTCACGCCCTCCACGGCATCGCCCAGTTCTGCGCATGCTCCTTTCCTGGCTTTTCTTATGGAGAAGCCAAGCTGCTCCATGCTGGACTTTCTCCTGTTGTGTTATGGCTGTACTCGCTGAAATCTGCCATCAACACAAGTAGGGCCTTACAGTTTAGGCTCAGTCGGACAGTGCTATAGTTCTATTCACGCCTCCTGCACACCGGGATTCTGGACATGGGCCCTAAAAAAAAAAAGAAAATATACCATATCTGGTTTATTTATTGAGATGGGACCTTGCTAGCTGTTTGCCTTGTTAGCCTCAAACCGAGACCCTTGGTGGTAGCTACCATATACATTTCTCCCTTGAACTGCCATTTCCCGGCTCATGAAAACAACGTCTTTTGTTTTCTTTATAAGTCTCAGGCCAGCCCTTGGTTCCCATCCTGTCCTCTTCTTCTTCCTCCTCCTCTTCCCCTTTCTCCATCTTCCTCCCCCTCCTCTTCTCTTCTTCTCCCCTCTTCCTCTTCATTTCTCCTCTCCCTGTTTCTCCTCTTCCTCATCTTCTTCCTCTTCCTCTTTTTTCCTCTTCCTCTTCTTTCTCTCCATCGCCTTCCTCTTCCTCCTCCTTTCCCCTCCTCGTCTTCTTCCTCCTCATCTTCCTCCTCCTCCTCCTCTTCTTCTTCTCCCTTCTCTTTCTTCTTCATCTTTCTCCTCCTCCACTACCTCCTCTTCCTTATCCTCTTGTTCCTTCTCCTTTTCCTTTTCCTCCTCCTCCTCCTCCTCCTCCTTCTCCTCTTCCTCCTTTTCCTCCCCTGCCCTTTCCCATGAGACACACCCTCCCCACCCAGGCCATTGGCTCTGCTCACCCTCTGTGCCCTCCCCATTGGTTCCATCCTCCCCACACCTCTTTATTTCACAGCCTCTTAGACGTCCCACCTGGGGCACTTCACTCTCCAAGAGTTCAAACACCACCTCTCTTCCTCTGGGAGGGAAGCCACCATCCACCCAGTGACCCAAGTCAGAAGGCAGGCAGCAGTTCCAGCCCCACACACTGTCACTCCAGAAGCCCTGCTCTGCCTTTCAAAATCCTTCTCAAGTGTGTCCACCCCCAAGTGCCTTTGAACTGCCCCCCCCCGGCCTCCAGCCCTCCCCCCCTCCCCAGGAACCCCTCATCCTTCCTGCTGCTGGAGTTGGGTTTTCAGAATGTAAATCTGGTGATATCTGCTTACAATTCTTCAATGAATTCACCAGCCGCGGGATAGAGCTGAATGCCCCTACAAATAAGCTGCTTATGGCTTCAAAGCCACTATGTCTGCTGCCTTCCCTTCGGCTAGCGCCTTCTCCCTGGCACAAGGAGCCCACATTCCTCTTTTGCCTCTCTGCTTGTCCTGACACTGCCAGTGTGGGGCCATGGCCATGCTGGGAAGATGCAGATGTTACTTTCTGGGATTTATGGTGGCAACTGTGTGTGTGTGTGTGTGTGTGTGTGTGTGTGTGTGTGTGTGGTATTAGGGTTTGAATTCAGGGTCTTCTGTGGAGCTGTGGCTCAAGTAAGTTCAAGTACCATGACCAACCAAAAAAAAAGTCTGTCTAATTTACAATACCGTTTGATAAAACAGAATCATAAATAGAGTGATATGCAGGCATCTAAAATGATGTTGGAAAAAATATTTCATGCCATGAAAAACTATTCAAGGGATGTAATAATTGAAGAAAAAACTAGTATAAACAGAATAATAAGACTTTTGCCAAGATTGTGTCCTAGCTCTCTCTATGGACAGATTTAAGATCACAGACTATATACCAATTTAGCCATCGGTGTCTCTGGGTGAATGATCTGTGGGTGATTGCTTCTTTGCTATTTACCTTTATTTTCTAAGCTTTCTACAAGGAGCTTGCATTTGTACTTAGGAAGTCTAATTTTAAGGTGTCCTTTGTTTGTTTTAAGGATTGCCCCCCCAGCTATAAGGGGACCCCAGGGGAGGAAGAATCTGCCCAACAGCCAGTGCCTCAGGTTGAGGGGTCCTGACTCCAGCTCTTCTCAGGAGGTGCAGCTCACAGATGCATCGATCAAAGGAGACACAGCCTGTGGCTCAGAGGTCACCAGGTCCTATTCGGGAGGAGCTGCTGCCTGCATTCCTAGCCCCGAGCTCTGCACACCACTCTCTGGCCTGTTGGGTCCTGAGGACATCAGTGAAAGTGTCCTCCTTCCTGAGTCCTGCTCAGCACCGGGCAGAGGTGAGTGAGTGGAGCCCATGAGCGCGCACCAGTGTTTCAGAGAAGGAGGAGACCGTGCGGCCATAGATGTCGAGTAGATGGTGGGTATTTTCCAGGCTCTGGTTGTGCGGCTGCTGGATTCACGCTTTTGCTTCCTCGGGTGTTGAGTTTGTGGCTCTGGTTATGGGGGTGCTGGGTTTTGGGGTCCCGCACGAAGCTATGTTTGAACCCACGTGCCTGGGGGAGGAAGGAGAGTGAACCCCCTACCCCAGGCACTGGAGGGAAGGCATGGGGCAGAGCCCAGCTCTCAGGGAAGGCCGAGTCCACGGAGTCTGGCCGGATGCTGGCACCTTCATCCAGCCTGGATGGTGGCAGGGAATCTTGGGGACACGCCCAGAGGCGTCGAACTGGTGCTTCCTTCTAATCACGGCTGGTGGAGGGGGCGGGAGCAGAAACCATAGATCAGACCTCAGGCTCAAACTCCACATCTGGCCACTTGCCTCCACGGGCCAAATAAAGAGACCTGGTGCAGGGCAGAGAAAGATTTATTTCATGGCAGTCATAAGACAGCACTTCCGGGCACCTTCAGTCATCCTGGGGTTCAGACACACCTATAGGTTTTAATTTGATTTTTTGTTGAGTCGGTCTTAGGCCTTGAACACAGGGCCCAGGCACTGTCCCTGAGCTCTTTTACTCAAAGCTAGTGCTCTACTATTTGAGCCACAGCTCCGGTTCCCGGTTTGTTTTTGTTTGTTTGTTTTATTTTGGTAATTTATTAGCTATAAGAGTCTTACAGATTTTCCTGCCTGGGCTGGCTTTGAACTATAGTCCTCTCAAGTAGCTAGGATGACAGACATGAGCCAATGGCACCAGGCAAGCTAAAGGTTTTATAGAGAGAGAACTAGGGAAAAAAGTAGGCATAACGATTAAACAGTCCTCAGTGCAGGCATGGTCATGTTTGGGCCATATTTCAGTCCTTGCGTGGGGAGAGTTATTATGACTATCATGGTTGCCTGGCAGGAGGTTCTGCTGTTCCTTAGAGGTAGTTTGGGATCCCATGAAGCTTGTATTAATCAGTGATGAGTCCTGTCCTTCGTCTTCCTCCAAGGGGATTACAAAATGACACCAGAGAGAATGGCTTAGGGCAAAATCACATACAAAATAAGAGGCAGAGCCAGGTGCCGTTGGCTCACACATGTCAACCTGGCCACTCAGGAGGCTGAGATCTGAGGATCATGAGTTCCAAACCAGCTAGGGATGGAAAATCCATGAGACTGTATCTCCAGTGAACCACCAGAAAGGTGAAAGTGGAGCTGTGGGTTCAAGTGAAAAAGCCAAGGATACCACCCAGGCCCTGAGTTCAAGCCCCAATGCTGGCATCAAAACATTAATCAATTAATCAATTAATTAAGAATGGAGGTGAAAATGCCAGGCTGTTCTCCTGGCTGTAGTTAATTCGTGAACCCAAGTAAGTGATGGGTGGTTTTTGTCAAAGCGACATCTCTTCCATTCCCTGGGAATTTCCCCACCCTGGCTCTTCCCAGATCGCTGAGCTTTTGAGCCCTGAATCTGAGGTCACCACCTGTTACCCTCTCCCCCTCAGGGGAATCCAGTCCCTCTGCTGGCTAGAGGTCCTAGACTCAGCACCGAAGGGCCTTCCTTCTCCATGCAGCAGCACTTTTGGTACAAAGTGGAAGGGATAAATCAGGTCAGGTATGGGTGCCCACTACATGAAAATTTGAGCCAGCCCCAGCACCCACCTTCATCTCTCTGCGCTTCTTCTCTCCCTCTCCCCAAGACAGAGAGGGAAGTGGGCACTTAGCTCTGACTCATGACAAGCATTCCATAAATGACTGAAGGAGCGAGCGCGTGCGTTCATTAATTAGCTAATGTTGTGGGCACAGAGCCTTACATGGCTGCCTGGGGGAGACAGGCTCTTTTGTAGACGTGGGGACCTATAGATATAAACACCCACATGGCCGACCATGAGTAGAAATGAAAGGTTAAGTTGCCACAGTTTTGGACTGTGAGTCAAAACTTGTATATATTAATCATGACACTTTAAAAAGCTTGCAGTTGGCACGAGCACTTGAATTCTCAAGTCCACTCAAGTCCAAATTTTAAGATAGGAAAGGAATATCCAGAAAGAGAAAGGAATGCCCAAAGCCACAGGCTGGTGAATTAAGGCAAACTCTCAGCCCTGCCTGCCAAGCGCTACGATTCCCGCCCCCCTCCCTCCACCCCTGCATTGTCATCACTTCCAAAGTGCCTCTTGGGACCTTCTTCCCAGAATGACAGGGCATAATCAATGTCCTTTAATGGCCAGATGGAGTGACTCACACCTGTAATCCTATTTGGGAGGATCGTGGTTCGAAGTCAACCTGGACAAAAAGTTAACCAGTTCAAAGCCAGACATATACTCCCTGCATACCTATACTCCCTGCTTACCTGGGAAATGTAAATAGGAGGATCACATTCCAAGCTGGCTCAGTCATATTAAGGACAGATCTTATTTCAAAAGATAACCCAAAGAAAAGGGGCTGGAGAGCTGGGAGCATGGCCTAATGGTACAGTGTTTACCTAGCATGCATGAAGCCCAGGGATCTATTCCTCAGTACCACATTCACAGAAATAGCAGGAAATTCCACTGTGGCTCAAATGGTAGAGTACTAGCCTTGAGTATTAAAGCTCAGGGACAACACACACACACACACACACACACACACACACACACACGCACACACACACACACACACTCACTCACTCACAGAAAGGGCTAGGGGTCATAGCTCAGATGGTAGAGTGCCTGAATGAATGGATAAATCTTCTAGATGTGGCTTACCCACTACACACCAGCTAGGATGCTAAGTGCTGGTGACTTAATGCGAAGCAGGTGTTATCTTGACAGGAAAGGAGACAGGCAGCCAAGCAATCAGCCAGTTCTCATAAAGAACACCCACCTAGCATTAAGGGGTGTCTAGTGCAGCCTTGCGGTGAAAGGTCAAGAGGGAGAGAGCTTGCAATGGGTCACAGTCTCCCCCCAGGCACTTTGGCTCCATCCCCAGCACTCCAGACTAATCTGCCTCCTACTTGTGTGTGAGTGCTGGATACCAGGCTCTCCCCGATAACAGAGACACTCAGAGGGCAAGGGGGGAGATAGGCAGGACAGGCTGCTCAGCTGGAGGATTCGGTGCCAGATGGAGGCCGGGGAGCAAGGGCATGCTGGAGGGGAGAGAGAATGCTGGGAGAATGCTGGAGAGGTCTGAACTCCAGGACCTCCCATTCCAGGCAGCCATTCTGGGATTCTAGGGTGTGTGTGTGTGTGTGTGTGTGTGTGTGTGTGTGTGTGTGTGTGTGTTGTTTTGGTCCTGCAACTCAAACTCAGGGCCTTGTACTATCCTTTAGGTTTTTCCACCCCGAGCTGGCACTCCACCACTTGAGCCACAGTTCTACTTCTGGCTTTTTGGAGCTTAGTCAGAGATAAGTGTCTGCCTAGGCCGGCTTTGAACCACGATCCTTGGGTCTCAGCCTCCTGAGTTTCTAGGATGACAGATAACTTCAGTCTTGGTTTTTGCAACCAAAGCTGATCTAGGAAGATGCTGTCTTCCTGTTCTCTGATTCGATTTCTCTCTTTCCTCCCATCTGCTGACTCCACCAGGTCAATTACCCACCCTCATCTCTCACCAGTCCAGCCCGAGTCCTTTCTTCCATCCTCCTGCACGGAACCTTTTGGCCTTTTCTGCAGCGGTATGGGGAAGAGGCAGAACAGGACCACTAGCGCTAGCAAGCCAGGCTAAGGCAGGCAGGTGTCTTTGCTTCTGTTGGGCAGAGGCTCTGCAGGAGGTGGAAATAGGAGAGTTCCCAGCTGGGAGAAGGCAGGAAGATGTTTCCACTGTCTCCCTTAGCTGGACATGCTGTATAAAATAATCAGCAGAGGCAGGTCCGCTTGTCAAGGATTTTATGATTCCTATGACTTGGCCTGGGGAAAGCCTTGGGCATTTTTTTCTACTTCTTGACAAGGCCTTTTTAAACTGGACTACTGGGGTTCCATGCATGGCTTGGGTCAAGGGAAGGGGGAGGGTGTACCTCTGATGCCCCTGAAACTGTGTGCAAAACATCCCATATTTGAGCTTGGCACCTGTGGCTCATACCTGCAATTCTAAGCTACCCAGATAGCTGTGAGGATCTGAAGGTCATGACTTGGGGCCACCCCCAGCAGGGAAGTACCTGAGACTCTCTCCCCAATTAATCACCAAAAGGCCAGAAGCAGAGACGTGGCTCAAGTGGTAGGGTGCCAGCCTTAAATGAATAAAGCTGACAGTGTCTAAGCTCTGAATTCAAGCCCCAGCACATGTACACACACACACACACACACACACACACACACACACACACACACACAATCTCATATTTGCCCATGTGTCTTTGTTTCTAGAAGGCTTACAGGGTCCCATTGGATTCCCAAAGGCAACAACCACAGATCCCTTGATCCGGGGGCTTGGGAGGGAAAAACATCTCCTGTCCCCTGCTCCCTTCCCAGGAGACTCCCTTCCATCTTCTGGGTTTCTTCCGCTCCTCTGCCTCTGCAGACAGCCTGTCCCCAGAGTTGGCTGATGCATGCGCGCCTCTCTGCTCACCTGGATGCAGCACCAAGCCTCTATCGACTGCCCTATTTAAGAGCTGTCCAGCTGACTGCTGGAACCAGGTCTGCATTTCCCACCTCTGAAAGTGTCCAAGCTTTGAGGAAGAGTGTGGGTGAAGGACCTTGGAGTCAAAAAGATGTCTACTTTAACCCTCCATCCATGCCACCTTCAGAAAGCGCTGAGCTTTCTGGAGACTGTTTCTTCATCTAGAAAGTGGGGGGAGTGAGAAAGCTTCCCCTCCAGGGCCTGTGGGGAAGCCCAGCAGGGGTTGGTTACAAAACACCAGGCCCTTGATAAATGGTAGCTGTAATCTAGCACAACCAAATCCCAAAATTTCCTCTGCAGTGTCCCTAGCAGGAGGCTGTCCGGCTCTTCCTTGAGGCGGTCCAGCCCCCATTTGGACAGCTCCGACTGCGAGGAAGTTCTTAACATCAGCTAGAATCCTGTTGAGTGGAAGTGACAGAAATTCAACTCACCGAGTCACTGAAGAAGAGGATTTATTGGCCCAAGAAATTGGAAAAGACAGAAGTAGAGGTGACCTTAAAGGCTCTGGATCCAAGCAATGTTGTTAGGACTTTTCTTTCTCTCCAACTCTTGGTTCTGTGAAATTGGGGCAAGGCCACCAACAATGTCCAACTACGTTAACTCATAATATTTGTCTAAGTGAACTGGAAAAGAAAGCTGTTCTCCTAGGGGGCCAAGCATACATCGAGGGAATGTGATTGGCCAGGCTTGGCGCCATATGCCCATTCCTGAGCCAATCACTGTGGACGTGACCATGGGAGGGTCATTATGATTGGCTAGTTCATGTCACATGACCCAAGAGTAAGAAGAGAGTGTACGCTGAGTGGCAGCCATATTGGAACCATATAGCCTATGGTAGGGCAGATTCTTGTAAGGATGGGATGCTGTTTATAGGTGTTTGAGCAAACAAACCCAGTGATTGCTCACCCCTCTTCTTCCTTACATTGGGTGAGAGGTCCTGTGCTTCTGATATCTTCAGGCCTAGCTCTGTGCACTTGCTGGTACAGGCCAAGGCTGTTCACCCCGAGTCAACCCCACAGGATAGAAAGTCATTAAGACCTCCCCATCTTTTTTTTATCCTAGCTAAGTTCTTCTAGTGCTTCCATCTCTCTAAGTAATGTGGGTTTCCAAGGCTTCTCTTTTCTCTACTGGGTAGGAGGCAGAAATGTGGTTGGAATTTGAAAACCGGCCAGGACTTGAGAGCTATGCACCAGAACACTGACCTGGTCTCGTCTCTTTAGTTGCCAGGGAAGCAGGCTGGGAAGGAAGGGCAAGGGAGAAGTGAGTGGCAGGAAGAAGGAGGAGGATAAAGAGGAAGGAAGGAAGGAAGGAAGGAAGGAAGGAAGAGGGAAGGGAGGGGGAGGAGGAGGAGAGGAAGGAGAAGGAGGAGGAAAGGAAGGCAAAGATGGTGGAGAGAAAGATAGCTCTGTGTCTAGGAAACATAATTAGACAGGTGAAAGTTACCAGGACCAGCTATGCAGAAAGAGTTCACGTCCAGGATGATTTCCCCTGGGTGATCAGAGAAGATATCATAGTCTGGGCTATTATAACAAGTTACCTTAGACTGGGCGGCTTATAAGCAAGTTCCTTTCTCACAGTCAGGAGGCTGGGAAATCCAAGATCAGACACCAGTCTGACACCAGTCAGGTTCTGGTGGGTGCCCTCTTTCAAGTTGTACCTGTGTCCACACAAGGCAGAAGGGGCAGACTAACTCCCTAGGGCTCTTTTATTTTATTTCATTGTGGATCCTGGGGCTTGAACTCCGGGCCTGGGTGCTATCCCTAAACTCTTTATACTCAAGACTAGTGCTCCATTCTTTGAACCCCAGCACCACTTCTGGCTTATTGCTTGATAATTAGGGACCTTTCCTGCCTGGGTTGCCTTTGAATTGAGATCCTCAGATCTCAGCCTCTGATTATCTAGGATTTACAGGCATGAGCCACCAGCCATAGGGTTCTGAACAGATGAGTCTCCCCTTCCTGAACCCCCCAGTCTTTCCAGAACTATAGACATGACACTTCCTACTGGGCTTTCTCTGGAAAGTTCATTATAAGCCAGAAGGAAGCAGGGTTCTCCATGGTGGCGGGTGTGTGTGTGTGAGAGAGAGAGAGAGAGAGCGAGAGGAAGCCAGCAAGACACTGTTTTCTTTGCTAGTCTTACTCCCCCCAGCCCCATTAAGAGTTCCCCAGTACAACTTATTTGGCCACATTTAATTCTACCCCACCCTCATTTCACAGGAGCTTCCTCTGCAGCTGGACCAGCTGTGGGATCTCAGAACCTAGTTCTCTCCATCCTAAAATTGGCCTCCTCTGCGATCCTCATGCAGGCCTGAGGAACCACACTGCCCCCCCCCCCTTACCCACAAGAAAGAGCAACTTTGCAGCCTGGATGTTCTTGCCACCAAGTTGGAAAGATGTCTAGGAAAGAGACCAAAGTCAGAGGTACCTGCAGGGAGAGGAAGGGAACTGCTGACCAAGACACAAAGATAGGTCTCCTGCAGGTTCCTCCTCACGATCTCCATCTCCCCTCCCCTCCATTCTCCTCTGCCATCCCTCACTTTTCTTCCTTCCCCAATCCTTGTTGGCTCTCAGGGCCTCTGCATCTCTAGGAAAGCCCAGTGATTTTCATAGTGATTCCCTGAGAGTGGAGAGGAAAGGTGTCCTTCCTGGATCTGAGTAAATAACAAATTTTGAGCTTGCCAATGCTCCATCCAAATTTCCCTGGCTCGTGTTTGGGATGCTGGCTCTGAGGATTGGCTTCTGCCCAGGATCCTGCAGCCCTGAACTGAGGCCAGCTGTTCTGGGCCTCTGACACCCCATGTGACTCTCAGACACCTGGACCCCCTGATTGGCTTTCTTCCCCCCCACACCCAAGTTTTCTGGAACATGCTGATTGTGTCATCCTCTCGGCGAGGAGAGGGAATGGATGGAGTATGGACTGGTCAGGTACAGAGCTCTGTTTGTACATGTTTCAGCACAAAAGGAGCCACCTTGGGAGGTGAGGACCCAGGCTGTCCTTTTATAGAGGAGCTGGGTGTAGACAATGCAAACACACCCTGCTCAAAAGAAGGGTTGAGAGTCACCTAAGGAACAGCCAGCACATTGCTAGGCCTCCGGAACGTCTCAACCTTTCTTTAAAAAAGTTTAAATCGTTACTATAAAGACAATGTGCAGAGGGGTCACAGTAACATAAGTCAGGTGATGAGTACATTTCTTTTTAGACAGTGTCATTCCTTCTCTGCTGCTCTGTCACTTTTTCCCTCCCTTCCCCAACCACAAGTTTTAGAATCATTTTCCACGTAGTATCTAGTGTAGCAGCTGCTCATCCTTTGTCCCTCTATTTTTGTGCTCCCTCCAATGGCAGATAAACAAATGAGGGGAAAAAAAGAAGAAAATCAGCAATGAAGGGAAAAAAAAAAACATTGTTTCTATTTTCTGGAGTTCCATAATTTTTTTTTAAGTCTTTGCTCGTCCTGGGGCTTGAACTCAGAGCCTGGGAGCTTCTTTCACTCAAGGGTAATGCTCTACCACTTGAGCCTACAGCTCCACTTCCGGCTTGGTAGTTTAGTGAAGATAAAGAATCTCCATAGGTTTGACTGCAGGAACTGGCTTTGAACTGTGATTCTCAGATCTCAGACTCTTAAGTAGCTAAGAGTACAGGCCTGAGCCCCTGGAGTCCAGCTTATCATTCATTTTTTAGTGTATACTAAGGGGATTCACCATGGAATTTCACACATACATACATTTTCATCAGAATAATCCTATTGCCCTCTCATCCTCTGTCTTCCCCCCACCACCTCCTATTGTTTAACAGCTTTCAGTGAGATTGCTTCCTTGTCCTTCTCCTTTTTGTGTGGGTATTCGTGCTTGAACTCAGGGCCTCACAGTCTTACTTGGCTTTCTTTTTAGGGATAGAGTTTTAAATTTGTTTTTTATTGTTATTACAAAGGTAGTATACAGAGGAGTTATAGTTATGTGTCGGGTTCACTTGGCTTTTTCGCTCAAGGCTGGTGTTCTACCACTTGAGCCACACCTCTCGCTTCTAGCTTTTGGCTGGTTAACTGGATGTTTGACTCTTAGGGCTTTTCTGCTCCAGCTGGCTTGGAACCTTACTCCTCAGATCTCATTCTCCTGAAGAGACAGAGGAATAGTTCCTGAGGTTTGATCACAGCTGCTCAGGACTTTGAACAGATGGGCTGTAGACTGCTGGACTTTGTCTGGCCAGTCCCAGGGGTCTACTCAGAGGACTCTAGGAACTTGGGCTGGACTTTGGGCTAAGCATGGGGCTCTGTACCCTCTGTTCCTTGGGCTCTGGAAGACCCTGGATTCTGCCTCATGAGGAGATGTGGCAAGTCCCTTTCTACAGGAGAGGGTGGAGACAGCTTTGGCAAAAACTTATCTGAAGCCGGATGTCAGTAACTCATGCCTGTAATCCCACCTACTCAGGAGGCCAAGATCTGAGATGATGGTGGTTCAAAGCCAGCTCAGGCAGGAAAGTTCATGAGGCTCTTCTCTTTATTAACTACCAAAAAGCCAGAAGTGGAGGTGTGTGGCTCAAGGGGAAAAGCACCAGTCTAAGAGCAGAAAAAGCTCAGGGATAACACCTAGGCCTTGAGTTCAAGCCCCAGTACTGGCGCACATACACACACAAAGGGGAGAAAAAGAAACTGCCTTCCTGCTGGGCTGTGCCAAGACCTTGTCCCCTGAATGCCTGGCACCAGCCCTTGCCACTTCCCTCCTCCTATACCTTTCTGCAGGATGTGAAAGCTCCTCTCCCAAGAATGCCTTCCCTCCTTCCTCCCCCCCCTCCCCCTCCCTCCTCCCCCTCCCTCCCCGTAATTGGGCCCTCAGGCCATTGACATTTAAAGCTATGTTCTCGACCTTTTCAGTAGCTCCCATAAAAATCACAAAATAGAACTCTAAATATTACTGCCGACTCCTACTAGTCCAGACGCTGGCATTGACTTATCTTGTGACGCTAACTCAAGAATGAGAGAAAATAGCAAAATTGCTAGGAAAAAGAAGATGATGGAGGAGGAGTAGGGGGAGGGGGAGGAGGAGGAAGAGGAGGAAGCAAAGTAAGTAGAAACTCTTCTCAAACAACAGCTCCCTTTGGGAAATGGTTTTGTGATTATCTGCACCAACTCTTCTCTTCCCCACCATCCTGCCATCATCAACAACAGGGCTGAAGAAGTAGAGTACCTGTCTAGCAAGCACAGAGCACAAGTTCAAGCCCTTGGAACTGCCAAAACAAAAGAGAAAGAAAACAAACCAGAGTCTGGTGGCTCACACCTGTAATCCTAGCTGTTCAGGAGGCTGAGATCTGAAGATCATGGTTTAAAGCCAATCTGTGCAGGAAAGTCCATGAGACTATTATACTCAAATTAACTATCAAAAAGCTGGAAATGGAGCTATGGTTCATGTAGTAGAGTGCCAGCCTTGAGCAAAAAAAAAAAAAAAAAAAAGCTATGGACTATGCCTAGGCCCTGAATTCAAGCCCACAACTGACCAAAAAAAAAAAGATATAGAGGAATTGTGTATTAATTTTCTTAGATGTGATAGTGGCATTATGGTCATTTTAAAAAGTCAGCAGCTAATACTGAAATATTTATGGATGAGATGAAATGATGTCTGGGATTTGCTTTATAATACTGCAGCCAAAAAAAATGTAAAGCATCTGGGAGATTTATGAGATCAGATTGGCAAGGATTAATATTCATGATTGCCCAAGCTAAGCGGTAAGGGTGCTAGGTTCATTTTTACTCTTCTCTCTACCTTTTAATGTTGGAAGTGTTTCATAATACACAGTGAAAAGTAATAAAAACGGGCCAGGTGCCAGTGGCTCACCCAGCTCCTCAGGAGGCTGAGATCTGAAAATCATCACTCAAAGCCAGCCCGGGCAGGAAAGTCCATGAGACTCTTATCTCCTCAGTAACCAGCAAAAAGCCAGATGTGGAGCTGTGGCTCAGTGGTAGATTTTCCAGCCCTGAGAGAAAAGGCTCAGGGACAGTGCTCAGGTACACACACACACACACACACACACACACACACACACACAAGGGCATTCTACCTTCCCAGTACTTAAAAACTGTTGAATGAGACCCACACTCAAATCAGTCCACACAGACCCGACAGGGAAGCTGTTTGGTGCCTCTGGGTGCTGGCTAAGGAGATGCTAGGGGAAGGGAGGGCTTCACACACCCAAAGGGACCAAGCAGGCCTAGAATGAGAAAGCCTCTCCTCCTCCCTCCCTTTCCCTGGGGCCTATCTGTGCACCGTGGCTGAAGTGTGACAAGGACATGCCACATCCCAGAGGCAGTCCTCCCTCACCGGGTAGAGGTGCAGCTGGGCATGTGCTCTGTTTGTTTTTAACTGTATTTTTTTTTTTGGTACTGGGGATCGAACCCAAGATGTTGCACTCACTAGGCAAGTGCTTTGCCATTGAGCTACACCCCAGCCCCGGGCATGCACTCTGCTTTGCGTCTTCCCCACAGCTATCAACCTGCCCGGCAGAATCTTCTTGCAAAACTATGAGTGAACAGAGACTTGCTGGGTTGGTCCCCTTCCCTCACCGTTTGCAAAAGCACAGACCCCATATTTTCCCCACTCCACATCCAGACTACAGGTTCTGCCCCTTCCTTTCCCTTCCCTTCCCCTTCCCTTCCCCTCCCTCCTTCTCTCTCTCTCTCTCTCTCTCTCTCTCTCTCTCTCTCTCTCTCTCTCTCTCTCTCTCTCTCTCTCTCTCTGTCTCTCTGTCTCTCTCTTTCTTTCTTTCTGTTGGTCATGGGGCTTGAACTCTGGGTCTGGGCTGTTACCCTTGAGCTCTTTTGCTCGAGGCCAGCACTCTACTACCTTGAGCCACAGTGCCATTTCTGGTTTTCTGGTGTGGTTCCTTGGAGAGAAGAGTCTCATAGATTTTTCCCGCCTGGGCTGGCTTTGAACCAGATCTCTGCCTCCTTTGTAGCTGGCATGACTGATGTGAGCCACTGGCGCCCACCCAGGCACATGTCCTCTCCAGGATACTTTATCGTTCTCTTGGCCCCCAACACTAATAGCTCATTTCCCTCAGTGGTCCAATAAGCCTGATGAGCCTGATCTAAAAGACACAGAATGTGAGGTTCTGGTGTGTGTGTGGGGGGGGGGGGGGTGCGGAGCTGTGTGGCCTTGTACACACTTGTATTTCCTAGGTCTAGACTAGTCTGAGGAAATACCTCAATAGCTATTGACGGTCACACCCAAGGGGGTGGCAGGGGGAGATGGAGGTGGAAGGCTAATTGAGGATCTGATCCTTACCCAAGGCCATTCAAGATCAACATGGTGGAGGGGACCTTTGCCCGCTGCCCGGAGAGAGGGAGAGCTGGGTTAGCTCCTCAAGAGAAGTCACACCAGAACTGAGTTCAGAATGACAAAGTGGCAGGAAGTGGTATGAAGCTGGGACCGGAGTCAGCAAGTGGGTGGGGACCCTGGGGATAAGCAGACATTTCCTCCTAAATTATAGGAGACAAAAGAACGCGGGAGAGTGACCAGAAGTGATGGGGTGTGTGAGTGGCACCAAGCCAGTTACCAGTGTGACCTCACGTGGGAGGGCCTCAGGTAGGCTTTGATCAAGGTGTCTCTCCGCCCTCCGTGATGGCATCCTGCTCATTGATTCCTAAGGCCAGGTGAAGCGTGAGGATTGGGGTGGTCTCCTGTGGCCCATGGGGGCATCTGTGAGGCGGAGGCTGTATCTCCCTGATGGGGCTCCTGCAGGAGCTGGGCTCAGCAGCTTTCCAGAATCCTCTTCTAACCATTCACCCCTCTGTCAGCACTGTTCTTCCCTGGACCATCTGGGTTTCAGGTGATACTTCTCTGCTTTGCTTTTTTAAAAACAAAAACAAAACAGAACAAAACAAAAAATAGGCA
Organism: Megascapheus bottae; assembly: GCF_031878675.1. NCBI lineage: Eukaryota > Metazoa > Chordata > Mammalia > Rodentia > Geomyidae > Megascapheus > Megascapheus bottae. Next base: position 2,777,858 of record NC_143538.1, on the reverse strand, counting down.
GACCTGTTTTGTTTTTCCCATCCCCGTCTCCAGGCCCTGATCCCTTCCGCAGTCATTTTCCCTGCCCCACCCCCCATATTTTCAGCAACCAACGTAATTAATGTACAGTCTAATGTGTTTTCCTGGCACTGTGATTAGGCTCCAGGTATCTCAGAGCTTTTTGCAGTAATTACCGAGAAGAGGCTGGGCGAGCTGTACTCTGACCCCTGGACTCTGGGATATTAAAAAACAAAAAACAAAAAACTCTCCAACTGTGTGTGCCTCCATTTGCATTCCAAATTTCCAGGTTAGAGGGCCTTTCCATTGATTGAATAATGGGTTAATGGAATCCTCACTCTAATTAAATCCAGATTGTCTCTTCATGAAAGTGCTTGCTTGACAGCTTCTATCTGGACCGTCCTAATTACATTCTGGGGGTGTCCCAAGGCCACCTCGGAAAGGGGACTGTCCCGTCTGAGGGGAGGCAGGGGCCCTGAGAGGCCAGGCAGTTCCACAAATAGCTGGAACACCAGATTCGTGAGAGCGGCCTTGCTCTGTCTTATCCACCACTATTGTGTGTCCTTATCCTGAAGGTAGAAGGCCACCACTGCTTCCAGTGCTGGGTGCTCAGTGCTCAGTAACTATGGCTTGAATAGATGAATGAGTGAATGAACAGATGGATGAATGAATGAGTGAGTGAACAAGTGAATAAATGAGTGAAAGAATAAGTGAGTAGAGGAATGAAGAAAAACAAAGGGATAACTGAGTGAATGCATGAATGAGTGAACTGAATTAAGAGTAAATGAATGAGTCAACGAATGAATGAATGACCTGTAGTATGTAGTGTGGATGGTGGTTGTGTGTAAGGGCAGGTACTGGAGTTTGAACTTGGCCTGAGTGCTGTCCCTGAGATTCTTTTACTCAAGGCTAGGGTTCTAACCACTTGAGCCACAGCACCATTCCCTGGTTTTTCAATAGTTCACTGGGACATGAGAGTCTCATAGAGTTTCCTGCCCAGGCTGGCTTTGAACTGTGATCCTCAGATCTCAGCCTTCTGAGTAGCTAGGATGAGAGGCCTGAGCCACAGGGGCTCAGTTTGGATGTAGTTTTTTTTTTTTTTTTTTGCCAGTCCTGGGCTTGAGCTCAGGGCCTGAGCACTATCCTTGGACTTTCTCAAGGCTAGCACTCTACCACTTGAGCCTCAGCACCATTTCCGGCTTTTTGCTATGTATGTGGGGTACCAAGGAATTGAACCCAGGTCTTCGTGCATGCTAGGCAAGCACTCTACCACTAGGCCAAACTCCCAGGCCATGGATGTAGTTTTAATCCTGTCATTCAAACGACAGAGTAGGAGAAACTGAACCTAGAGCTTAAGAAGGTTCTGGACCCCAAGAAGCTGGCTTGCGTGGTCCCCATCTCCCTCTCATTGTGCCCCCACAATATGATGACAGATGGCTGCTGTTAGCTACCTTGTTTCTGTGTCAGTTAAGCCACAAAGTAAAAAACAAACTTTGAGGATTGGAGGGGTGGCTCCAGTGATGAGAGCCCTGAGTTCAAACCCAAGTACCCCTCATACCTCTATCAACCATATATTTTATTGAGCTAAAAAAGAACCACAACAAAGAGATTCACAACAAAGACTCACAACGTGAAGACAGGGAGCTACTTCTTCGCTAACCCACATTTTGTCTTATCTGTGGCCTGGGCTCTTTTGAAATGTTCTCCTAATGCAAATGCTAATCCAAAAATCCTGCTTCTTACAGTCACTCCCCTCTATGATGCATTCTAACTTTTGAGACATTTTAAAATCTCTTAAGAATTTAAATATTAATCCTAGAGTGCAGAAAAAGGCCCCGTGTTACATTACTATAACAGAACACTTGAAACTAGCTAATATATTTTCCTTCCCTTCTTCCCTTTCTCCCTTTCCTTCTTTCTTTCCCTCTTTTTCTTTCTTTCTGAGACTACATAATTTTTTTTTGTCAGTCCTGGGGTTTGAACTCAGAGCTGAGCACTGTCCCTGGGCTTTTCAAGGCTAGAGTTCTACCACTTAAGCCACAGCACCACTTCTGGCTTTTTCTATGTATGTGGGACTCAAACCCAGGGCTTCGTGCATGCTAGACGAGCACTCTACCACTAGGCCAAACTCCCGGCCTAATTTTTTTTTTCAGTCATGAGGCTTGAACTCAGAGTCTGGGCACTGTCCCTGAGCTTTTGTGCTCAAGGCTAGTATTCTACCACTTGAGTCACAGCTCCACTTCTGATTTTCTAGTGCTTCATTGTAGATGAGTCTCACTGACTTTCCTGCCTGGGCTGGCTTTGAACCACGATCCTCAGATCTCAGCCTCCTGAGTAGCTAGGATGAGAGGCCCCAGCGAGACTACACAGTAACTCAGGGTGAAGCCCTCATCTGGTGAGAAGCACTTCGTTGGTGGAGAGTACCTTTCAGTCCCGAGCTGATTCAGACCATCTGATTGATGGCCCAAGGTCATGAGAGTTGTCAAGTTGGCTTTGATAGTTCATCCATCCACCCACAGATTAACCCTGACATGAGACTAACAGCCTCACAAAGCCTCAGTCCAAACACCAGTAATGATGACTTTGGGAATTACATTCCATTACGTGAATTCTGTAAGACTCAGTCCAATCGGAGCTGAGAGAGAGAGGAATTCTAGGTGTGTCTGCTATAAACACTTAAGACACAAAATATAACAAACATGTCTATCCATAACAAAGTTGCTGGGTGTGAGGTACTACTGGAGCTACTCTGAGGGTTATGGTTCAAAGCCAGCCTGGGCAGGAAATACTGTGAGACTCTTATCTCCAATTGGAAAAAAAAAACTGGAAGTAGAGCTATAGTTCAAGAAGTAGAACGCCAGGGCCGGGAGTTTGGCCTAGTGGTAGAGTGCTTGCCTAGCATGCACAAAGACCCGGATTCGATTCCTTGGTACCACATATGTAGAAAAAAGCCGGAAGTGGTGCTGAGGCTCAAGTGGTAGAGCTCTAGCCTTGAGAAAGACCAAGGACAGTGCTCAGCTCTGAGCTCAAGCCCAGGACTGGCACAAAAAAAAAAAGAGTAGAACACCAGCCTTGGGGCGGGGGGAGCCAAACAAGAGCTCAAGGCCCTGAGCTTAAGACCCAGTACCAGAATTTTTTTAAGCTATTTTTAAAAATGCATACTTAAGCTTTTGAGAAAGAAAAATTAATCTTCTATTTTCCACCAGGGGAATTAAAATCAAAACCACAATGAGATTATACTTCAGACCCAGTAGGATGAATATATATATATGTATATATATACATACGTATATGTGCATATATATATATATACATATATATATATATGGAACCAGAATATCAAGTGTTGATGAGCCTGTAGAGAAATCGGAACATTATATTAATTTTACATCATTGAGGATACGGTGGCATGGAACCGCCACAATGCAAAAGTTTGGTATATCCCCCAAAAGTTCAACAGAATTATCTTTTGACCCAGTTATTCCATATATGAGAACCCTGTGTTCAAACAAAAACTTGTCTATGAAATGCTTGGAACAAGATTTCATCACAGTTAAGTCACTCTTCCAGGTAGTTTATTAATTGATTGAAGATGTCAGTTACTTAAGCTCTCTAGTTTTGGTTGAGTCTATTCCCAAATGCAACAATTCTGCCCCGGGATAGAACGTACCAAATATATCTTGACACGGAACATATCAAGTCTGTGTTCCATGAGTGGTTGCTCTGCTTCTCATGCTTGTGGCTCAGGACCCATCTTTGACGGTCAGATCCAGGCCCACAAGTCACCTGACGATACCCAGTGATCACGTACTCTGTCTCTACCCAAGGTGGCTGTGAGATGCTGGCTGTCTCCGTGCTGTAGAAAACATAGCCCTTGGGGCCAGGAGTTTGGCCTAGTGGTTAAAGTGCTTGCCTAGCATGCATGAAGACCCGGGTTTGATTCCTCGGTACCACATACATAGAAAAAAGCCAGAAGTGGTGCTGAGGCTCAAGTGGTAGAGCTCTAGCCTTGAGAAAGTCCAAGGACAGTGCTCAGGCCCTGAGCTCAAGGCCAGGACTGGCAAAAAAGAAAGAAAGAAAGAAAGAAAGAAAGAAAGAAAGAAAGAAAGAAAGAAAGAAAGAAAATAGCCCTTCTCCACAACTAAGATTTGTGCTGATATTCTTCTGACAGAATTTGGCAAAGAGGCTACACATCACCCAGTCTTTCTCAGATGCTTCCAGTCCCATTTATATGACTGCAGGGTCAGCAGTATACGTATATACATATACATTTATCCTACTGGGTCTGAAGTGCAATCTCATTGCGGTTTTTATTTTAATTCCCCTGGTGGAAAATGGAAGATTAATTTTTCTTTCTTAAAAGCTTAAGGATGTATTTAAAAAAATAGATTTAAAAAAAAATAATGCTGGTACTGGGTCTTAAGCTCAGGGCCTTGTGCTCTTGTTTGACCTTTTTTTTCTCTCAAGGCTGGTGTTCTACTTTGTGAGCCATAGCTCCCCTCTTTTGCTGGAGAGTTCACTGTAGCTCTGCTCAACTCAAAACCTTGCTAGGCACTAGTGGCTCACGCCTGTAATGTCAGCTACTCAGAAGACTGAGATCTGAGGATCAAGGTAGCTAGCCCAGGGAAAGGACAGTCTTTGTGAGTCTTATCTCCAATGAACTAAACAAAAAGCCAGAAGCAGAGCTGTGGCTGAAGTCATAGAGTTGCTAGCCTTGAGCAAAAAGCTAGAGAACAATGTTCAGGCCCTGAGTTCAAGCCTCAGTACCAGAGCACACATGCGTGCACAAAAACTGGGTATGGTGGGTATGGAAAATGTATAAGGCCTTATCTGCACAATCAAATCAAATCAATTGCTAATTAAAAGCAAAAAGGACCGGGGAGTGGCTCACATGGTAGAGCCCTTTGTCCAGCATAGGCGTAGCCCTGAGTTCAATCCCACTTCTGCCAATACCTAAAACAGTAAAAACTCAGACAACTGATGGCCTTGTAAACACCCTTCTAGAATGATCAGCTCTCTGACCTCTGGAGCTAGGGAAGTAGCCACTGATCTCACCATAATTTCACCCCCACCTTGGGCTTGAACCATCCACTTACCCACACTGCCCCCCTGTCTCTAAAAATATACCAGGCTGACAGCCACCAGGGCTGGTGACAGCTCTTTCTGAGCTGGGATTTCTGACAGTTCCACTTCTACAAGCTGCTCACAAGTTATTTCAAGGGACATTTGGCTGCCAATCATGTACCCCGAAGTGGACGTATGGGTTTGCCTTGTGCCCGGGATCATGAACCGGGAAGGGGATAATATTTACTTCTTGGAAATCAGCACACTGGTTTCTGACCCATAAAAGGCAGCTGAGAAAAGGGATAGGATTCTAAACAAGGAGAGGAAACTTCTTACCAAGAATCTGGTCTCGTTAAGCTAGCTCGCTGTATCCTCATAAAAACCCTAGCATACTGAGAGCTGGTGGCTCATGCCTGTAATCCCAGCTACTCTGGAGACCGGGGTCTGAGGATCTCAATTCAAAGCCAATCCAGGGAGGAAAATCCATGAGACTCTTATCTCCAATTAACCAGGGGGGGGGGGGGAAAGCTGGAAGCGCAGCTGTGGTTTTTGAGCAAAAAAGCTAAGGGATAACACCCAGGCCCTGGGTTCAAGCCCTAGTACCAGGGGAGCAGGGGGAGGGGGCTGTTGTTGGGGGGGGAGAATGCAGCATAGAGAGCAAAAGAATGTGCCCAAGTTCATATAAATAACAAGACTTGAACTCATACCAGGGCTGGGCTTTGATCCTCCAGATACATGGGGGCTGGATCTGGCATCAAAAAGCTGTCCAGGGCCGGGAGTTTGGCCTAGTGGTAAAGTGCTTGTCTAGACTGGGGTTTGATTCCTTGGTACCACGTACATAGCAAAAAGCTGGAAGTGGTACTGTGGCTCAAGTGGTAGAGCTCTAGCCTTGAGAAAGCCCAAGGACAATGCTCAGACCCTGAGTTCCAGCCCCGCAACTAGGAAAAAAAAACAAAACTGTCCAGGTGTTGGGCATCAGTGGCTCATGCCTGTAACCCTAGCTACTCAGGAGGCTGAAATATAAGGATCACAGTTCAAAAGCTGCCTGGATAGGAAAATCAGTGAGACTTATCTTAAAGTAACCATGAAAAAGCTAGCAGTAATGCTGTGACTCAAGTTACAGAGAATGAGTAGAGAGAAAAAAAAACTAAGGGACAAAGTAGGCCCTGAGTTCAGTACTGGTGTGTGCACACAGGCAGACAGACAGACACACAGACACACACACACACACACACACACACACGCACATAAAGGTGCTGTCCAAAGCTCAAAAGGATTCAGACACTCCAACCAGGTCCCTACTTCTTTCTGAATTGTGGTTTCAGCATCCTTCTAGTGTAATTAGCCAGCCCAATTTGCATTCTCTAAGTCCAACCAGTCAGATTGGCTGAATCCACTTCCCACCGCCTTCTCATTGGTTAAAGCCTTTTCTATCTAGCTACTTTATAGGACACTGTCTGACTATAAGAATGCCTCTGATTCAATCAGCAGCCACTGGTTCAAGAGACCACTGTCCTGTGGGTGAGGCATTGGCCCCTAAGAGGAGTATAGTGACTGTGTTTACAGCATAGTATCTTTTTTAAACAAATTTTGTCAGTCATGGCGCTTGAACTCAGGGCCTGGGTGCTGTCCACTGAGCTTTTTCACTCAAGGCTAGTACTCTACCACTTTCAGATATACTTTCCTGCCTGGCCTGGCTTTGAACCTTGATCCTCAGCCTCCTGTATCACTAGGCTTAAAGATGTGATCCAGGGCCGGGAGTTTGACGTAGTGGTAGAGTGCTTGCCCAGCCTGCACAAAGGCCTGAGTTCGATTCCTCAGTACCACATACATAGAAAAAAGCCAGAAGTGGTGCTGAGGTTCAAGTGGTAGAGCTCTAGCCTTGAGAAAGTCCAAGGACAGTGCTCAGGCCCTGAGCTCAAGCCCAGGACTGGCAAAAAAAAAAAAAAAATTAAAGATGTGATCCACCAACACCCAGCTTAGCATAATATCTTACAGCTGTCACGTACAAAGGTCTCCTTCCAATTTTTTCTTTCTTTCCTTCTTTCTTTTTCTTTTTGCCAGTCCTGGCGACTGAACTCAGCGCCTGAGCACTGTCCTTGGGCTTTTCCTCAAGGCTAGAGCTCTACCACTTGAGCCACAGCACCACATATGGGTCTGTGTCTTGCCTGAAGTTTGTGGAGGGGACACAGAGCCTCATTTCTGGAGCTCTCAAGAACCTAGGACAGGCCTGGAATGGAGTGGGATACTCCATACTTTGTCAGAAGAGTGAGTGAATGAAGTGTGAAGAGCCATTCCAAATAAACTCCTAACCCTGTAACTTAAGTCTTTGAAATGTAATTTTCTTGCCACAGATCTCTTTTCCCCCTTGTGCTTGGTGGGACTGAAGTTATTAATCTCCTCGTTCTATTGTTTCCGTAATTTTTCCTGAGCATCTTCCAACCGACTAATAAAAGTGAGGGAATCCAAAAATACTCAAATAGGGTGCCGCCTGGAGACAGCCGAGACTTGCTGTAAACTTTCCCAAGTGGATTTTTACACAACTGTGTTGCCCAAATAAAGCCTTAGTATTCACTTGGATGAATTGTGACATTCCTCTACCATCCCGGGCTTTTTTTTTTTTTTAATGATTTTCTCTCCTTTTCTGGCTTTTGCATTCCTAGGTCTGAAAAATGAACATTGTGCAAAATGACAAATGTCTCTGGAGGAATTTTTTTTCCCCCTGTGACCAGTACTGGGGCTCAACTTCTGGGGTCTCAATCAACTTTTTGTTGTTGTTGAAGCCTGGCACTCTACCACTTGAGCACACTTTCACTTCTAGTTTTGGTGGGGGTTTTGTTGTTGTTGTTCTGTTTTGTTTTTATTTGTCTGTTTTTCTGGAGTTAAGAGTCTCCTGGATTTGTCTGCCTACCACATTCCTTGGTTCTGAACCCCCATTCTCAGATCTCAGCCTCCTCAGCTAGAATTATAGGCATGTGCTACCAGTACACAGCCAAGAAGCATTTTTAATGTGGAAAAAAATAAGTTACTTCTCCATGTTTGTTAGCTCATTAACAGCCCCTCCTCACTTTGTGCATAAAGTTCCAGACCTAAATACCACACCAAAATGAAAGACTGAGGAAGGAAAATAATACCATGATAAACTTCCACAGAAAAAGGATTTTCTGGCTGTGGGGGGGAGGGTGAGAAGTGGAGGAATTGGCTTGTACCTGTCATCCTAGCTACTCAGGAGGCTGAGATATGAGAATTGTGGTTCAAAGTCAGCCTGGGCAGGAAAGTCTGTGAGACTCTTATATCTAAGGAACCATCAGAAAACTGGAAGCAGCACATGGCACAAAATGGTAGAGAGCTAGCCTTTAGCTGAAGAGCTCAGGGACAGCACCCAGGCCTGAGTTCAAGTCCCACAACTGACAAAAAAAATCACACTAAAGTATTACCAACAGTAGAATCTCATCTTATTCAGATTTGTATCTCTGTTCTCTTGCTTATCATCTGGTCCAACAGATACTTGCTGAATAAATGAACACATTACTAAAACCAAATGACCACTTTAGGAAAAAAAAATCTCATTCTACCTCTCTATTTATCATTAGAATTACGCCTTGGGAAAGGGTTTTCATTCAGTAACATCTTGTGATGCTCTCAGGGCTAAAGCTTTAATTTTTTTTTAAATGTTATTGTGAAATAATTGTACAGAGGTTACATTTCTGTAAGTCAGGTTATGAGCACCATACATATTGAGGGACGTGACCCTTTCTATTGTTCTCTCTGTAGACCTACAGCTTTCAATGTGAGGAAAACGTGCACATGTTCCAGACCATTCTTCTGGGGTTCCCCCTCTGAAACAGATCTCCTAGCCTGCTGTGGTCCTGACCCTGGGCCTGTGAGAAGTATAGTCACTGTGGCTTCCGGCTGAATCTTTCAAGCTCCTCCAACCACTGAGCTCAGAGCCCCTTTGCTGATAATCACTCTACTGAAGTAAGCCTTTCATGGGTCCTCTAAGGTATAAACTGCAAATCTTACAGCTTCACTCTCCAGAGTTTGGTTAAATGACTTCTCCAGGGCCAGGGAGTGAATGACAGAATATGGGATGTATCAAATTGAAATAGATGGGTGTGTGTTGTATGTGTGTGTGTATGCTTCTCTATTTGCATGCACATTTGTGAGCATCAGGGTGAGATGTTCCCTCCAAACTCCACAACTACCAGCTTCCATTTTTGAGAAATTTTTCTTCTTAAGACAGGTGCTGGTGGCTCACACCTGCAATCCTAGCTATTCAGGAGTTGAGATTTGACGATCACAGTGTAAAGCCAGCCCGGGAAGACAAATTCAAGAGACTCTTTCCTGCCAATTAACCAGCAGAAAGCCAAAAGTGGAGGTGTGACTCAAGTGGTAGAGTGCCAGCCTTGAGAGGGAAAAGCTAAGCAAGAGTAAGAGGCCCTTAGTTCAAAGCCCTATGGGCACCAAAACAAAACACAATTTGTTCATTACTGAATATAAGGATGAGAAGAGGATTTGTAACCATTCTTCTATGTAGTCCCTTTACACATTCCAAGTGATAATGATGATGATGATGACTGTGTCAATCCTGGGGACTGAACTCAAGGCCTAGTGCTGTCCCTGAGCTTCTTTTTACACAAGGCTAACACTCTATCACTTGAGTCTAGCTAGCCTGGGCAGAAAAAAATCTCTAAGACTCTTATTTATCTCCAATCTCAAACTGGAAGTGGGGCTCTGGCTCAAAGTGGTAGAATACTAGCCATGACCAAAAGAGCTGAGAGATAGCACCCAGGCCCTGAGTTCAAGTCCCAACAACAGTAACACTCTACCACAGCTTCACTTCTGGCTTTAAGTAGTTCACTGGCGATAAGAGTCTCACAGACTTTCCTGCCTGGGCTGGCTTCAAACCACGATCCTCAGATCTCAGCCTCCTGAGTAGCTGGGATGAGAGGCCTGAGCACCGACACTCAGCCCTAATCATTTTTAGCCTGTCCTTAAGGTAACATTTGCAGCTCTTTCACTGGAAACTCACAATTACAATCCTACAAATGGAGCCAGGCATCCAATGCCATGCTGATAACCCTACGTATGTGAGTAGTTGACAAGGAGGCAATGGAGGTGTGAGGTATTAGAGACTCCCTCTCAACCCATGGCTGGGCACAGTGATGCATGCCTTTTATCCTAGGAGGTTGAGAACAGGAAGATTATGATGCCAGACCAGCTTGGGCAGAATCTTGAGACTCTGTCTCCACAAAGGGAGCCTGGATGGCACCGTGTGAGCTTTCAACCCCAGCAACCGATGTGGAGCCTAAAGCTGACAGATCAAGACCCTATCCTAGAAACAATCACAAAAACAAGGCTTAAGTCAGTGAGACTCCATCTCCAATTAACCACCAAAAAGCTGGACTGGAGGTGTGGCTTAGGTGGTGGAGCACCAACTGTGAGCTAGCAAGCTTGTGGCTCTATGTTCAAACTCCACTAAAGCGCACACACACACACACACACACACACACACACACACACACACACACCACTTAGGCTATGGCCAAGAACTCTATAATAAAGTCCAGTCTTTCTGTGGAATTGACTCTCAGTTCCCATTTCTGATTCTAGATCACCTTCGTGTCGTCCCAAATTTGCAAGCTAGCAAACATGTCCCCCAACGTGTGACTCTTCTGTGCTTTGGATAAATAAGAGACATCAGTGTTAATCTCTCTTGCCATTGAGCTTCTAAACTGCGGCCTGTCTGAGTCACACTACAGTTCCCGGAGCAACCTGCGATGAAGCAGCAGACTTTGCAATCCCAAGACTAGAGTGGAAGGGAAGAAGGATTGCTTTCTGACTGTGTGTGACCCTCCCAGGCCTGTCATTGGTTGGGGAGGGGGAGGCAGCTCTTTGACCTTTCCCGTTGAGACTGGGCTTTCCTGGAAAACCCACAGCCACCTCCTGTGCTCTGCAGGTGGGGTAACTGGTGGTGATGACAGTGGGCTGAGTTTAGGGAGATGAGGGATTATGACTTGGCAGGTTTGGGGAAGGGATCTGCACATGCGCCAAGCTGCCAGCCCATAATTGTGAGTGCCTATCACGAGAGGTGACCCAGATGCATGAGGCTGTAAACGGGGAGGGGGGGGGCTTTCAGAAAAGGTCAGGCTAAGGACACACAGGGTTCCATTGGGCAGGTGCTTCAGTGGTTCTAATCCACCATGTTTCCACCCTCTGGGAGAGGCTCTAACCTCAGTCTGACCACAAATCATCCACAAGGTGTGGCTGTGAGGAGGAGCGCCAGGGAGGAGCTAGGAATGGAGGGTGTTTTGGTGTCCAGGGTGTGATGGGAAGAGGGATGGGCTCAAGCATTCTTCCCCTCTATTGAACCTGTCTCAGTGCCCTGGTGTTACCAAAGATGACCTGACCACTGGTCTGGATTTTCTATGAGAAAAAAAAAAATTCCTGTGGCTAGAAGAAAATCACTGCAGCCAGGACCACCCCGGTAATCTGGTAATCTGATCAAGTCCTTTCCCTCCCTTCCCCTGATCTGCTGAATCAGTACTGCTCCCTCCTTCTCCACTACCCACCCCCATCCCCCTCACCCCTTGCTTCAGTGATAGTGTTTGCCTGAAAAGTTGGCTCTCTCCTCTCTGGCTTTATTTCCATTATCATTAAGATGGAAGTTCCCTGGCGTCTGATGTACGTCCATTTGGAAAATTAAATGAACCTCAATCCATAGCTCATGGCACCAAGACAATTAAATGCAAGAAATATCATCTGTCTAGATGGAAAAGTTAGAACCATGAAGTTTCTAAAAGAAACCTCTAGAGGAATATGTGTAACTTTATAGTAGTCAATGCTAGCAGGATATAAAATCATTGAGGAAAAACCAAACACCTAGAAAACTAGTAATAGATTTACCTTTTAAAAAATGTTTTTAAATGTATTTTTAGAATGTCTGCTCATGTCTGCAATCCTAGCAAGTCAAGAGGTTTAGGATCTGAGGATCATGGTTCAAAGCCAGCCTGGGTTAGGAACGTCTGAGAGAGTCTTCTCTTCAGTTAACCAGCAAAAAGCCAGAAGTGGATGTGTGGCTCAAGAAGTAGAGCACCAGCTTTGAACAGAAAAAGCTAATAGGCACCTATGCCCTAAGTTCAAGCCCCAGTACTGGTACAAGAATAAATAAAATACAATTGCGCTTTAATTAATACAACGGCTTTATCTTTAAAACAAAACATAGGGCTGGGAGCATGGCCTAGTGGTAGCATGTTCACTCACACGCATGAAGCCCTGGGTTCAATTCCCTGGAAGTACATACAGAAAAAGCTGGAAGTGGCCCTGTGGCTCAAGTGGCTGAGTACTAGCGAGTTCAAGCCCCAGGTCTGGCAAAAAAAAAAAAAAAGGAAAAAAGAAAACATATTGGCTGTTCTTGCATCATGCTCAGGTCCCCTTCAAGTCACACTAGCTAATATTGTGGGTTCCCCCCTCTCCTCTATGCATTGTGCTGTGGTTTCTATCATCTTCCCCTCTGCAGACATGATCTGCTCTTGGCAGCCCCAGGAGCTGGAGCACAGGTGGGCTGTCTAGGAAGCAAGTTTGGGGGTGGGAGCCCAGCAGGGCCCCGGTGTCCTTGGGCACTGACTGGCGCTGCCAGGCAAATGCCATCTGCTCCTGTGAAGGGTGTCTGACAGCTGCAGGCCAGGGCCTGGGAGGTGAGGTCCTTCGAGACTCAATGTCAGTCTCCCCATCCCAACTTCCCTTCCTGCAATGAGCACCCAGAAAATCGCTTTAACGCTGCAAGCAGAAAGTAACAATGTGTGTGCCATGGTGAGTGGTACACACCAGCCAAGTGTTTCCCCATAGATGTTCTTACTTCATCCTGTCTTTGACCTTGTAAAGTAACTGTTTAATAACTTTACAGAGAGGTTCAACAATTTCTCCAAGGTCAGGTACAGATCTGAGATTCAAACTAGATTTTTAGCTATTGACTACTAACTATATTAAATGCAGTATCGTTGTGCCATTTAAAGATCTTTCAGAAGCACTTCTTTCAGTAAGCATTGCTATATTAGACCAATAAAAAATGAAGTAACAATACCAGGCACTGGTGACTCATGATTGTCATCCTAGCTATTCAGAAGATTGAGCTGTGAGGATTGTGGTTCAAAGCCAGCCTGGGCAGGAAAGTCTGTGAGACTCTTATCTCCAATTAAGGTGGCAGAGTGCCAGCCTTGAGTGATAAAGCTCAGGGACAGAGCCCAGGACCAACACAAACAGAGTAATAAATTCTTCTTGCCTTATATGCAAGTTATTCCCTCTGCTCCTGAGAAACTGGCATCCCAGACCTCCTCTGGAAGAATAGGGCTTGAATTCAGGGCCTGAGCACTGTCCCAGAGCAATTCTGCTAGCACTCTACTATGTCCAAATGGCTTTTTGGTGGTCCACTGGAGATATAAGTCTCTTGGGATTCACACCTGTAATCCTAGCTACTCAGGAACCTGAGAAATGAGGATGGCAGTTCAAAGCCAGCCCGGGCAGGAAAGTCCATGAGATTCTTATCTTCAATTAACCACCAAAAAAACTGGAAGTGGCACCGTGGGCCAACGTGGTAGAATGCTAGCTTGCATTGAAGAGCTTGGGGACAGCACCCAGGCCTAGAATTCAAGCCCCATAACCAACCAAAGGGAAAAAAAAAGTCTCACTTTCCTGTCCCAGAAGGCTTTGAACTTTGAACAATGATCCTCAGATCTCAATCTCCTGGGTAGCTAGAATGACAGGCATGAGCCACCAGTGTCTACCTCATTTTTTTTTTTTTTACCTCATCTGAACCCTCCAAGCATTCACTAAGATATCCCAGGTGTATTTGTGTCTTGCTTTGTCTTCTTTATTCAATCTGAGGGCTCAGAGGTTAGGTGACTGAAACCAGAGCCAGACTGGCATAATTGTTTACTCACGGTGAATGTTCCACGCTTTGCAGAGGGAACAACTCAACAATTTCCACACCACTCTTCAGTGTCCTTCACACCTTTTGGTATGTGTCGTCTGAAAATGATTTGCATTTTGATTATCTCGCATGTGTCTGGTTACTGCAGTGGCCCAGACTTGACACTGACCGTCGAAATACCTGCATTTTCTGTGTGAAGAGCACGGACACGCAGGGGTTGGGGGGGGGCGGATAGGGGAGATGGGGGGGCCATTTTCTAACAGGTGGAACCTTATGGGACCCCCCCATCCAGTCCATGCCCCTGATTGGTCTTTAATTCACGAGGATATTGGGAGGACACGCGGGGGAACCGACATGGAAGAGATTCGTGGATTCTCAGGCACCTGGATGTCCACTCTTCGTGTCTTTGGTGGATGGAGGCCCATCCACCTGCTCCCACGCGGGGTGAAGACGGAGGGCACAGGATGGGGTCGCAAAGAAGCACACTGTGCGGCCAGTTCCAGGACGCAGAAGTCTCAAGAAGCCGCCGCCTCTCTTTACAGGCGAGAGAGAGGACGGCCAGGACGGCCGCTGGCGCCAAGGCGTCGCCCCAGGTCAGGAGAGACCGGCTCAGCAGTTCCGGCCCCGCCCACTGACTTCCGCTGCCGGGAGGGCGGGCCTCAGGGTTATGGCGCTCCCTGATTGGCTTGCTGCCCGGAAGGACAGATCTCTACCGGAAGCACGTGCTGGCGACTGGACATGGCGGCGGGAGCGGGAAAAGTGGCGGACTTCGGCCTCCCGGGAGAAGTGACCCAGTGGCCTTTGCAGCGGTACGGCCGCTTCATGCTCTCCAGTGCCGGAGAGTCGTGTGGGCCCGGGCCCGAAGCTGCCACAGCGCCTTCTCCTACTTGGAAGGTAAGGCGCCTCAGCGAGGGAGGAAGGAAGGAAGGGAAGGCCGGGGTCTGAGGCCGCCGTGCTCCGTGCGTCGAGGCATTGAGGAGGAGACGGGAGGGGGTGGGGTGAGGAGGTGGAGGGAGGGGGAGGTGAGGAGGTGGGGGGGTGAGGTGGGGTGAGGAGGTGGAGGGTGGGGTGAGGAGGTGGAGGGTAGGGTGAGGAGGTGGAGGGGGGTGAGGAGGTGGAGGGGGGTTGAGGAGGTGGAGGGGGGTTGAGGAGGTGGAGGGGGGTGAGGAGGTGGAGGGTGGGGTGAGGAGGTGGAGGGTGGTGGGTGAGGAGGTGGAGGGGGGTGAGGAGGTGGAGGGTGGGGTGAGGAGGTGGAGGGTGGGGTGAGGAGGTGGAGGGTGGGGTGAGGAGGTGGAGGGTGGGGTGAGGAGGTGGAGGGGGGTGAGGAGGTGGAGGGTGGGGTGAGGAGGTGGAGGGTGGGGTGAGGAGGTGGAGGGTGGGGTGAGGAGGTGGAGGGTGGGGTGAGGAGGTGGAGGGGGGGTGAGGAGGTGGAGGGGGTGAGGTGGGGTGAGGAGGTGGAGGGTGGGGTGAGGAGGTGGAGGGGGGGGTAAGGAGGTGGAGGGTAGGGTGAGGAGGTGGAGGGTGGTGGGGTGAGGAGGTGGAGGGTGGTGGGGTGAGGAGGTGGAGGGTGGTGGGTGAGGAGGTGGAGGGGGGTGAGGAGGTGGAGGGTGGTGGGTGAGGAGGTGGAGGGTGGCGGGTGAGGAGGTGGAGGGTGGCGGGTGAGGAGGTGGAGGGTAGGGTGAGGAGGTGGAGGGTGGGGTGAGGAGGTGGAGGATAGGGTGAGGAGGTGGAGGTTGGGGGGGTGAGGAGGTGGAGGGAGGGGGGGTGAGGAGGTGGAGGGTGGGGTGAGGTGGGGTTAGGAGGTGGAGGGAGGGGGGGTGAGGAGGTGGAGGGTGGGGGGTGAGGAGGTGGAGGGAGGGGGGGTGAGGAGGTGGAGGGTGGGGTGAGGGGGGTGAGAAGGTGGAGGGTGGGGTGAGGAGGTGGAGGGAGGGGTGAGGTGGGGTGAGGAGGTAGAAGGTGGTGGGTGAGGAGGTGGAGGGTAGGGTGAGGAGATGGAGGGAGGTGAGTAGGTGGAGGGTGGAGGGTGGTGGGTGAGGAGGTGGAGGGGGGTGAGGAGGTGGAGGGTAGGGTGAGGAGGTGGAGGGTGGTGGGTGAGGAGGTGGAAGGGGGTGAGGAGGTGGAGGTGGGGTGAGGAGGTGGAGGGGGGTGAGGAGGTGGAGGGGGGTGAGGAGGTGGAGGGTAGGGTGAGGAGGTGGAGGGGGGTGAGGAGGTGGAGGGTAGGGTGAGGAGGTGGAGGGTGGTGGGTGAGGAGGTGGAGGGTGGTGGGTGAGGAGGTGGAGGGTGGGGTGAGGAGGTGGAGGGTGGTGGGTGAGGAGGTGGAGGGTGGTGGGTGAGGAGGTGGAGGGTAGGGTGAGGAGGTGGAGGGTGGTGGGTGAGGAGGTGGAGGGGGGTGAGGAGGTGGAGGGTAGGGTGAGGAGGTGGAGGGGGGTGGGTGAGGAGGTGGAGGGTGGTGAGGTGAGGTGGGGTGAGAAGGTGAGGTTTGGGTGAGGTGAGAGGTGGGAGTAGGAGCCACAGGAAAACATCTTTGTGTGCATCTGGGGCTTGGCCTGGTGGGCACGTGTGGCAACATTCCCTCCAGACAGCAGCTATCTGTTGAGTGGCAGGTGTGGGGGGGACTTCCCTTGGAGTCCTGAATGGGGATCTTAGCAACAAGCAAGAAATAGCAGGCACGTCATTCTAGTTATTCATGAGGCTGAAAGCTGAGTGATTATAGTTCAAAGTCAACTCCAGCAGAAAAGTCCATGCGATTCTTATTTGAATTTAGAAATGGAGCTATAGATCAAGAGGTTGAGTACCAACCTTGTGCAAAAAAAGCTCAAGGACAGGCACCAGGAGTTTGGCCTAGTAGTGGAGCCCTTGCCTAGCATGCAGGAAGATTCGTTTCCTCGGTACCACATGCATAGAAAAAGCCGGAAGTGGTGCTGTGGCTCAAGTGGCAGAGCACTAGTCTTGAGAAAGCCCAGGAACAGTGCTCAGACCCTAAGTTCAAGCCCCAGAGCTAGCACTCAAAGATTAGATAGCAGTCCCACTTGTCCCTGAGGTCTTTTTTGCTCAAGGCTACTGCTGTATACTTTGAGCACAGATCCACTTCCAGTTTTCTGGTGATTGATTAGTGATAAGTCACAGACTTTTCCTGCCCTGGCTGGCTTCGAACCATAATCCTCAAATCTCGGCCTCATTGAGTAGGGTGACAGATGTGAGCCACCAGCATCTGATTTTCCTAGGATATATTACTCTGCAGTAACATATCCATCTCTCCTCGCTCAGTACGGTGACATGAAATCACCTAAAACAGCGCAAGGCATGTGTTAAATTGTACTTGTGCGTGTAAATACACTTGTGTGTATTTGTGTTTGGGGGTAGCGGTGGGTAGTAGAAGAGTACAAGGAAAGGGCTCAGATACTCCCAAGTAGAAGACATAATGCACGCAAAGGCTGAGCACCTGGGAACACCTGACTATGCGGAACACAGGAAGGAGGCTGGTGATGATAAAAGGATACTTCAGAACCAAAGGAATGTTGGTGAGGGGAGGCTTCTGGGGGAGGTAGACAGGTGTCTTGTGTTATTCTGAAAATCAACCAGGAGCCACTGAAGGATTTTTAAAAAGCAAGGGCATTTTAATCCTGGAAAGCTCACTTTACTGTGGAGTGCAGGTGCAGTCTGGCTGTAACGGGAAGGATAAGTGGATCCAGGAAGGTCACTTAGCATGGGACAGAGGCGACGGACGATGAGTGGTGATGGGGGAGGTGGGATATTGGAGGCCCAAGATGGCAGGTGTAGAAACTACACTGGAGGAGGGGAAGTTCACAAGCACGTTGGCTGGGGATCTGTTAACATTTCTGAATCATCCAGTGGAGACACTGAGTGGACAGTTGGGTTTTACTGTTTTTGGACTTGGAAGGCAGATTTGGGCCGGAGGTGTGAATCAGCAGCATGAAGGTGACATTTCCAGTCACAGGGTTAGATGAGATTCCAGCAGGAGCCCCAAGGTAGTCCAAGGTCTGCAGGGCAGGTAGAGGGGCCAAGAAGATTGACAGGGGACAGCAATAGGGAGTTCCCAGAGGATGAAGGCTCGTCTGTGCAGAGGCCGGGAGAGGA
Source organism: Megascapheus bottae (assembly GCF_031878675.1). Taxonomy (NCBI): domain Eukaryota; kingdom Metazoa; phylum Chordata; class Mammalia; order Rodentia; family Geomyidae; genus Megascapheus; species Megascapheus bottae. Next base: position 2,759,770 of record NC_143538.1, on the reverse strand, counting down.
TGATGAGCTGATGGATGATGCTTGCAGCAAGCAAGTCCTTCACGGTCTTTACCCAGAGGCATGTCCCTGGAGCCACACAGGTGTGGACTGAAGTGTGAGCGAGGGAAAAGCAGACAAGCAAAGTGCTCAATCTGAGAGGCTTGTCGGTATTTTTTGGTGTCAGTCCTAGGGCTTGAACTCAGGGCCTGAGCTTCTTTTTGCGCAAGACTAATGCTTTGCTGCTGAAGCCACAGTACCATTGGTGTCTTTTTCTGAGTTGTTTATTGGAGGAGAGAGTCTCATGGATTTTATTGCCCCTGCTGGCTTTCAACTGCAGTCCTCAGACTTTGGCCTCCTGAGTAGCTAGGATTACAGGTATGAACCACCAGTGCCTGGCTTGTAAGCCTATTTTAAAAAAGTACCACTAGTTATGCTCTCTGTGGAAGTCTGTATCTTGAAAAATGACTCAGGCTGAAACTGCAACATGAGGGAAAGAGTTAAGTTCAAGAGTAATGGATCTGTAATTGGGTCTTGGGAAAAGCTAAAGCTGTTTGAGTACTGGCATATTTTACTTTAGAAACTGATCCAGAAGGTTCCTCATCTCCATCTTCTTCTAGGCCTTTCTCCTAAGGCATCTGTGTTGAATGCGTTGGCACAGATGCAGCGTGGTCCTTCATACACTTCAATACAGAGGCCTGTGGACACCTGGCTATTTTGTAGGAGTTGGTTTTCATTACAACCCGCCCCCCCCTTTGTAAAACTCTTTGTAATTGCTTATAAGAATCAACTTTATTCTACACTTCTCAAATGCTTGGCATTAATCCATGGCCACGGCAACAAGGGATGAAGTTGGCTTTTGCAGAGCTATTGAGATGGAACATTTGTACCTTTCTCTGAACCTGTGCCGAGCCATCCTGCCTGCTGTGATCTGTTTCAGCTTAGAAATAAGATTCGTTCTATTTTATGGGCACACTGACTATTGTGCAGTAAAAATAATAAAAGATGAGCCGTCTGAAGAACGATACCCTCTTTAAGTCCGAGGTGAATTTCTTGTTTATTTATTTATTTTATTTTATTTTTACTTTTTGCCAGTCCTGGGGTTTGAACTCAGAGCCTGGGCACTGTCCTTGGACACTTTTTGCTCAAGGCTAGCATTCTGCCACTTGAGCCACAGTGTCATTTCCGGCAGGGAATCGAACCTATGGCTTCATGCATGACAGGCAAGCACACTACTATTAGGTGTACCTGGAAGAAATGACTTTTTCCCTTGGCTCTCTCCCCCTGCATCCTGAAAATCCCCACCTAGCAACCATAATCCTGGCAACTGGCATAGCTGGGGGCAGTGGGAGGTCCCCCAGTCTGAGATATTCCCCATCCTCTGAGATCACATCCACTTCCACTGTGGCCACACCCCTCTTCCTATGTAATCTCTCACTTCCTGCCACAAGCAGGAGATGTGCTCTCTCCTCACACAATAAACCCTCTTCTCCTGAACTGCATCGAGTTTCCTTTCAGCAGATCTTACAACTACCACTAGGCCACGCTCCCAGCCTGAATTTCTTATTTTAAAAATATGTGGTACCTGCAGTTAAAAAAAAAAATCTGTTAGGGTAAAGTACCAAATGAATTATGGTAAAAGATAGAGTCATACTAGTTGGCTTCATTTCTCCCTAAGCAACTTGTAAATTCAACTTTGGATAAGCTTTTTCCTCTGAAATTGTGGAATCTGTTCTCCTGGTTCTGTTCTGTAGAGTTGTTTAGTTATAAAGAAAAAAAAATCACAGTGGCCACATGTAAAGACAAAAATGTCAAATCCAAAGGGGAAAAAATGAGATTTCTTACACTTGAAGTCATAGCTGAAAAATGAGGTTGTCAGAGACATAAGTATTGTATAGAATGTGTGTATGCTGACGTGATTCCTGTTCTGAATTGTTAACAAGTCATTATCTGGAGAAAATTGAACCACAATTTCAAAAACATTTCTTTAGGTAGTAGTACAAAGGAGATTCAGTTGGACCACAGTTTGGAAGCAGATAACTTTTTTGTAACTGTCAAGGAAAAAATAATAATACAACAAACAAACAGCCAGATGCTGGTGGTTCATGCCTGTAATCCTAGCTACTCAGAAGGCTGAGATCTGGGAATTATGATTTGAAGCCAGCTCAGATTATCTTCAGTGAATCACCAAAAATTCAGAAGTGGAGCTGTGGCTTAAGTGGTAGAGTGTTAGCATTGAGCAAAAAAGTTCAAGGTGGACAGGGCCCATACCCATGACTGGTACCCCCCCAAAAAAAGAGAAAGAAAACCAAAAGAACTTCACAGCAGCTTCCTCTGTGCTACTTATATTTAAAATGCGTAGGAATCATCTGGGGTTTTTGTTGAAGTGCAAATTCTGCGAACAGACTAGGCACAAAGAGTTAAGTGTGTAGTTCTGACAGGCTCCAGGTGTTGTCCAGACTGTTGGCACAAGGACTGCTTTGAGGAACAGGTTTAGGACACTGAGTGAGGGGGGCACGCATGCAGTAGAATTCATAATGTGAGTTTTTGGAGTTGGAAGTTAAGTTGATCATGAATATTCAAGTATTTTATTAATAGGGTTAATATTTAAGCCATCTGCCATCATTAAAAGGGAATGAGCAAATGAAATACAAACTTGAACTTGATTTTAGTTCCTTACATCTGTTGGCCCAGTCTTTCTGCAAAGATTACCATAATAACAGATCGGTCCATTTTATGTATCTTGGCTGAATATAATTTAGTCGACTAATTTAAGAATAATTTTGAAAGGTGATGTTAATTGCAGGTTGCTTTTTAAATTCAAGTTTTACCATGTTTTTCAGATTCCAAGTATTTCTCAGATGTGCCCTAATTGGTTGATCCTGACAACTTTTTAGATTTTTTTTCTTAACTTTCAAAGGGAAAAAAAATCATCCTTTAATTTTTATAGGAGGAACTTAAAATAATTGCCCTACTTAGAAATTAAAAAACAGAATATGAAGCTTGACTTGCAGTGAACTTTTAAATGTGGGTTCAACATACACTGTTCTCTGGGTCCTTTTTTCCTTTTGTATCCCCAGTGCCTGCCTACTGCCAAGCACCATGGGTCTTTGAATATATGGTATGGAAATGTATTATTAGGAAATGATCCCTATAGGTGATTAATATATAAATTATACATTATAATATATAATCATATTATATATTTATATGTTTGCTGCAGCCACCATGGGAAGAAAATAAACCCATCTTATGGAAAAGTCCACTGACACCTTGGGAGTTTCCCTAGCTTTTCCACAAACTTGGGAATGAGGAGGGAAGAATTTACCCTGGGTGTCATGTCCCCAAAGCTTGGGTGCTTCCTGTGAGCACTGACACGCAGCCACACAGAGGAGGGCCTTGGGATGATCATTTTCAGTGGTGAAAATAAGGATGACAGTTTTTAAAAGGGAAATCTAAGGTTTATAAAAACCCCAAGGAGACTATTTTTGGAAATAGTAAGTTAGTAGCTCTTTGCACTCCTGATTTTACGTTGAATGTATTTTTGTACTCCTGTGAAGATTTTTGAGGGCTCCCCGCCCAGGGATAAGTTAACTTGCAAACAGAATCTTTTGAGTCCTGCTAGGAAACTGTGTCAGGTGGGACCAGAGCAACATTTGGTCCAGGACTAACTTTTCCCCCTATTCCTGAGGCAACATTCTCCAGAGGACTCACCTAGTACCCCATAAATTAAGAGATTTTCCATTCCAGCTGATTCCCTGCCCTGTGTGAGCTCTAGGGATTGCTTGCTTCCTTAAATTCTTCACACACACACACACACACACACACACACACACACACACACACACACGGCTCAGCAATTGTCTGGGTTCACTGTCCACATAGCCTTCTCCTCTCTTGTTCTGTCCTGCCCACATTTGCCTGCCTTTTTCCCTGCCCCTCATCCTGGAAATAGCAGGAAGTAACCTGGACAGTGCTAGGGCTGGCCTGCTGTTTATTGTCCTTTCTCAAGAGTTGTACCCATGCTGCCTGGTAGGATGTCTTAAAAGCTGTAACATCTTCTAGTGGGTTTAGTTGTTCAGTTGTTTCAAACAGGAGAATACTCTGATTCCCTTACTACTCCATGCTGGCCTGAGGTGGAGTCCACTTTGCCCTGTTCCGCCGCTGGTCGTGGGTTCCACATCTGGGTCTCTCAGGAGCTGGAGGTGTGATAGCACTGTCTTGTCATGTCACGTGATGTTTGGTGTTGGATTTTTTTCCACTGGTGTTCTACCACTTGAGTCACTTCTCCACTTCTAGTTTTTTACTAGTGCAAGCAAAAAAGATTCTTTTCAGCTTTGGTGCTTTGAGATTAAGGAAGTTGCGGTTTAAAACAAACCCATCATAGAATTCATTCTCTACCTGGGATGATATGCCAGGCAACATTGTGCCAGGCTGTGGGTCAGCTTGTGTGTCCCGGGAGAGGCCTGCAGGAGGCACTGCTGTCTAGTCTCAGTGGCTCTATAGGATTTATTAGTCTGAGAAATCTTTCCTGGTGCTGGGGCTTGAACACAGGGCCTTGGGCTTGCTAAGTAGGTGCTCTACCACTTGAGTCATACCACCAGTGCTTTGTTCTTCAGTTGTATATAATAAAAAGTCTCACACTATGGCCGAGCTAGCTTGGACCTCGGTTCTCTCATTCATGCTTCCTACAGAGTTGGGTGACAGGGGTTTTGTGAGTGTTCTGCCTGAGCTGGCCTCCCAATCGCAATCTTCTTTTGCTTTTTCATATAGGGTCTTGAGCTAACTTTGTCTTGCTCAGCTGGCCTTGAATCACCATCCTCCTGCCTCTGCTTCCCCAGTAGCTGAGATCACAGGCATATACCATCACACCTATGCAGAGTTTTGGAGATAGGGTCTCACTATCTTCCTGAGCAGGCCTCGACTTGGAATACTCTTGTCTGCCTTCCAACTTGCTGAGGTGGCAGTGGTGTAGCACTGTGCCCACAGTAGTCTGGGAAATCTTCAAGCAGAAGCCACCTCAGAGGAGCCTGGACTTACCGCTCAGGGCCATGAAGGATGTTTGGCATACAGTGTATTCCACATGAACTCTAAGGGCTAGGTTTGAAGACCTGGATGCTCTCGGGATCAGTGCTCTCCTTCGTAAGGCTGTGTGGGAAAGAAGGAATCACACCTCATGCTTTCGTACAAGAGGTCTGTTTTTGTAGGTTTTAAAGAGGGGAAAAATTTCCCTTGTGTGTCTTTACTCTCCAGGACAGGGAAGGTCTGTGGTTATCGCTCTTAGAATTGTTTTCATTATTGTTCCCAACACCCTGCATTTCTGTGGGAAAAGCCAAATGGCCTTGTTTGGTGAGGGGTGTGGAGGTCACTCCCTGTCCACAAGGGTGTTGAGGTAACTGAGGAGACACATACTATGCACAGCAGTGCATATGTATATCTTCAGTGGTGTGGTGTGTGTGTGTCAGTCAGTGACCTCGTGCTTGGGTGTGTAGCTCCATACAGGAGCTCTTGCCCAGTGTGGGAGGCCCCAGTTCCATCTCCAGCACTGGAACCCCTCAGGGTTTTATTTTGAAGCAAACTCCAGGCACATGATTCCACCAAGTCATTATTTCAGTTCCTTTCTCCACATGGAAAGAACTTTCAGAAACATAACCATCAAACCCCTAAAAACCCAATGCCTCCATGTTTTCCAGTAGTCAGTGCTCACATTTCACACAACTTCCACTTGGTTCTGACAAGGCCACACAGGCACTGTGGTTGGCTAGAGGCCTTTTATTTAGTCTTCAGGTTTTTCCTCCATAAACTGCTTCAATCCTGTCCCCTCTCTTCCTCCCTGCCCCCATACCTGCAAGGTATTCCTTGAAGTAGCCAGGTGGCCTTGGCTGGCTGCATCTCTATACCATAGGTCCATGTGATTTTTTTTGTTCTATTTTCTTGTGAATTGATGGTTAAATAAATCGAGGCTGATCAAATTCAGGCGTCTTTCTCTGGGATGAGATTACTCTGGGTGATTTGATTCTCTACTGGGTATAATCTGTTTTTCTCTTTATGATGTAGCTATGGAAGCACAGTGCCTACAGGCATTAACTGGGAGTTACAGAGTACTGATAGTGTAGTTTTATCATTTCTCTTAACCCAGTACCCAGATACTTCTGGAACGATGGGCTTCCTGCGTCCACTCAGGCTACCATGTAGTAGGATTGTATAGGGGAGAAGATGGTTCCCTCCATGTACCATTTCTAAAAAATGAATGACACCTCATGGGTACTTGTGACTCAGGCTTGTAATCCTATTTAGGAGGCTGAAAGTCCTCAAGGTTCAAAGTCATCCATGGCAGAAAAGTTCTTCAGACTTTATTTCCAAAATAAACTTGCAAAAAGTTGGGCTGGAGGCATAACTCCAGTGGTAGAGTGCGATCTGACAAACTTGAGGCCTTGAGAGTTTATAGCCTAGTACTGCCCTCCACAAAAATAAGTTCTCCAAGAGGGGCGTGGTGGCTCACACTTGTAATCTTAGCTACTCAGGAGGCTGAGCTCTGAGGATCAAAATTCCATGCCAGCCCGACACTAAAAAGTCCGTGAGACTCATCTCTAATTAAGCACCAGAAAACTGGAAGTAGTGCTGTGGCTCAAGGGATGAGGCAGTAGCCTTGAGCTGAAGAGCTCAAGGACAACTGCCCAGGCCCAGAGTTCAAGCCCCAAGACTGACTAAAAAAAAAAAGTTCTCTAGAATCCTCAGTCTCTTCAGTCATTGAAGTAGGGCACTGTGTATGTATGTATGTATGTATTACGTAGTTACTGTGCCCATCCTGGGGCTTGAACTCAGGTCTGGGTTCTGTCTCTGAGTTTTTTAGTGGTTAACCGGAGATGGACTTTCCTGTCCAGGCTTGCTTCTGTGATCCTCACATCTCAGCTTTCTGAGTAGCTAGGATTCCAGGTGTGAGCCACCAGAGCCTGGCCTGTTTGTATTTTCCACTGGAAGCTTTCAGGATCATTGGGAAGGTCAAATTCATTGGGAATGCTCTGCTGGGGCTGACCTGGTCCTCACATTCTCTGTCCCTGGATGACCCTGAGGCTCAGGGGTGAAGAGGACCAGGAGTTAAAGGAACTGGACCGCACCCCCAGCAAGCTACCTCATGTCTGGAGTTCAGGCATCTCATCATCATGCCTAATTGTTGATTTTTCCTCCACCCTGTCAGTGGCTGGAACCTTACCCCTTTCCATCTTTCTGCAGTCATGGGATATTTTCTTGTTATTTGTTGGACCTGTGCCTTTCCTCACCCCACTTGAGCCGTTCTGTAATATTTATTCTTTGCCCATTGGTCTTCTGTGGCATTTCTTCTCAGAAGTTTTGTTCTGTAGTTCTAAATATCTCTGCTTGATCACTCAGATCATTCATTTGGGCCCAGCTGTGGACATATAACTGTGGCTCTGAGACCTTCCTTCAGTGTTGTTACTAGTAATCATTATTTGGTTCATACTATTGATGGCCTTCAACACTTTTTTTTTTTTTTGCCAGTCCTGGGCTTCAGCTCAGGGCATGAGCATTGTCCTTGGGCTTTCTCAAAGTCAAAGCTCTACCACTTGAGCCACAGCACCGCTTCTGGCTTTTTTCTATGTATGTGGGACTGAGGAATCGAACCTGGGTCTTCATTAATGCTAGGCAAGCAGTCTACCACTAGACCAAACTCCCAGTCCCTTCCTTCACCACTTTTGTTCCTCTAAACCCACGCTGGAATGGTTTGTTTTTTTTGTTGTTTTTTTTTTTTTTTTTTTTGCCAGTCCTGGACTTGAGCTCAGGGCCTGAGCACTGTCCCTGGACTTTCTCAAGGCTAGAGCTCTACCACTTGAGCCTCAGCACCACTTCTGGCTTTTTTTCTATATATGTGGTACCGAGGAATCGAACCTGGGTCTTCGTGAATGCTAGGCAAGCACTCTACCACTAGGCCAAACTCCTGGCCTGGTTTGTTCTTTTTTTAAAGGTCTCTTGTACAAAATAATGGGTTTCATTATGACGGTTCCATACATTCGTTCTTCATGGAGTTAGCCTGGCGGGTGTGTCGTTGAGCAGCTCTAGGTCCTGGGCCTCTTCACCGCTGAGTCTGGGGCCATCTGTAGACTCTGAATGCAGGGACAGAGTTGGCCCAGCCTGGGGTTCCCAGCGAATTCCATCTTCCTCAGAGCACCTTTCAAGGTGTTCAATTGTGTCCCATCTGGGAAGGTTGATATTAAGAGCTTCATCTTTGATTTTTAATGATGTTTACAATGAACAGCACCTGTTAACTGTCTTACATTTTTTTTTCAAAGAAGTTACACCTGGAAGCACTGGTGGCTCACACCTGAAATCCTAGTTAATCAAGGATTAGCCTTGAGCAGTGCCAAGCCCCGAGTTCAAGTCCCAGGACGCGTGTGGGGGTGTGGGGGGGGTGTGTGTGGCTAGCCTGGCATCAGTATCTCATACCTGTAACCCTAGCTGCTCAGGAGACTGGGATCTGAGGATCATGGTTTGAAGCAGCCCGGGCAGAACTGGAAGTGGAGTTGTGGCTTAATAGGTAGAGTATGAGCCTTGAGTCCAAAGAGGCTCATGGCCAGCTGTGGGCATGTCATCACTGATAGGCATGGGAACTGGCGAGCTGGTGGTAAGTAGCAGTGGCTGGTTGAGTGCAGGGCACACTGGTGGATCCCCCTGTAGACTGGGTGCCCCGCCCACTGCAGCCTGTCTGTTTCTGTCTGGTCAGCTGCATCCCACCTTGGCTTGGAAGGCAGAGATGTTTAGTTCAGTGGTGGACAGGAACATCTGGAGTAACACTTAGCATCTGGTGGTTGTCCAGCAAACGTTTTTCTTTCCTGGATTATTTACTTGGAGTCTGTGCGTCCTTGGCACTTGGGTAACACTGGCTGACTCGGTATTCAGCACATGGTCTCTTGTGGACCTTGTGATACCATAGGAATCTTGGAAGTAGCTTAATTTCTCCATTTAGAAAATGAGGAGTTTGAGGGGGTATCACACATTTGTGTGGATGGGTTTGGGGGAGACTTAGCATCTGTACTGATTTGCTGCTGCAGTGTAGTATGTCCACCTTGGCAGTTTCCTCACACTCAGCTTGGGGTTCTGGGTGTCTCCTGGTGGTGGGGTGGCTAACCTTCAGTGCGGGTGGGGCTGCATTCCTTCTGTAGGCTCTGAGGAGAATCCCTGTCCTGCAGGCAGCAGGGAGCCTGCTCTCCTGTCTTCCTCCTTCCCTTATAAGGACCTTGGGATTTTCTGAGCCCATAGCTGATCTAGGACAGACTCATCCCCAGATCCCTGGGCACATCTGCAGCGTCCACGAGCCATGTGAGAGCATACATGTTCCAGCGGTTGGCTGTGGACACCTCCGGGGGACCTCATTCTGCCCGCCGGCAGCCTGGCCATCCCGGTCATCCCACATGCTGCTGTCCACGAGCAGAACATCTCTCTCCATACATTCTCACATCTCAGCATGCCAGTCTTCCACTGTGTGTATGCCGAAGTTGTCCTATTGTTGATGTACTCCAAATGTTGATGTTTCTGAAATTAAAAGCCGGTTTTTTAGTCATCTATGCAAATGTAATTGCTTTTCCCTTATCAGTCTTGCATGTGGAAGCTTCTTAAAATTAATGTATTAGTTCTAGTAAAATCAGTTGGATTTTCCACATAATCATAATGTCTGATTAAAGACAGTTTTGCTTCTCTCTTTGCAGTCTTGAGTGCTTCTTATCTCTGGTCTGATTGCAGTGGTTTAAGAACCCCAGTCACAACACTGAGCAACACTGAAGAGAAGGGATGAGAGCGGATGTCTTGTTTTCTTCCTTACCTTGGGAGAAAGCTCTCACCGTGCAGTGTCACCTTAACTAAGGGCTCCTCAGAGAAGCCCCACAGCTCTGTCCATTCCTGCTTGTTGTTCTGCAGTCAGGAATAGAGGCTGGATTTTGCCAGGTGCATTTTTTCCCCTGGTTATCCATGTTAAGATGGGGGGGGGGAGGTGCATGCGTGCACACCTGCGCAGAGAAGGGCAGTGTCCCTTAGCTTTTCACTCAAGCATGGCATTCTACCACTTGAGCCACACTGCCACTTCTAGTTCTGTTTTTCCATATATTTTTTATTGTAATTAATAGAAGGGTTACATTATATTCACCAGCTAGAAGGCGCGTTACTTCACATACTTTGATGCCACTTGTAGTTCTTTGGTAGCTAAGTGTAAATAAAAGTCTCATGCACTTTTCTGTCACTTTTTAACTGCAGTCCTGAGTCCGGCCTCCTGAGTAGCTAGGGTTGTTAGAAGCATGAGCCACCAGACCTGCGCTTACTTTTATTATCTTTCAAATAGGGTTTCATTTTTTGCCTGGGCTGACCTGTCTCACGAGCCCCCTGTGTAGGCTCGGAGGATGGAAGGGCTACCACACCCAACTAGTAGTTGAGATGGGGTCTTGTGAACCCTCTTTTTTGCCAGGAGAACTCCAAACTGTGATCCTCAGTATGCCCCCACTGTGTCTGGCTTCTCTTGTTTGTTAATCTGGTAATATTTGTGTTCAAAATATTGGATTTTAGCTTTCTGAAAGCCTGGCTGGTAGCTCCTATGTGTGTAAGAAGAGAAACTTCAGTATAAGAAAGTGATTGATTACAGATTAAATAGGAAAGATCAGGATAGGAAGACCAATAAGCAGTGGTTATTAGGATTTTATTTTTCACTAATACAATGATGTATTGTTTTTGCTTGCTTTTTTTTTAAAAAAAAAAAAACTGTTCCTCTTTGTCTTTCAAGGTTTTTGATTCCAATGAAGAATCTGGGCGTCTTGTTCTCACCATAGTCATATCGGGTCACTTCTTCATTTCCCAAGGCGAGACATTACTGGTATGTACTTTTCAGTATGCATTGTTTGTGCAGGTCCTGGGGCTTGACCTCAGGGTCTTATGTTCTCACTTGTTTTTTCTGCTCAAGGCTGATGCTCTACCATTTGAGCTCCACTTTCAGTTTTTTTTTTGCTGGTTTCTTGAAGACAAGAGTCTTGCAGACTTTCCTGCCGGGATTGGCTCTGAACTACAAACCTCAGATCTCAGCCTCAGCCACTGGTGCCTGGGTGGCTTTCATTATTTTTGAAAGAGGTCTCACTTTTTTTTGCCCAGACTGGTATATACTGTGATCCTTCAATTTCTGCTTCCTGTGTAGCTGGGATGACGACTATGTGCCACCATGTCCCACTTTTCATTTGAGATAGTTTTGCAAACTTTTACCCGGGCTGCCTTCAAACCTTGATCCTTCCAATCTCTGCTACCTGAGAGCTTGGATTATAGGCCTGAGCCACTGAATCCAGCTGTGACTTTTTAAAAAAAAATTTTAGTGTCTTGATGAATAGTTTAAAATTTTAAAGCCTATTTTTTTCTTCTACTTCATACTTTTTCAGTGTTTAACAAACTATGCCTGCTTCAAGATTGCAAAGATAATTTTGTTTCTCTCTAGAAGTTTTTTTACGTAGTTGTAGCATCTATATTTAGATATGGTTAAACTTTTAGTATTACTTAGTAATATTTATTGTATTTATTATTTTGCATAGAGTGCTTTTTTCCCTCAACTAAAGCAATCTAATATTCATAATATTATCATATTAGGGAATGTAATCATAGGTCTTGGGGAGTTTACTTCTGAAATTGGGTCATTTTGGGGGGGGTGTTGAACTTGGCCTTGAGCTTGCTGAGCAGGCCCTCCCCCAACTTAAGCTGTGCCCCAAGCCCCTTGGCTTTAGTCTATTTTTCAGATGAGGTCTCTTACTTTTGACTGGGTTCTTCTCTGAGTTGTGATCTCAGAATGTCCACCTCCCAAGTAGCTGGGATTGTAGTATCTACTGCCACACCTGGCCGACTTTTTTTATTTTTTTAATTAATTTTTTTTTTTGCCAGTCCTGGGGCTTGAACTCAGGGCCTGAGAACTGTCCTTGGGCTTTCTCAAGGCTAGAGCTCTACCACTTGAGCCACAGCACCATTTTTGTTTTTGTTTTTGTTTTCTATGTATGTGGTACCCAGGTCTTTGTGCATGCTAGGCAAGCACTCTACCATTAGGCTAAACTCCTGGCCTGACATGGTTTATGTTTAATAGACGAAAGTTGAATGGATTTTCTTTTTTGGCCTGTGGCCATTAATTGCTCCAGCACCATTTGTTGAAAAGATAGCCTTTTCCTCACTGAATTACCCTGACACTTCTATTGAAAACTCACTTGCTAGGTCTGTTGGTTTTTTGTCACCTCCCATGATTAGCACTGTCTGGATCACATCTGTATTGTAAATTTTGAGATCCATGGCATAAATCCTCCTCTGTGCTCCTGCCCCGAGTTGTTTAGGCTATTCTGGGTTGTTTGCATTTCCACGGAAATTTCAGAATGATCTTTCCTGCAAAGACCAGCTGTTGGTTATTTAGATAGGGCTGCTCAGAAGGTGTCACTCAATCTGGAGCAGAGCCTGATGTGTCGAGTCTTCCACACTGTGAGAGTTTTGCCCTTTCTCAGCAGTGCAAGTCTTGCATGAACTTTGCTAAATTTGTCCACACTTACTTTTTTTTTGCTCTTGTAAGTAGTTTTAAATTTTGAATATCGAATAGATTCCTGTACTGTGTAGACACGAGACCAGCATTTTAGATGTCAGTGTGTCTTATGACCTCACTTAAGCTCATTTCTGTATCTTTAACATTGACTCCATAAGACTTTTCTGCATCCATGATCTGTGAGGGAATGTTGCCCCTCCTTCCTTCCCAGCTCTGCCACCTGAGCCCGCCCCCTCCCTCCAGATGCACTGTCTCTGCCATCCTCTACCTGCCCACAGGTGGCACTCTGGCTGGTCCCAGCCTTGGGGAGGAAGCATTCAAGTCTTCACCGCTAACTAGATGTTTGTGGAGATTATGTTTTTGTGGATATAACGAAATTTGAGGAAGTTCCTTCTGTTTCTAGTTTGCTGAGAAGTGCCTCTTTAATTATTTTCAGGTGAAAATGGTATCTGTATTTAAAGCACACAGAATTATGCACATGCACGCACGCGCGTGCACACACACACACACACACACATACACACACGCACACACATTGCGTTGGGGTAATGGGGGGGGTGTCCTTGAGGAGGTAGTGGTGCCCTTGCCAAGAGATGTGTAGTTTCCCCTCCAGCACCATCCCCATTTCAGATCCTCCCTGGAGCAGGCCAGGCACGAGCTGGGAGTTGAGTGGGCCTCTCCTCCAGGAGTGGTTTGAATCTGTGGTGTGGCCCTTGGCGTGACCCGGGGCTGAGCAGATACGTGGCCTATTTTAAACTGGGGTGTTTTGGTTTTGCTATTGAATTTGAGTTTCTTATTCATTTCAGATATTAACCTCCTGTCAGACTTCAGATTTGCAAATATTTTCTTCCATTGTGCAGGCTGTCTTTTCATTTTGTTGATTGTTTCCTTTGCGATGGTTCACTGAGTTTTTAATCATGAACAGGAGTTCATTTTTGTTGAATGCTTTTCTGCACCTATTGAGGGGGTATTTTTTTTAGTCCTGTTCAGTACTGCTAAAATAAAATTTTTAAATATTCAGTAAGGTTGATTCTTCCTGAATCAACCTTTATTGTAAAAGTATTTGGTTTTTAAAAGTATGTGCATGTGTAAGTGTGATGATAATACAAATATATGTTTAAAAGATACTGCTTAAACTAAAGCAGTTTGTCAGTTTGTATAATTTATTCAGCATATTTTCTGGCCCCAGAGTATTTTCTGTAATCTATAAAACTCACATGAAGAAGAGCAAACAATGGCTTCTACCACTTGTTGCTATCACATTTACACGCCCTCTCCCCTCACAGTGGCCTGGGATGGATATATCTTGAGAATCCTTCTAATAAAAAGTAGGGACAGGACAGCTTGCTGGTCAGAGTTTCAGCCAGTATTTGTATGAAATCCAGTTGTTGGCATAGATTAAAATGTGCTCAATTTATTCTGTTTTTATAGCAGCTACACTCCACCCTCACCCCCAGAGTTGCTTCTTTCAGGAACACAGATGGCTAGGACCCAATAACGGCTCTGAGCTCTGTGGATATCCAGCAGGTCAGGAGGCTGCGGGCTCTCTGTGTGGTCTCGATGACCACGGGAACTCCCCTCTACCACGCTCCTGTGATGTCAATGCCAAGTGCCTATGCGGTGGAACCTGCCTTCCATTCACTTGTCTGATGAGCCTCCTATATAGCTGTGGGTACACTGTGGGAGGCATGGTGCAGACACCCCCCAAGCCTCTGGGTCCTTCATGTCCAACCCCGCTACAGCATGGCCACGGCTGACATCACAGCCTGTATCCGTCTGCCATGGTGGTGCTCTACCACTTGAGCCATTGCTCCACTCCTGGCTTTCTGGTAGTGAATTAGAGATGAGTTTCATGGGCTTTCCTGCCTGAGCTGGCTTTGAATTGTCATCCTCATATCCCGCCTCCTGAGTAGCTGGGATTACAGGTGCCTGGCCAGGGTTTGGTTTGTCTTTTTGAGATTGGTTTACTACGTTAAGCTTACTGTCCTTAAAATCCACCTATGTTGTTTGCTTTGGGGCGGGAAGGCATTCTATCTTATTTATATCCTACATTTTGTTTGCTTCTTTCTGTTAATGGACTGAACATTAGTGTATGGATATCTCTGAAACTATTATTTTGGGTCTCTACCCAAAATTAGAATGGCTGGATCATCTGGTAATTGTATTTTTAATAATTTTTAATCATTTTGAGGCTGCACCATTTTACATTCCTACAAACAACATAACAATCTCCACACATCCTTACCAGTGCTTGCTCTTTTCTTTTCCCACCTAGAGAAAGGAATGTGGCTCAGTGGCAGGGTGTAGCAGCTATGGGGGGTGTGGGGCTGTGGTGGTTGTAGCAGTTGTGAGACTCTGGCCTTGATCTGCTTCTCCCCCAACCTAATGGACCTGAGGTGGGTCCATGGCTGCAGTTCTCTAGTGCTTTCTGATTACATCTCTGTGACTCTTGCCCACCCATCTCCCCATTGCTTGGGCCAGGTGCAGGCTGAGCACTCTGCGCCTTTACTTTTCTGGAGCACAGTTCTGTGTCTCGATGCACTTGCACCATCTACTGTCATCTGTGTATCTGTGGCCCGCTCAGCCTGTCCAGCGTCTCCCCTCCTAGAGCTGAGTGCACATTCCCTGTTCACAGTCCATCCTCTAAGCTGGATCATGTAACGTGGCTAGGCTGCATCTCTTCCCTCACCACAGAAACTGGACTGGAGCCAGCACTCCAAAGATGCCCAGATTGGGTCACTTCCCATGCCCCACGGTTTCCTGCCATTCCCTTGGGTTTCAGTAGCTTCTGACCCAGCAGGACTTTCTCCACCCAAGTCCGGTTACATCTGACACCCCAAGGTTACACAGTCTGGAGACAGCTTGGAAACCTGGATCATTCTGCAACTGATGGGCTCCGGGCTTTGTGCTTTGCTTTAGATACCGTCGTGTTTTCACACTCAGCACAAATATTCTTCCAGAAGAGATGTCTTAGTGTTTACCAGTCAAAATGTTACATTCCTATGCATGTGAACCTTGGAGCTGTCAAAAAAACCTTTCATCTGGTTTTTAAAATGTCTAGTTCTCTCCCAGCTGTGTGTGGGGTGGGTAGTTCTAGGGTGTCAACTCAGGGTCTTTCCTCACTTCTTTTGCTCACAGCTAGCACTCTACCATTTGAGTCACACCTCCAATCTGGCTTTTTGCTTATTAATTGGAGATGGAGTCTCACAGTCTTTTCTGCCTATGCTAGCTTTGAACTGAGAATCTTCCAGGTCTTATCTTCCCAGTATTAAGCACAAGCTACCAACTCCTGGCAGCACAAACTTGTTTTTTTGTTTTGTTTTGTTTTTGGTCAGTCATGGGGCTTGAACTGAGGGCCTGGGCACTGTCTCTGAGCTTTTGTGCTGAAGACTAGACCTCTACGACTTGAGCACACAGCTCTACTTCTAGCTTTTTGCTGGTAATAGGAGATAAAGAGTCTCACCATCTTTTTTCTTTGGCTGGCTTCGAACCATGATCCTTAGACCTCAGCCTTAGTAGCTAGGATTACAAACGTGAGCCACCAGCTCCAGGCTCTCCACACTCATAACCACGTTCTTGTGGTTCCTTCCTGGTGTTTTCTGTCACATCACTTTAGCCATTTTGGTAGAAGTGCTAATGAGCACGCTATGGCTTGAATATGGTTTGGGTTCACCACTACTCACATTGAAATTCACTTCTGAATTGGCAGTGCTCAGAGGTGGAGCCTTGTTTGGGCCTGGGCGGGGCCAGATGGGGGGAATTGACATCTGTTGCTAAAGGAGTGGGTCCCTAGTTAGTGCAAGGATGGTGTTCTAAAGCCAGCTGTTCTTGTTTCTCTGCACAGGTTGTTTCTACTTTCTGCCATGGGTTAACCAGCACCGAGTCCTCAATAGAAGCCAGAAATCTGTTGTTGAACTCAGAGTCCTGGGCCAAAGCAGCCCTCTGTTCTAAATCCCCTTCTTAGCATCTGTTGGGGCAGTAGAAAGAGGACCAGGACCCGGGCTGGCACTCACTGACCTGAGCAATCTGTGGAAATCGGCTCATTTTCACTGTGCTGTCTTTCATGTAGCCTTTACTCTGCAGCTTATTAGGGTTTTTTTCTTGAATTCTTCTATATCATCATTTTTCTATTTAGAAACTGCCAACAGATGTGCCAGCCAGAAAGGGGGATGAATGACTACAGAATACAACTGCTATACTTACATTATACCTTAAATTTATTTATACTCGCTTTAACAGTGTG
Organism: Megascapheus bottae; assembly: GCF_031878675.1. NCBI lineage: Eukaryota > Metazoa > Chordata > Mammalia > Rodentia > Geomyidae > Megascapheus > Megascapheus bottae. The sequence continues at coordinate 2,743,001 of NC_143538.1, read as the reverse complement.
AACTCTGGAGCATTAGAACTCTGCTCTAATGCGGCCACACTTCCCATTTTTGCACTGACTTTCCCCCCCCCCCCATTCCTGGGGCTTGGGCTTTCTCAAGGCTAGCGCTCTACCACCTGAACCACAGCACCATTTCTGGCTTTTTGTATATGTGGTACCGAGAAATTGAACCCGGGTCTTCGTGTATACTAGGCAAGCATTCTACAACTAGGCCAAACTCCTGGCCAATTTTTTTCCCCCAGTCGTGGGGCTTGAACTCTGGGCCTGGGCTAAACTCTTGAGTTCAAGGCTAGCACTCTACCATTTGAGCCACACGCCACTTCTCAAATTGTTTTCTTATCTGGGGATCTAATGCATTTAGAATGTTTTCCCCTGATCTTTCTTCATAACTGAAGTCCTTCATTTGAAGAGTATACCTTTGCTCCTGGTGAGATAACCAAGAGTTAAATTTGTGGGGGGCATTTCGAGTCTTCCCGGTGTCTCAGTGAGGTGGATCTGCTATCAGTGGGCTGAAATTTCTAAATATAAACGAACGTTTCTCTAGATGTAAATAATTCACCGTAGGTCTCTAATTGGGCAGTGGAAATGTGATCTTTGACCATGTCCTGGTACTCTGTGGGAAGGAAGGCTGAGTCCAGTGTCTTGGCACGGTAATGGCTCTGATAGGAACACTCCGCTTATCTAGCCTGCTTGGCTTTTAGAACTGTAATTATGCATTTGTTCCATTGCACTGCCACTGTGACCTTTGTATAATTTCTTGTCCTTCTTTCATTAGGACTATCTCTTGGCAATATACTTTTCTTCTAAAAGAGTTTCTGTGTGGTGGTTAGTATGAAATGTCTTAGGCAAGCAAAGCAGCTGTGGTGACCGTTTCAGTTCTTCTTTTCTCTCCTCCCTGAGGTGAGTCATGACTTTGGATAATGCCCCAGTACTCAAGAAGACAGTAATTTAGACACTTAAAAACCCAAGTGCCTTTTTACCCACTTTTTTCCCCTTTCATTTCCTAACATTGTAGTCTAGCAGATTTGCCAGCTTTTGTAGATGGGGTCTTTATTTTTAGCTCTCCCATTATGTTTCCTAGTGTGAATCGGAGGGGGAAATGCCCCAGAGACTGTCTTGCGCATAGCTCCTGTGGGCTTGCTCAGAATCCTCAGTGGTCACCTGGGCTGGGATGAATCATGGATGTCGTATCACAAAATGTAAGTTTGTATGTACCAGTCCTCAAAAGATTGTTAGGTGCCCATCTCTGTTGTTGTTGGTTATGGATCTTGAACTTAAGGCCTGGGCACTGTCCCTAAACGCTTCAGCTCAATGCTCACATTCTACCACTTTTGACTTTTTCTGTGTATGAGTTCTGTGGAACTCAGGTCTTCTTGCATGCTAGGCAAGTACTCCTACCTCTAGGCCAAACTCCCCGCCCAAGAGTTCATTCTTTAACCCACTGGTTTCCTGACAAGGGCCAGGTGTGTGGAAGCCAGAGGCCATGCAAACAGCGCCTCACGTTTCCACGTTCGCTGCCTGCGAATGTTTTCCGAATCCCCTAGAATATTACCCAGCCGTACATCTATGTCTTTTCCTGTCAGTTTTGAAAACTCGCTTGATTCCATGTAACCAAGTAGATGACTAAGTTAAATGTGGCTTGCAGAAGCATTCGCTGTCTCTCCCACAGCTTGAGCAGCTCGGTTTGTTGGTGCTGGAGGCACATAGGCCTGTGGGGGCCGAGCCACAGGGCGGCCCCTCATCCTGTGTGCTGTAGTTACAGGTTTGATGGGACACAAATTGGTGATTTTAAGTGGGCTCCTCATCCCCCGTCATCGGTGGGGATGGTTTTATTTCTTCTTCGTCAATCGTAGGGCAGAAAAATAGTAGACGCAGCCACTAAGTAGGTCAGCCTGCCCGCGCAGCACACGGCACCAAGGGGTGGCAAGTGCTAATGAGGGTTCCTGACTTGAAGCGAAGGGAGCAGTGGAAATAGCAGTGTCTGCATTCAGATCCCAGAACCAATAAGAGCTCCCGCCTGGGTCTAGCGTGTGTGACTGAGGAACCGATTTCACACCATCACAGGGGATAAGTCTTACTTGCTTTTTAATGAAGGTGGCCAAATAAAGCACAGGACCTGAGGGGAGAGAGCAGAGCGCAGCTGACGATGCAGTTGCTGGAGGGAGGCGGTCAGAGGCTTGTCTCACTTGAATGCAGGAACTGGTGGAGGAACTGAAGTTATTACGGGGGTTACTGGCGCCAATGACTGAGGATCCCCCAAAATGGATCTGAGACAGAGCAACAAGGGATGCTATGACCCAGCGGCATCGCTGGCATTAGCTTAGCCCTGTTTTCCATTTGCAGCTTTATCTTCTTCTTGGTGCTTTTCTGTGACGTGGCCACCGGCCCGCCACGTCCTCATGTTTGGCACACACGGGGGCCGCGCTCTCATGGAGGGGAGATTGACTCCTTTCATGAGGGACAAGTGTTACGGATAGGAAGATTTGTGCCACTGCTGCAGAGCCCTGTGTCACACAGCTCACAACAACCTTGATTCTTCAAACTCCATCTAACCATTTCATAACGAAATCTTCCAGGCTGGTTGACCAAGGACAGCTGGGTAGTTTTCAGTAAATAAATATTTGTGACAGTGGAGTTGCTACGGCCCCCACAGCACCCCTTCCCACCTGCCCTGGTCTTGGGGTCCCACTTGCTCACATATCCCAGCAGACACCGCCTGTCCATCGTTCTTTTGCGTGCCGTTTGTCTAGGTCTGTTTCAGCACAGAATGCAGGGACCCTAGAGATCCTGTGGCATATGCCAGATTCCCTGGCACCAGAGCTGAGGCTGAGGGACACGTCTGGCTGCTGAGCCATTCCACCCACTCACCAGTGTACCCTCAGACTGGCAGAGAAATGCATGGTGTGAAACTGTGTGGCACCGCTGAGGGCAAGCTGCGTCTCACACGAATATTCCTTGTTACGTCCCCTCGGTTGACCTGGGGGTGGTGGTGGCCACGGAAGATCCAAAATGCTGGGGTGCGTGTATTCATCCAACGGATCCCTGCTGCCTTACGGAGGAGAGCCACTGTCTTGCAAGCAGGTTGATTTGTGGCTCTTTCTGGGCTGAGGCCCTGGGTGTGGCTGGGTCCAGGATGGAGTGTACTCACAGCCGTGGTGGCAGGATAGCACTTGTCTGTCAAGATTGTCAGGATTTACGAGCATCCAGTTGTGCCGAGCACGTGCTTCGAGGCTTACCCTTGGCAGGGCAGCTTCATTCCGGGTGGCCTAGATGCGGCACCTTGTCCTCTGCCGCCACGCTGTTCTGGGGTGAGAAGTGCCGCGCAGGCAGCGGAAGGGAAGGTGGCTTTTCCTAGCCATGTCTCTTCTCACAGGAAGATTCTCCTGCCAACGTGTGTGCTCATGTGGTGAAGCTCTAGCCCGTGCTGAGCTCCTCCGCAGTCCGACCCCGCCTTGACCATGGCAGCTGTCCTGGCGCTCACACGCCTGGGATGAGGGTGTGCGGCCAGCCTGCTTGTGCACAGTACCCCCCCCCCGTTTGCTTTTTTTCTCATTGTAGATAAAATGTTTTTAGATTCATTGGAAGTCTCACAAACAGATCCACCACTTAAGCCACAGCCACTTCCAGCTTTTTGTGATTAACTAGAGATTAACGCTCAGACTTTTCTGCCTGGGCTGGCTTTGAATCTGGATCCTCAGATCTCAGCTCCTGAGAAGCTAGGTTTACAGGAGTGAGCCTCAGTGCCCGCCCCCCTGTTTTCTAATACGGACATGAGAGCTCGGAAGAGGCCCTGGCTGTCTCCTGACTTCTGCTTTTGCTGTGGCTTCTTGTTGTCTCAGCTGTACTAAAACAGGAAGTGGCATCCTCCCTGCCTCAGCCAGCTTGCTGTGTAGTTATAATTACTACTACTTGTGAAATCTAAGTTACAAGTGTATAACAATGCCTGTAGTGCCGACACACGTGGCTGAAGTGCCACTAGAAGCATGAATGTGGTCAGGAAGTGATAAGGATCTTATCAGAATTACATCAGGTCATCTGCGATGTCCTTCCCACCCCAGCGCTTCCCATAGTCTATAGTAAGATTAGTAACATTTCTGCTCAAAGAGAATGTTATAAATTAAGCTTTAAAAAAAAACTGAGAGGGCCGGGAGTTTGGCCTAGTGGTAGAGTTCTTGCCTAGCATGCACAAAGACCTGGGTTCGATTCCTTGGTACCACATACATAGAAAAAAGCCAGAACTGGTGCTGTGGCTCAAGTGGTAGAGCTTTAGCCTTGAGGAAAGCCCAAAGACAGTGCCCAGGCCCTGAGTTCAAACCTCAGGGCTGGCAAAAAAAAATGACAATATTAAGGCAGAGTTTATTTTCTATTGTATACAAATGACTAAAGCTGAAGTAGTAATTACAACCCAGCTAAAAAATGGACAAAGGCTATACTGCATATGTTTCTGCATATATAAACATATATGTGTGTGTGTGTGTACCTGCATCAGTCTAGGGATTTAAGACTATTTCAGTGGCTGTCCCCAGGGAGAGGGTCCGGCAGCTAGAGGACAGGGGGAGGAATTAACTCTTTAAAGCATTTTGTTACCTTTGGCGTTTATTATTATGTGCTGTATGTATATAAACTATGTGTGTAAGGTATATACAGGTGTGCACACACAAACGCAAAAGCCTAGAACACAATTTGCGGGGGGGGCACTGGCATCTGGCTGACAGAGTGCTTGCTGCTCTGTGCTGGGACAGGGCACACTGATGAGGCTAGACGCTCGCAGTAGGAAGTGGCTGCACCCATTCTGTCCCCCTTTTGCTTCTGCTGCTTATTTGCCCAATTCATTTCAGGAAGGGTTTTCACTCATTGGCAGCAAGAACTGGCTCAAGATTGTGAGACGCGTGGACTGCCTGCTGTTTGGAACAACAATAAAGGCAAGATGGAGTTAGCGGCGGGGCTCATGTTGAAATCACGAGCACTGGGGAGTGGGGGCAGGTTTTGCACTGGAAGATAAGAGAGTTCAATCTCAGGGGTCATCAGAGGAAATGATATTTTGACTTGGGGTACAGCCTGAGTGGTAGATGCTCCCTTAGCAAGTGTGAAGCACTCCAGTACTGAAAAACACAAAAGAGTTCTGATCACTTGTGAAGTTGACAAAAAGTGAAAAGGATGAAGGGTGGGGGTGGGGTGGGGGAGGTGAGTGGGCTCCGGCAAGTGTATTCTAGGCATGCGCTCTCAGGCTTGGGATGCTTGGGATGCTATGATAGGAAAAAAGCTGGGTATGACTTAGGATGTTAGTTGGTAGGGGTCGGTTAAATAAGTAGCAAGCTGCCTTTCTATTTTAATACACTTACTGTGAAATAAAAAACCAGGCCACAGAACAGCAGTGTGGTTTTAAATATACACACAAGATACATGACCTATGCTGTTATGAATCCACACAAGAATCCACAGTATCTGCATATGTCCCTGTCGTCTGTGTATATGTCGAAGTCTTCCCGCCAGGCTGGTGACCACCCCGTCTTTTCCACTTTGGCCACGTAACTCCATCCCCACAGGACAAACCTTACCAAAGGGAAAAGAAAGGGAAACTCTCAGCTTTTCTGGCCCTACACCATGACAGCACGCTCCCCACTGAGGAAGGCCAGTCAGGAGGGCAGCGCCGTCACGATGACCCCTGGCCTGCCCCACAGAACAAGAGCCGCATGTTCCGGGTGCAGTTTGCCGGGGAAACCAAGGAGGCAGCGCTTGAGCTGTGCCACTCCTGTGTGCGGAGCCTGGCCCAGTATGTGACTGTGGAGGTGCCCGGCGCCAGCCCTGAGCCTCAGCTGAGCCCCAGGCCCCAGTGGGCAGGGGAGAGCCAAGAGGACAGGGCAAGGCCACCTCGGCACAGGGTGAGTATGCTCGGCTCCAGAGTGGAAGCCAGCGGTCCCGGGGCAGGGAGGCTGGGCTCCTGGCACTCTGTCACTTTCCTGTCTTTCCTGCCCAGAGGCTGTAGCCAGGGACCCTTCTAACCTGTCCCCTGTTCTGAACAGTCGGTGTGGACCCCTGGGTTAGAGCCATTCAGTTCTGGCCTGTTTCTTGGCAGCTGGATGAAGTCCTGGGTGGGCGGCATCTGATGCCACTCTCAGCACCATCAGCTGACTGCCTGCCCTCAGTGGGCAGAATGCACCCAGGCCAACTGGTGGGGACCAGAGCGGGGAGGGGACAGAGGATGACAGAGCCAGGCTTCTAAGTGAGCAACCCAGGTGTGGCAGGCGGGGGCCTGTGCCCTCCTCATTCCCTAATTCCTGTGTCCTTCCATCTAAAACCCGCCGCCTTCTTGGCAGTTGGGATGAGTCCGTGTCTATTTCAGGTGCTTGAGTCACTTCCTGGCTCCAGTTTTTTAACTTTCGCTCTGCCTTGTAATTTTGTTAATTGCAACCTACCCAGGTGTTTCTCTGCCTGAGAGCCTCTCAGCTTGAGGGGGAAGAAGGGAGGGTACGTGTGGATGCTTGCCTATATAGCCAGGGGCTCCAGAACCTTCCCATTCTCACTGGCCAGGATGGACACTGCCACCTACCAGCCTCAGGAGCTGCAGTGACACGTTGCGTGGCACAGATCTACTCATCAGCAGCAGGCAGGGCTCCCGCCCAGCTCCCCTGTCTCTCCACCGCCGCCCCTCCCCACTGACTTGCAACCTCCACATAGGATGACACAAGGCCTGCCCCTGGCCATTAGGCGAGTGGCCACTGCCAGAGGACTTGTTTTCTTCCCGCCTTGAGCAGAAGCACTGCTTTGCTGGTCGTGAGGCCAGGCACAGCTGGGGCTGGTGGAGTGGAGAGGCCGTGGTCTCCTAGCTGCTCCTGACTGCGTGGTCTCATTGCAGCCCTGTCCAGACGTGGCGCAGGCGCACCCCACTGCTGGCACAGGAAGGATGTCGGTGTCGCAGCTCGCTCAGGTACAGCCCGTTTCTGCTGGGTGTTACACAGTGTACGTAGTCCCTGGGAATGTCCTTAGTTACTGGAGAGGTGGAGACAGCTAGGAGGAGAGACTGGCTATGGAGAAGGGTTTGGAAATGCAATTTGGGAGCTATTGTAGTGAGTGTTAGCTTGTGGCTGGGGGGCCCAGAAGGCGTGATATAAAAAACTGGGCAGTCATAGAAAGAGGAACTCAACAAGTGAGGAGACTGGACTTAGGCTGGAGGTACAGCACAGGCCAGGGTGACCCCCCTCCAAGACTAAAGCGGGACAAGGGTCTTTAGCCTGGCAGTTAGTGCTGTCGGTGTAGGGAGGGTTCCAGTCGGGAAGGGCTTCTCTGATGGTGCCAGCCTGGCTTGTTTGCACAGCATGTAAGAGCCATGTCCCTAGAGAAGTAGCGTGGGGATTGGAGCCTTCATTCGCCAACCTTTTGCATCCTGGGGAGTGGGCACAAACATTCACTCAGTGGAGGCAGTGTGGTGTGGCTTGCACACATGCACTGGCACCGAAGATGCTCGAGGCACATTGAAAGCAGTGACAGTGAAGGAAGGCAACAATGCGTGTGAGTTTCTACTTCTGTCATAAACACATAGAGCAGCAGTGCCTGCTAACTAACTCCCCTTCCTTTACACCTTTAGGCAGAGCCCGAAAAGCCACAGCGAGGGTAGAGAAGGCCATCTCTTCATCCACAGGTTGGGCAGGGGGACAGACCCTCGTGAAGCCCTCCCACAGCAGTAGCGTCTGGGTGATGGCACCGAGCGCCCTGCCACACCACATCTCCCTTTTACTGGAACTCCAAGGGGGCAACAGGCCCGCTTCCTAAGAAAAGGGAGGGAGGGAGGGAGGGAGGAAGGGTGCTCAGGGGCGTCCCTGTGTGCGTGTGTCACAGGTCTCTTGGTGACAGCGTGCTCCTGTGAAGAGGTAACACCCCGCACAACCCAGCACAGCACCCCATGCCATGAAAATTTGAACTGGGTCAGCACACAGCCTGCGCTGCCCTACAGACGCAGCCAGACCTTGGTGGCCACACCGTGGGCTGCAGTACGGGGCGCTTATCCCGTGTCTAAAGCGCACACCAGCTCTGGAACAGCACAGCTTCAGCTGCCTGGTACACCGGCACCAGACCTCCAATGCCACCCGCCCTCCCGAGGATCAGACCCTTCATGGCAAGAACCAGCCAAGCCTGAAGTGCAGTTTCTGCTGGGCACAGGAGCTGCAGGAACAGGAAGGCGCCTTCCCTGTCTTGCGATGGTTGCATGGTGGATGAGTTTGTAACCATTTTTTCCCTTCAGTGCTGGGGATCAAACCCAAGGCCTTGCGCATGCTAGGTCTGTGCTCTCCATCCGGGGCTGCTCGTGCCCACACAGTGTGCCGTGATGGACCAAGCTTATTTCACTTTTACTCAGAAAAGTGGAGAGCCAGGGCTGGTGGTGCACACGTCTAATTGCAGCCTGGCCCACAGATGAGAAATGTACATCAATTATAAGGCTAAGCTACTTCTCTTATTTTGGGCAGACTCTGCTGGCATCGGAGCAATGGCCCCCGAGCTACGAGCAGTCGGCATGGTGTGCAGAGGAATTAGGCCCTTTTCTACGCCTGTGCCTCTTGGACCGAAACTTTCCTGCCTTTGTGGAAGAAGTAGAAAAGGAGCTTCAAAAGCTGATGGGGCTGAGAAATTAATGCTCTCCATCCATGTGCGATTAAAGAGTACTCCAGACACCTTTTATCAATGGTTTATTGTTAAAAACAGGTGAATCCACTTTGTACATCATTGTACTTCAGCACTTACACAAGTACATGCATCTACAATTACATACCAGACCTGATCGGGTTATAAAACCTGCCATCAACCACTAAATCAGTGTGAAAAATACAGTGCCAAACCAAAACGTCTAACTAGAGTTGCATAGAATCTCACCATGCTGTAACATTTCAGTGTCATTGAAAACAGAAGGTAAATTATAAAAGTTTGCCTTGATTGAATGTACAAGAAGGTTCAACACATCAGTCAGTGCAAAAGGATTTAAGAATTTACATGATTTAACAGGAGAAAAAAGTCACTTAAAAAGCAGTCTTCTACATTTACACTACAAACTCTTTCTATCCAGTAAGTTAAGACTGTCCCAGCTTCTGAAAGTTGTAGGTTAAGCCCTTAGAATGAGACTTCAGTTTATACACAGGACTCCTCTCTACAGAGAACCAGTTTCCCGTCCAACAACATACCATAAGGAATGAGTATCAGCAGCTTAAATATGAAACAAGCATTTATTTTTGGATTTCTCCCACCCCCAAAAATATAAATATATATTTATATATATCTATTTGTATATTGTATATATCTGTAGGTTTTGCTGTACTTTACAAAAATTTACCACTAGATGGCAGCAGTGCGTTCTTAGAGCTTTGCCTTGAGTAAAAAATGGCGCATGCATGACCTGATCCTCAGAGGGCCTTTTCACTTCTACTTAAATATTTGAACAAAGGAGGGGAAAAGCAACATTCACAGCACATCAAGCCCAAAATAGTTTACACCTTCTACACTGAAGCGTTAGTTGTATGTACCTGGCTAGGTCACCCTTACAGGAGAGGCTACGTAAGGCATGCTTTAGACGGTCGTCGTGCTGCTCGCTTGAGGGGAGACACCAGCAGTCAAGCAGACAGCGGAGCAGGTCGGGCTGCCACCAGTGTCAGGAACCTAGAGATCTAGAGAGAGGGGTGGAGGTTAAAGGGAAGCCTTGGCTCCCAGTGCTCTTCTCTACCCAGGGCCACCTCAAATGGCATGCTCAGGGATGTGGTGTGAAACTCTGATCTCCATGTGCTGAGGAGAGAGCTGGGGAGCTGCACCTGCCATGCTGGTCCTGCCCTCAGTGCCTTAGCGTCCCTGTGCTGATGTTGGCCTCTAAGGAAGGCACGCGCTACAACATCCTAATCCCTAGTCCAAAGTGGCAGGCACGTTAGCCAGTACCAGCTGCTCTGAAATGAGCTACAAGGTCTCTTTATAACACCAACTACTGGCAGTTTGTTACAAGGTCAACAGAGGCACAGTTTCTTTGCAGGTCTCTAAAGAAGGCCATACTTACATTATAAGCAGTACTTAATTTGTGTTTCTCTGGCGCAAGTTTTTATCTTTGTGATTGTTGGTAGAGTTGGTTTTCCTTTGAAGGAAAAAATTGTATGGTATGAGTTAAATAACATTTGAAATGTAACATGGAATACAGGGGCTGCTACACATCTGGACACATGGAAATACAGGGCTCTTTCACTTCCTGCCATCCCTGCTGTCCTAAGGAGACTTGGAACACACAGTGCTGTATGTAAGATGCCTCCATGTCTTCAACTAACGGCTCCTCTTTGACTCCCAAGGCAGACCACATACAGGCACCTTTCCCTTGGACGTATGGACTGCAACTCAATCGCTGCAGGTGAGTCACTGCTCAATACCCATTCTCAACTGGTGGTGCCGTGCCCTCTGACGTTTACTGATGGGCACTGGGTTTGCCTCCTACCTCTAGGAGACTGCCAGTTTGGGATAGATTCCATACCTGCAGCTCCATCTCTCACCACTGGAGATGGACTAGTTTGTCCATGCTATATAGTCTGATTCAAAATCTTGGCATTGTGGCACAGACTGATTATTAACCAACAACATCAATTCAAACACAGATAGTGTAGAACATTTAACAACTTTTTGGAATGGCATTCCACTTGTGTGCAGACTGGCCTGGGGTCAAATGGTCTTTAGTCAAGCTGTCAGACCAAGATATCCCCCATCCCACCCCCTCCCAGTGATCGAAACTGCAAATAGGACAGAATTCAACCAGTACTTACATTGGCCCAGCTGGTTCATCGTCTGCATGGGGTTCATTTTGTTTTTTTTAATCCACGAGAAGAGAAGAGAACAAAGGAGAAAGTAGTTAGTGTGTGTATGGATGAACAACACAGCAAACTGCAAGTGGCAGACAAGGCTATCAGCATTGACTAAAGGCCATTCCATCTGGAGGTGCAACAGCTCATGGAGTCACTTCTAAGTCAAGTTTTAATGACAGGTATGTTGTTTCGATGGTTTTAATTAACACTTTGAATGCTTGTCATGAAAAACTGCAACTGTAGCGGACAGATAGGCTGCAATGTCAGTCGACTCATCTTGTCCCCAAGTTCCAGTGGTTCACTCTTAGAGATGGGAAGACAAACCAACATCAGTTGTAAAATCCTGCTGTTAGTTTTCTTGTGGGGAGTGCTTGCAGTTTTGGCTCGGTCCTGCAATGGGGCGGACATGTGCCTGCGTACGCTTTGTCACGCATCCTCACTTCCCCAAGGGCAACTTTTCTTTTTTATGTCACCTCTCATCCCTTTAGGAGAGGTTTTGAGTCTGGAGTTAGTTCCACCAAATGTTAGGCCAGGTCGGGCCAGCAACAGGCTATGTGCAGCAGCAGATGTTCTGTGCCACGACAGCGGGTGGGAGCTGAGCAGTAGAATTGTTCTAGAAAGAGACTTCACGTACAGGGATGGGCTGGCTCACTGTGCCTTGGCCCAAACCACCCAAAGCCAGGAGACAGCTTTTGGTTCTATTTTGTTTTTTAATGACAAAGGTTATATTATCTGGGTTTAGAAGCCTTCTAAAGTGGATACTTTATGATTATAAAGTTTTCTTTCCTGTTTTAACTAAGGGCAACTTGATTCCCTGTTAAGACACCTGAACATAGTGTCATCTTTAAAAGAAAAAAAAATAAGTAGAAGGAAATGGGAAAAAAAGACCCACAGAAGGGCGAGCATGTTCTAACTGGCAGACAGTCTGATTTCATTGATGGCCTGGAGAAAACCTCGAGCAGGATTCCACAAGGGGCTTGGTGCACATGAAGAAGCCGTTATGGAAGCTGCAGGGTCGCAGCATCTGCAGGAGCACACGCCGGGAGCAATGTCTGCGGGAGGGAGACATTGCTCCACCTGTTCCTTCCAGGCAACGGAGCGGCAAAGCCACTGCCAGCACACACAGTGACTGGAGCGAGAGGATTTCAACACAACGGAACAACTAACCACATTACCAATGACTCATCAGCCAACAACAGTATGCTAGCAACACACCAGTGTCCACACAAGTCCACTACCAACAACCGTACACGCTCGGCACAGGAACAGAGAACAACAGACTCGGACTTGAGGACACCCGGGAGAGCTACAAACGCCACCTGAGCCCCCACGGGGCTCAGACCTTTACATCCCAACCAGGCCCTCCACGACAAGCTGGAACAGAGTCAGCACCCTGACGAGTTAAAGAAGACACGAGAGCAAGCAGGATTTTTAGTGCTCTGACGGTGCACCCAAAATACAAAATTCTAATAAGATGGCCAAATCAAGAGTTATCAGCAGTCTACAACCAACTTGCTCTAAAGGGGAGGGAAGAGCACACGAGCAGGCTAGTACTAGTCCTCAGAGGCCGGACTGGCCACACCAGCCAAGCAGCTTGGGCCATAGACTGTTTTTCTTTGCAAGGGCTGTTCCTTTGGTATCTTGTCAGAAACAATCACTTGCTGGTCACATGCACAGGACTGCGTCACATGGCAGGTCCTAGCCATGCCTACAATTCACACCAGGGCCAGAACCCCAGGGGCCACCTCCTCTCTCCCCAAATCCACTTTCACAACCACCTGACAACGATGCCCCCACCCCAAGCCTGTGCTGTCCACAGCACTCCTCCTCCCAGCTCAGACACCCATGACAGCTCCGCCCTTCACTAGGGAAGTCAGGAAAGGGAGGAGAGAACAGAACTACAGAAAAAAAGGGACAAAAATCAAAGTAAATGCATATTAAACAGCAAACTGAAATCCAAATTAGTCGTGAAAGTGAATGGAGTAAACTTGAAGTTGTGTTAACATTATGAACTGCATTGTAGACTGAAGCGGATTAAACAAACTCCAAAAGCATGCATTTTGCTCACTTACCACCAAGTTTTAAGGGTGTGATTGCAATTGAAGGGGAAAAAAAAGAAGTCACAGTAACCGACAAACATCAGTACACCCCAAACCCTCAGGCCTCAACAGTGCGTGCGTTCTCCACTTGGGGTTGCACATGGCCACTGGCTACATGAGAGGAAGAGGGCTGCGGGATGGAAACGAGATGCTTCTAGAATCTTCTGAGGAGTGTGCATTCCTGGAAGAGCTGGTGTGCATGCCCATTCACCTGCATGTGTGGCCCCCACTGAAGGCGATGCAGCTCCCCCACAGCCCCCTTCCTCCCTCCACGTCTATGGCGGGAGCCCCATAAATAACAGGTGGCTTGGCGTCAAAATAACAATGAACTGGCTCAGGTCAGGCTCCTTTGTCTCTGCCTCCATTTTGCTAAGAAGCTAGCTTCTGTGGGGGTTGCTTAACTCAATCCCCTGCCCCACCCTCCTGAGTGTTGGGATTACAGGCCTGTGGCACCCAATTTGAGTTTTAATGTTTCTAAACCTATTTAGGGTTTGCCTGATCTCAGCAGAGTAGCAAACCTGCCTCCTCCCTTTTGCGCTCTTTCATTTAGGGAACTTGTGACAGATCCATGTAACCCCTAATTAAGAGACAACAAAACTATTAAATTTTTGTGTACATGCCAGCACAGGGACTTGGATTCAGGATGGCATACTACCACCCAAACCACATCCCCACTTCATTTTTTTTGGAGGTCAGAGAATTGCAGGCTTTCCTGCCTAGGCTTGGAACCATGATCCTCAAATAGCCCAAGTACTAGGTGTGAGCCACATGGCTAGATGTCCTTTTAAAATGTCACATTTCTTTTCCAACAGTCCTAACCTCTTTGAGGGCACAAATACTTTAACCTTTGTGACAACTCCACGGACATGAGAACAGGGAACCCCTGAGGCCAGCGCCTCTCCTATCAGTGGTAAGTCTGTGAGGTTGCTAAAACGTCCACTGCAGCCAACAGCCAGAGAGTGAGCAGGTTCCCCCAACTGCAGGGAAGAGGGGCACGCTCACAGCACGCTCAGGCTCTGTCCAGCTGAATGGGCAAAGACTTGCTGGGAATATGCTCAAAGGGAGAAAGAAAGAAAAACAAGGAGAAACAGCTCGTATTTTGCTCCTGAATCATGGGCGATGAAAGGGGTACAGGGCCCCCACGAGGCAGCTCGTTCCATCTGGCCTTGCTCCTCAAGAAGCGCAGGAAAGGCCTGGATGAACTGCCCGGCGCTGCAGAGGTGAAAGGATGAGCACGGTCATTCTTAAAGCAGCTCAGTTTTTAAATCTAAAATAATACCTGTCTGTCTAGTGTAACACACTTGTGTACTTTGTAGGTATACCTGTTCTCTTACACTTTTCTGGTACAAGGAGTTACCAAGAACTCAGAGTGCCCCAAATCACAACACTAAGAGGTCAAATTAAAACAGTGGGGGAGAAAGTCACTTGGCAGAAGGAAAAAAAAGCTAGTCAGTCCTATAAAAATATTTTCCATTTTCACAAAAGAATAAACACGGAGCCAGATGATGGTTGTAGGCAAAAGTTTTACCTCTAACACTCCCGTTTGTTCTATCAGACAGAGTATACTTCTTCAGTCACCCTCCCAAAAGTTAACTAGGAATTTAAAAATGAAAGCATGTATCTGCATAAAAGTTTGAGGAGCAAGGAGGACTCACACAAAGCATCCGTGAATAGAGAAAAGGCCACAGCTTAGGAAAAGTTCACTGCAGACGAAAAACACCACTTTAAAAAGAGAGAAAAACAAAAAAAGCTTCCAGGAGAGAAGAAAAAGGAGCAGAAACAGGGAGGATTTTGAGAAGGAGGTAGAGGACACTGCAAGGGTGCTGGAGGGGAGCGGGATGAAGAATGGAGCCTGGAGCACACGGGCTGTTAGGAAGGAATGGAGAAAGGCAGGCGCTGGTCAGTGCCTCACCCGCCATTTCACTTTAATTCAGCAAGAAACAGGAAACGCTGCTTGCATTGCAGGCTCTTCCCCCAGTGACCCGTGCAGTGAGGCTTTACTTTGCCCTTACCCTGCAGACACCTTACTTTGCGTAGAATTCATTCACTGTCTAGAATAATTTAGCCTCCCTCCAGGAAGACTGGCTGTCCACAGACCTCCCTTATCTCAATTCAGTAATCAAGGATCTTCAGTTACACACCAGCAGTACCAACTATTCCTCAAGTCTAACCTGAGGGGTAGGGGGGTCATGAACAGTAAGTTCAGCAACAAAGCAGCTTGTTTTCCTTCTCCTCCCTCCTGGAGGTGGGAAGGGTCAGCACTGGGGCTTGAACTCATGGATTTGCTATTGCTAGGCAAAAGACCCACCACCTGAGTTAGATTTCAAATAGGGTCTTTGCCATGCTAGCCTTCTCTGCCTCAGTAGCAGCTACAAATGACTTGTCAAGAGCACTGGGTCTCAGACACAGTAAGCCAAGGTGTCACCGTCATATGAACTGGGTCACACTTGCTTTAAAACCAGCCCTTGAAACCCATCTCGGCCTTTCTCGACCTGACTTGACTTTTCATTCTTCAGCCTTCGTAAAGGGCAGACTGAGGAAGGCATTATCTAGCAGAACTAGCGTGTGCTCACCACTTGAACTTCTAGCTTTCTGCTGGCTAATTGGAGATAAAGGAGTTTGTTGTACTTTTCTGCCTGGGTTGACTTTGAACATGACCAGCCTTTTGAGTAGCTGGCATTACAAGTACGAGCCATCAGTGCCCCACAAAGCTAGAACTGAGGGAATGAAGAGGGCCTATTGAGGAGGAGGCACCGTGGTTCCCAAAGAACCAAAGTTAAAAGCATAGGAAGAGACGGACAACTCCCTTGCCTTGGAAGTCTTAATATGTAGCAGGCAAGAAAAAAAATCTGGAGGAAAAAAGCATTGAGGATACATGAAAATCCCAACAAAGCAATCTCATGGCACAAGATGGGGGCTTCCTCTGCTATGGGCAAGGAGATGGGAGGCCCTCTGCTTTCGGGGTGCCCGGGCCACTCCTGCGTTCAGATGGTGGAAGACACCTTTGGAGGAAAGCCCTCCAGGTCTTCGCATTTACTGTAACACCCCCCTCCCCCAATGCAGAGGGAGCAGGAAACAAGCATGTCCTGCTTGTTGAGGCCACACCTTCCCTCCTGGCGTGTCACAGCAGAGTCTGCACTTCTACCACCCCACCCGTGGACATGGTAGCTCTGAGGCAGGACACTGCATACCAGTGCTGGAACACAGGCTCAGGACAGCTGATGATAGCAGGCAGCCCACCACCACCCCAAGTGGGTTTGCTCCAAGCCTGAGGCACATCCTTCTAGTCTAGCCAACGATAGGGAGGTGCTTTCTACTGTGAGGTGATGGTAGGAGGAGAGGGAGCTGGTTAGGAATCTGTAGTCATGATATGAGTTTCCCTATGAAACTTGTCAGTAGTTTGTAACCACAGGGTTAAGACATCAAAAATCTATGCTCCCGAGATGTAGAATTCTCAGAGATTTTCTCATTCCAGGCAACCTTGTCCCATAGTAAGGCTTCAGCTCTTGCTCTGGTGTTAGTTCACCAGGGTTCTGCTGCCATGGGGGCGGAGGGGTTAGCACTTAGCTCATGTCTTAAACTGAGAGGTGAACAAAACACCTTCCGCCACGTTTATTTATACAAGACAGACAGAAAAGCCCAACCAAGGAACCAACCCATGGAATCAAAGGCCAGCTTGTCCGGTGGCTTCCACAGACGGTCTGACTGGACTAGGGCAGTCACCTACAGGGGCTACACCAGGCAAACCAATTAGATACCTTAAATCTGCCTGAAAGGACAGGTGGCCTGCGATCGTGGGGTGGCTTCTAGGCTTGACTTGGATTCTCCTCAAGCTGTACTTCCCTGATGATCTGTATTGAAGGAGGACAGAGCTGAACACAGAGACGGACACTCACCCTGCCACCTGGCCTGAACAAGAGGGTCTGGGGTTTGGAAAGCACAGATTAAGCAAGTAAAACTCCTGGTGACTACTGTAAGAAGTCTTATGGAAAGAGGATTAAGAATTGGTATAAGAAATTTCCTTTCCTTGTGGGACTGAGTTCTAACGCCTTCCTCAGCTCTCCTCCCGGGGAGCAGAACCACTGGGCCTGGGACTGGTCTGCAGGTGCCCTTACCGTCAGGAACCTCGTCCGGCCTCTTCCTCTTCTCATACACAATGATAATCACCACAAGGATGATGATTTCAGCCAGAATTCCCAAAAAAGGCCAGAGTGGGGCCAGGTGGCTGCGAACCCTGAGGATGGTGACAACTGAGGTGGTGCCAATGGAGTTGGTAGCATTACAGTGATACTCGCCGGGGTCTTCAGTGATCTGGAGATTCATAATACTCAACTCTGTGTAATTCTCTTTGTTGATAATGAAGACACGGCCAGAGGTGTTACGAATGTCCTGTAGGGAGAGCAGGAACACACAAACATCACATTAGGTCACCAAGTGCCCAAGAAAATAGTGGCCTCCCGTCTTTCTAGGACACTGGCCAGAATAGGACAGCACGATCAGGTACCATGCGTTCCCTCCAATTCCAACCACCACAAAGCTCCTGATGGGTACAAGCCTCCCTGCCCCAGGCCCTCTACATTTCCACTTCCAGAACGAGAAGGCCTACTGCCTGTAGACCCTAAAAGCCCGACAAAGGCGGCTTTTCAAAGAGCAGGTAAGAAACTGTAACAGAAGAGGACACTAGAGGAAGTACAAGGCCCCTACAAGATGGGGAACCTCAGGCCTGCTTGGTCTTCTGAGTCAGCACATTTCACCTCATACTTAGCGAGTCCTGGTGAACCTGCTTAGAAAATGCAAGCTCTAGCTGGGCATGGTGGCTCACACCTGTAATCCTAGCTACTCAGGAGGCTAAGATCTGAGGACTGAAGTTCAAAGCCAGCCCAGGCACTAAAGAGCATGAGACACATCTCCAATTAACCACTAAGAAACGGGAAGTAGGGCTGTAACTCAAGGGGTAGGGCGGGCGGTAGCCTTGAGCTGAAGAGCTCAGGGACAACACCCAGGTCCAGAGTTTAAGCCCCCTGACCCACAAAGAAAAAAGAAAGAATATGCAAGCACTGGGGCTTGGAGCGTGGCCTAGTGGTAGAGTGCTGGCCTAGCACGCATGAAGCCCTGGGGTTTCAGCACCATAGAAACAGAAAAGGCTGGCAGTGGCGCTGTGGCTCAAGTGGTAGAGTGTTAGCTTTGAGCACAGAGAGGCTCAAGGACAGTGCCAGGCCCTGAGGTCAAGCCTAAGGTCCAGCAAAATAATAATAAGAAGAAGAAGAAGTAGTAAGCATTCACTCTTCTAGCAGGGAGAAATTCCTAACTTTTTTATTGCAGATCCACAGAGCTAATCAACAAATATCTGCTGGTGTTTACCTATGTTTTACATCCTACCAAAAGGAAGGTGAGATGGACACAGAGAAGTATGACAAAAACTGCACAAGGCAATTGGCCTCTCCAGGGAAGTGACAGCTCAAGGCATGACTGCCTGACTGGTGGACAGCCAGTGGTGGGTGCAGACAGACTGCTATGGGGGCATATGGCAAGTGGCCAGTGCAGAGAAGTCTGCAGAACTTCAGCTCCGGTGGTAGAGGCAGCTGATGGGACAGACTGTCCAATCCAGGCAGGAACCTCTGGTGCACGCAAAGCTCATGTGAACGGGTGGAGCCAAGAGAACCTCACCCTTCTCATCTTGGACAACTGAAGGGAAAAATACGGGCCACCTGCTGACAGCCATACCCACCACAGAGGAAAAGGGGAAGATTATCTCCCAAAGTCTTCTAGTCAAAGTAGATAATCATGTCTGCTGTTCAGTGTGGTAGAGAGCTGATGTGTGAGGTTCCAGGATTCCTCGTTTAAGGGATGGAAATATGACTGGGTAATTTCACTCTGCTTTGGCAAATACCAGGGTCCTTTTTCCCGAAACCCGAAGTGCATTATGTGAGAAAAGCTATCATTTTATCAAAGTGTGTTGCTTCAAAGTTCCTGCTTTGGCCCTTTGGTTCTTGCTGAGAACCAAAGGGCCCGTATCCCCAAGGGGTTCCAGGGCCTTGGAAATGTAAGGTTTTTGTCTTAAGCTGATTTCTTTCCAAGTGGAATTAAGACACATCTGAGATTGCTTTAAAAAAAAAAAAAAATCTGGGCTGGGAGTTTGGCCTAGTGGTAGAGTGTTCGCCTAGCATGCTCGAAGGCCTGGGTTCAATTCCTCAGTCCCACATACATACAAAAAAGCCAGGAGTGGTGCTGAGGCTCAAGTGGTAGAGCTCTACTGCTCTAGCCTTGAGAAATTCCAAGAACAGTGCTCAGGCCCTGAGCTCAAGCCCAGGACTGGCAAAAAAGAAAAAAAAAAATCTGAAGATGCCAGAGTATGTTTATATTTTATAATTTTTATTACATATTTTTAATATTTTTACATTTAATTTTAGTGGCTTGTTGGGCTTGAAAACTCAGGGCCTACATGTTGTCCCTGAGCTCTTCATTCTACCAACTTCAGCCACAACTCCACTTCTGGTTTTCCAATGGCTAATTAAAGGTAAGCCTCACAGATTCTCCTGTCTGGGCTGGCTTTGAACTTTGATCCTCAGATCTTAGTCTCCTGATTAGCTAGGATGACAGGAGTAAGCCACCAGTGCCTGGTTTATGTGAGTATATTCTGGGATTACTTGTGTACAGTTAATATAATTAACTTATAAAAATAATTTTACCCTAGTCAAACATTAGCCAACCATGTGCACATTGTGAACCTGAGCAGAGGGGCAGGCCCTGCTGCATTAGGAATAAATAACATAGCAGGGTGGCCTGCTCTCTGTGTGCTTGCTTTCCACATTTTTGGCTGCTGGTTCCGAAGTAAATTTTGTCTTGCTGAGACAATTATTTTTCTGTCCATGGTTTGTAACCACAGTGGCTCTTGGAGAGCGTATTTGTAACACTTAACATTCAAGGACTTGCACTAACAACCCTTTACCTCCCCACTCATCCTGATTCCCACTAGAATAAGCTTCTGAAATTTGGCCGTTGCTGATTGAGGGGTCATTATTAGCACTTGATACTTTACTCTCATGAGACCACAGAGTAAAAAGAATAAAGGACTTGAAAAATTAACAATTGGGTATGACCATTGGTTTTACAATTAATTTACTTGTTATTGTTATTTTGTGCCCTTCCTTTTCCAAAGAAGTTTGGTTAGAGGATCTGCAGTGCCCTTTCTGGTCCTGTGGACTAATAACCAAAGAGGATGCACGACGGGAGTAATAACGCCTGTGCAAGGTCTGGGGTAAGTACATGCGCAAAGCTGCTCTGACAAATGAGGCTGGCTAGCAGCAATCTGCATCAGAGGAACAGAATCAAAAGCAAAATCGAAAACATCATCAAGAAACATCCCACTGGCTGAAAAAGATACTTTCCTGGGGGCCAGAAGCGTGGCCTAGTGGTAGAGTACTTACCTAGTATGCACAAAGATGCGGGTTTGACTCTTCAATACCACATATGTAGGAAAAGCTGGAAGTGGTGCTGTGGCTCAAGTGGTAAAGCTGTAGCCTTGAGAAAAACCCAAGGACAGTGCCCAGGCCATGAGTTCAAGCCCCACGGCTGGGGAGGCAGAGAGAGATTTTCCTGAAGTACTATCAGATTCTAAGTGTCTGTCTGAGGCTGCTGTTGGGTCGACTCAGGTTATTTCAATTCTTTATCAGTATTTTCTGAATAAACTTATAATAATTGCCTCAGCTCCAAAAAGGCACTATTATCATGCAATAGAATAAGAGCTAAGATTCTAAGATTAGGTTTAGTTCTTTCTGTGTCCACTCAAAGACAATGTAATTCTTTACCAGACAGACAGCGTAACTAAAGGGGTGCACGCTAAACAGAGACTGTTCCTAGATGAATGTGGTAAACCACTCATCACTCTATAAAAAATGACCAAGTGACGCCTACATCAGAGGATACAGCTGTTGTGGCAACAGATCTAGATGTCTCATACTCCCTGGGAGAAAGTCTAGCAACTACAGAGACCCACCCAGGGCCGCCGCCTACTCACCATAAGCATGCCATTCTCCATCTTGCGCCATACCCAGTCTGGGTGGGGGTAGCCAACAGACTTGCAGTACATTGTGGCATCCTGCCCTTCATTCTTGTTCTCACTCCGTTTATGGCCAGTGATGTCAGGAGCAGCTGTAATAGTATTCAAACAGTTCGTTACCCTCAGAGCCTACTCTGAACAGCATACAAAAGCCCCATCTATGGTGGGCTCTGAGGAAGAGCAATTCAGGTCACAATAGGCTAATGGACCAACCATTCCCCAACCCCACTGCCAAAGCAGCCAAGCAAACACCACAGTTATTAATTCATGTATGAGTCTCTACCAAGATGAGTGGTTCTCAACCTACTAGAAAAAGATACCTGTTCAACTGCCCTAATGTATGTTCTTCCTTACAGAACATGCAAATACAACCTGCTGTCTCTTAAAACAGTCCAGATGTCAGGAAGGTCAGAAATGCCTTTCTGATATGGTATATTCCAGCAAATAAAGGAATCATGAGTGCAGAAGAACACTGATGGGAGGAAGCAAGGTCCTGAGGCAGATGTAAGCTTGCCAAGCAGAAACAGCACCACAGGAACTGGGCTGCACTCAGGAAAACAAGGAAATGCTAAGAGAATGTCACTTTGGCCTGTGGGTCACCCAAAGGTCTGGTGCTTGTGTCCTGCTAGGTAGGACAGTGCAGCCACAGCACAGGAGGTACACAGGTGATCAGAGTACACACCAGATACATGTTAGGTCTGAGCCAGAGTGGCAGCTTTTAACTTGTCCATAGTTTGCTGGGTATGTCGCAAAGCCCAATTCCCCTGAGTGGGGTCTGAACAGCTGTCAGAAGGAGAAATACAAATGGCTAATAGATACATGAAAAATAATCAACATTCTTAGCTATAAAGCAAATGCTAATCAAAGCCACATGGATAGTCTACCTCCCCTGAGTTAGAAGTTTGTCTGTCAAGAAAGCCAACAACTCGGACACGGCACTGTGGCTCAAAGTGATAGCACTAAAGACTTCAGAGACTGCGCACAGACTCAGATCAAGCCCCACGATGGACAAAAAAAAAAAAGCCAGAGGCAGTGTGTTGTGGGGTAAGAATGCTAGCCTTGAGCAAAAGAAGCTCACAGACAGTAACCATGCCCTGAGTTATAAACAAAGAAACATTTCAGAGACTCCTTTCAGTGAAAAGGTCACTAACTAAATTCCCCAATCACTTCTCACCTGTTTTTCTAATTTTTTTAATTAGAAATAATTTTTTATAGTAGCAGTGATCAGGAAAGCCTAACTATAATGACAGTTTGATTTAACCTCAGGCAGCAGGGCTGCTGATTCAGGGTCCTAACTGTAATATTGCACTGCTTCTCAAAATCATGAGGCACCAGTGGCTCATGCTAGCTACTGAAGAAGCTGAATCTGGGGATCACAGTTCAGAGCCAGCCAGGACAGCAAAGCCCAGAGACTCTTATCTCTAATAAACAACCAAAAACCCAGAAGTGGAGCTGTGGCACAAGTGGAAAAGTGCCAGTCTTAAGCAAAAAAGCTAAGGGACAGGTTTAGCTTAAGCCCTGAATTCAAGCCCCACTACTGGCACAAAAAAGGTGAAGATGAGGCTTTCAGAACAAGGTAGGGTCTCAGAAGGAGAGAGAGGTTAACCAGGCAGCCTCTGCTAGGTTGTACCTTTCACTTCAATGGTGGCGTTTGCTTTAGGAGCGCTGACAAAATGATATACACAGTGGTATTCGCCTGAATCCTCAGCTCTTGGTTTATTGATCCTGCAAAGATGAGAAGAAAAGCCAAGTGGGAACATTCAAAATATACAACCAAAAGGAAATCAAAGAAGTAACCAGGGGCCATGCACCTCACCTCTTCCTAACTACAAGCACAAACTACTGTATATCCCAGAACATGAATGCCACACTGGGCGCTGGGAATACAGAGTGGAATAGTGGATGGTCCCCAGCCTGTTTACTGCAATTTACTATAAGAGGAATAAAAAATCCAAGGCCACATGATGTACTAGTTTATACGAAACACTGAGGAGGAAGCCATCACTAAAACTTGCTCACCTGATGGTTCCAATCAGATAAACAAGGGGACAATGTGATAATATAAAAGCCTTTTTTGGACTTCCCAAAAGACTTTATTTAGTAGCATGCCTTCAGTTAAGTAAATAACAGCATGTAGGCATGGTTGTATTTTTTTTTAAGGGGGAGATAGAGGAATAACGACATTTATCAATAGAGTATTTAGCCACAGGGATGCAGCTTAAAAAAAAAAAAAAAAGAAAAGAAACAAAAAACCCTTACCTTAAGCCAGAGCCATGAAAGATCTGGTCTCTGACTACCTCCCCAGTTTGTTCTCAAGACATTATCTAGTTCTGCCATGCACCTGGCAATTTTCAATGAGCCAAACGTGTTCCTATCTCAGTCTCACATAAGGTGTTTTCTTTACACTGGGGTAGAGAACCTTCTAAGGGCCACTAGCTATTCAGTACACGACTCCCAGGCCATATAAAATATTAATACAGGCCAGACACTCGTGGCTCACACCTGTAACCCCAGCTACTCAATCAAGGCTGAGATCTGAGGATAATGGTTCGAAGCTAGTCCAGGCAGTAAAGTTCATGAAACGTTTATCTCCAATTAAGGACATTCAAAAGTCAGAAGCAGAGCTATGACTCAAGTGACAGAGTGCCAGCCTTGAGCAAAAACAAAACAAAACAAAAAAACTTAGGGACTTTGTTCTGTTAACCTTGGGCTGGATGTCCCCAAGCCCATCATTTTCAATGGACCCAACTCTTTCCATTGGGGTCTGGGGTTACATTTTCACCCTCCAATCTAAATGTCTTCCTCCTTCCATGACCTTCTTTCTCATATTAGTCTCTGACTGCTTAATATCTGATTTCTCAACAGACTAAATTATATGTAGGTACATATGAATCTATGTATTAGTGCACAGTTCATCTAACTGTCACACAGAGCCAAGAGCATGGCCTAGTAGTGGCGTGCCCACCTAACATACACAAAGCCCTGGGTTTCATTCCCCAGTACCATGTACACAGAAAAGGCCAGAAATGGTGCTGTGGCTCAAGTGGCAAGAATGCTAGCCTTGAGCAAAAAACTGTTCAAGGACAGCACCTAGGCCCTGAGTTCAGGCCCCAGAACTGGCAGAAAAAAAGAAAAAACAAAAACAAAAACAAAAAACTCACAATTTCAATGAACAGCTGTGCTCAGACAAGACTAAGTTGAGCATAATGCTGTAAGAGGCCTGTATGGATACGCCAGTACACCTCTCAGCCTCACAGGAGATCCCAGACTTTCCAGCGCCTGGGCTACCACACACACACACGCACGCACGCACACACACACACACACACACGATGCTTGCTGGCTCAACTACAGAAACAGAGATAACTATCTATAGAACTGGCCTGTTGTTCTCTCCCTTGCTGGTTAACATAGGATACTTTGTGATTAAGTCTTCACTGCAGTTTTCATCGTGATTAATAAAATCTCTTAAATCTCATCTACTGACTGGCTCTATAAAAGGAACATGCTAAGACTACAAATGAGGAGAGGTCCAGCCCCTCTCCAGGGCTGACTCAGCTATGTTCCGAGCACAATATTCTAAAAGGAACAGTTGTCTTCTTAGCTCAACAGAATTCCATCTATGCTGCTGTGGACATACTCCACTTTGAGGAAGGATCAGGAGGAGCTTTATCTCAGAGTTTAAGCTGACTCCAAGTTCCTTTAGAAATACTTGGGAATGCTGGGCACGGTGGCTCACGCCTGTAATCCTAGCTACTCAGGAGGCTGAGTTCTGAGAATCGAGGCTCAAAGCCAGCCTGGGCACTAAAGACCCTGAGACTCTGATCTCCAATTAACCTCTAGAAAAACGGAACTGATGCTGTTGCTCAAGGGGTAGGGTGGCAGCCTTGAGCTGAAGAGCTCAGGGACAACACCCAGGCCCAACCCCATGACTAGAAGAAAAAAAAAACAAAACTTGGGAAGCAGACTGACTCTCAAGTTTGAGGACAAGCCTACAGGCTCAACATGTCTTCTTATCATTCCGGCACACTAACAATCTGGAAGGAGGCCAGGCTGTTATTTCTTTCACAGGATGTGGAATCCCTTTTTAAAAAAAAAAAAAAAAAAAAAGATGTAGTAATGCCAAACCTAACTGGTGAGCTTCAAGTAAGCTGAGGTGAAAAAGAAACCATGACTGGGTATCTACGTCTTTCAAAGAACAGAAAAACCACCTTTCATTCCAAGACTATGGTCAATTCTTGCCCAACTATGCAGACATACACAACTGAGACTATACTTCTTTTTCTTTTTCCTTTGGTAGTCCTGGGGACTCATGCTCTCTAGGTAATGTTCTGCCACTAAACTAGCTCCCCATGCTATGTTTTCAATTCATTATCAAAAGAAACCACAGCAGAGAGTGATACAGTGCAGCTACAACAGGAGAAAATCTTGCTCAACTTCAGCTACTCAGTAGTCAGAGACCACTTTCAGAAGTCTGTGAGGGTATTTTCCACTTGTTTCAGTTCCTTCCAAACCTTAAGTTTCAAAGCAGGCTGAAGATCCTGAACTTAGATCTGAAATTCACTAAATACAGTCTTAACTTCCTTACCAGAAAAAGTTCTGCAAATCCATGTGGATCCATTGGCCATGGAATAATGAAAGACTCTGCAAAAAGCCCTCTACTGCTGGTAGACCTCCACAGCTTCTCTCCAATGCTGTTTCCTTTCACTTCATCAACTGGCCAAGTGAGATTAACTGATCCTTTCCCTCATGCAAAGTTTTCAGCAAGGAACATACTATTCTGAAAGATGAGGTGCCATGTGCTCTAGATACTTCAGAAAGCACCAATTCTGCCAGGCCCCAGTAGATTATGCTGTAATCCTTGCTACTCAGGAAGCTGAGATCTGAAGATTGTGGTTTGTGGCCAGCCAAAAGTACAGCTGTGACTGAAGTGGCAGAATGCCAGCTTTGAGCAAAAGAAGCTGAGAGTCAGCAGCCTAAGCACTGTTAGCCCTGGGACTGGGCCAAAAAAGCACCAAATCTTTTAGTGCCAGATAATTAAAGAAAAAAAAAGTCCTGGCTTGAACTCAGGGCTTGAGCACTGTCCTTAGACTTTTCTCAAGGCTAGAGCTCTACCACTTGGCTTTTTCTATGTATGTGGTACCAAGGAATAGAACCTGGGTCTTTGTGCATGCTAGACAAGCACTCTACCACTAGGCCACACTCTCGGCCCCTTTTTATTTTTTTTTTTAGGGGATGGGGAACTAGGTACTCAGGCTTGCTCATAGCTGGTACTCGTCCATCACTTGAGTGAATAACCATTCAAAGGTTATTTCTAGGCCATCATCTTCACCCCAGATGGCAGTCTCATTTATATCCACAGGTCCTTTGTTTATAGTGGTGTTATTTCTGGAAACATCACTCAGGGAAATGTCTGCCAACTTCAATCACTGAATTAAGAGATATGCATTACGCAGTTACCCTACGCAGCAGAACCATTCCCTGTTTGCTCTCCGAGTTTCTCTGATAATAATGAGGGGTCATCGATGACTCTCAATCCTGGCTGCTCACTAAAATCATTTAGCAATCTTGTATAGATCCCTGGGCATCACCTCAGCTATACTGAGTTAACTACCTGGGAGAGGACCAAGTATACTTCACATCAAAGCACACAGTTTGGTTCACTGAAATAAAAGAGCCCACATAGCATTTTTCTTTATGCATCAGTCTCATAGTCATCTTTTCAGCACATACTTGTAAATTCTTAAAATTCCTTGTAGAAAGTCTATAGAGAACCAAGAAAAAAGCACAGTATCAGAGTACACAGTGTGGTAGATAATTGGATTACTATAGAAAAATAAATAGTTCAATATGTCTTTCAAATAACATCTTCAGATTTCTCATTTCAGATGTTGAGCTCCTCAAGTGTTAAGTTCCTGATGTGCAGACTGTGTCAGCTCTTGGCCACATTCCTCCCTGTGTCCCTGTCCCCAGGACCTGTCAGCCCCTCTCACCTGTATTCCATGTTGCTGGCATTCTTACGGGTAGCCGTCAGCTCTACCCCATTCTTGGTCCAGTAGCTGTACGTAAGGGCATGAGAGTTAGAGGTGAGGTTACACTGCAGAGTGATGGGAATACTGTCTCGAATGGTGACCTCTTCACTGGTGACAATCCTGGGCTCTGTAAGGAGAGTGCACTGTAAGGAGAGTGCACAACGACAGGGGCCAGAGCTTCCCAGTCAGCAGCCCTGGCCTCAGAGTTGGGGAGGGGAGGAGGGGCAGACTAGAAGAGGGAGGGCACACAGGACCACATGAGGACGTTCACTTCACCACTTTGGAAGAAGTCAGGGAAGGAAAAACAATGATTATAAGCAAATGACCACTAGCGCAGACACAGCCTGAAGACCAGTGGGCCTAGACGTGAAAGAATGGGAGTATTACAGATGTTGTACTGGTAACAATCCACTTATGATTAAAGTACCACCATTTTATGATATAGAACCACCAACCAATTCAGCTTCTATTAGAAAATCAGGCTCCATCTTGAAGTTCTGAAGACAAAGATAACTAATAAACTCCCTACACAGTTAGTTACTGGGCCTTAGAACAATGGGTGTAGATTGGTATGACATGCATCTATTCCATCTATGGCAATCAGTCAGGGCCATTATTCATGCAGAAGTGCCAGATCCTAAAAGCAAACTTCCCAATGGAAGTCTCTCAAAGTTTTCTGAATTTTGAAAAGAGAACATTCTTAAGGAAATTTATTCCAAATTATTTGGAGTAATTTATTATTTGGGACTATTTATCCCAAATCTATTCCAGAACAATCTTTTCAGAAGTGTACCTAAAATATATTCCCTTTGAGGACAACATAATTATACTGAGTGCAATGTGTCCTGGTATTTTGGAATCATAAGAGTTTTACAGTTGTAATACCCTTGAGAATTTATGGGTTCTGTCTCTCTTAAGAGCTGGGAAAATGAAAACAACTTTTATAGGCTATAATTTTTTTTATTATTTTTTTTGTTGTTGTTGTTCATGGGGCTTGAACTCAGGGCCTGGTCACTGTTCTGAGCTCTTTTAGTCAAGTCTAGCACGCTACCACTTTGATCCGCAGCACTGTTTCTTGTTTTCTGGCAGTTAATCGGAGACCAGAGTCTCACGGACTTTCCTGCCCAGCTGGCTTCAAACCTCAATCCTCTGATCTCAGCCTCCTGAGTAGCTAGGATTACAGGCGCCAAGTACCTAGCAGTAATGACTATTAATGGCAAAATTGAAGCTAGAAACACAGCTGACTCAATTCTCTAAACCCTCCACCCCCAAAATATACCCCAGCTTTCCATGCTAAGTCAAGCAAGGTATATGCTTAACTTTCTGGTTCTATCCTGGGTTTGAATAACCTGGAATCACAAGTTTAACTACAAGTAATAACTTCTATCAGTCAAACACATGAAACAAAAATTTTAAATCGCGCTGTATCATCCCTGGGTTTATCTTTAAAGCACTCTGAAATATTCATTGCTAACTAAAGTCAGAACATTTCTTCTTATTGGTCTTTTGTTGTCATGGTAACTTTTCCCCTAGATTTAGATACTTTACTTTCAATCAAGCATTTTCAGGCATCCACAATAAGAGGCACCTGCCCCCCACTTTCTCACAAACCCAAGGCTGACTTCCCATTTCCCTGTATCTGGCTACTTTCTGTCTGCACTTCCAAAACAGCACTCCCCTCGTCACTTTTATGCTGGAGAACAGAACTGACTTGTGTGTTGTTCAGGGAGGGGAAGAGGATGGAGAAGTCATGATACACGTGAAAATGTAAAGCCTTAAGGACTTCATAACCAATGTACTATTTCTGACTATAAAATTAGTATCTGTGCAGAAATTTGTAGTAAAGGAAATCCTTAAGCTTTCCCAATTACCAAACTGGTTCTAACTCATTTCCAGTTCTGGCAAAATGGTAATGGCCATCTTCCATTCAGCACTGGTCCTTACTGGTAACATCCAACAGGGTCCCATGTACAGATAATGAAGGCATAGCAGCCACTAAGACAAAAGCAGATGCACGTGAACACGTTAGCGCAGTGGTGTCCCATGGTTTCAAGACACACTGGACAGAAGCCAAGTCCTTGGGCCTTAAGAAGTGGAGCAGAACAGCTGCAGCCCTGCAATGGAAGGCGCACATACACCATCAGCAGAAAGCATCACAATTCCAAGAAAAAATCAAAACCAAGCAAAAACATGAGAAAGATAGAACCAGTACTTCACAGAAGAGAAACTGAAAAAATATCAAGGCAACATTAAAGCCCAAAAATGCTTTTAGGTTTTCACTGAATTTTTATTATCCAATTTCATGGTCTCTCCACATGGGACTCTCCTTCTGGTTCTTCCTCTCTGATTACATACACTGAGGAAGGGTGAACTCTGAGAGTGAGGCCAAGCGTTTCCAGATGTTTAACACAAGGAGGCCAAAGTAAACGCTACTCTTACCTGTGACGGTACAAATGATCACTGTAGCTCAGAGGGAGATTAAGAAGTTGAAGGAAGCAACCTGGAAGACTTTCTGCCAAGGACTCTTGGAAGGCAAAAAAGAAAGCACTTTTCCCTTAACTGTTAAAGATCCAGGAGAGAGTCAGCTGGTAGAAGTGGACAGTTTAAAACAGACTTAACTGTGACTGCACCACAGAGGGCTGGGGTAGGGCACTGCCTCAGACGTGGAAATCAGTGTTGGACTGTGCTCCTCTGCCTCGGTGCCACACCAGTACACTACACCAGGATGAAGGTGGGGCTTTGATTTCTGTGGCTGAGTGCTGTCTAGTCAAAGTCCAAGAGAGATGAACACTTAGGAAAAGTTCACACATACTTATTTACCTGCGAACCAGCTACTTAGAAGCACTGGGTGGAAACCCTCACCCCAGCCACCACCATACATAGAGAATATGTTACTGGCCTTAGCGACACCAAAAGAGCTGGGGACCTTTCTCTTCCTGCTTTACATTACTCAAAGAGCTTTGGGATAAGCATTGACAGGAAGTCATTCTTAAGAGACTTCAACCTCATCAGTAGCAATGTCTTTGGGGATATCTGAAATCCTAAAACAGTAACAACTAAGAACAACTGAATTCAGGATGTTTAAAAAAAAAAAAAAAAAGCACGAATATCCTGGCTGACTTGGGTTAGTTGACAGAGGAAGGATGGGGAGACTAGCTAGGATTTGGTTCACTATATGCCAACATTCATTTCTCATTAAACTTGGGGAGGGTGGGGGATGCTGTGCATCTTTGGAATTGATGAAAGCTAAATAACCGTCTTTGTGAATGATAAAGCCATCTTTTCTTAGCCCCCCCCCCCCCCCCCATGTAGCCTTTCTAGATGAATCAGGCTGTTGGATAGAAAACTACCAAATGCCCAGTCCAGTCCATGCCAATAAACTTCTGAAGACCTCTGTGGCCATTTGAGTAATTCAGCTCTCATGAGGAAAGGAGCAAGGGGGCAGGAGAAGGAGGCGTGCAAGGAGAAAATTTGTTTTAAAAAAAAATAGAAAAGAAAAAGAAAAATTGCTGGGTTAATGTTCCCCATTTTCACAGACAAGTTTTCTTTTCCCCTTTACAGAAGCAGGTTCTCTGGCTCAGCAGCACCCACTGTGGCAGCCACTCCTGTCCCTCCTAAGTGCCCCCCATCTCCTAGAATCATCTGTGTGGCTATAAAACAGATACTAGTTTTGCTATTTTCCATGTACATATGCTGATTCAGGGCCTACATATGACCTACTATGTTGCTACCAAGTTCCTCCTGAAAAAACTAGTACTTTACTATTTGTATTCTCTCCCTTCAAACAAGTCAGTTCCTCAAGTTAGAATAGCTAGATGTCTTTCACTGAGCCTTAGATAACTGGAAAAACCCATTAAACAGAGATTACCCCCATCACAGCCAGGTCTAATGAGGTTCAGAGTCTGCCTGGCCAGGGGCTGTGATTCTGGAGTAGCTTCCTCCTCCTCCTCCTCCTCTTCTTTCTCCTCCTCCTCCTCCTCACTGTAGGAGCATTCCGCCACTTTCCACAAAGAGAAGTGGCCACCAAAGCTGCTCCATTCAGGTGTCTCACTTGTACCTACTAACACAGGTGAAGAGGAAGATTCGCACACAATGGCTCAACTCGGAGGAGGACAGCTGGGATTTAGTTTCCTTTCTTTTCAAAACACAAAGCAAAAGCCAGTGTGATGGCTTCAAAACTATTTCATGGGTTTCCATCCTCTGGGAGTCTGTGCCAACAGTCAAGTCACCAACATCAAACTGCCTATGAACAGATGGCAGATGGCAGCAGGCTTTCAGATATACGCTCGGCTGCCCGTGTCTGCCATGGCCCAGAGGGGACCCTCACCTAGCTCCTGATTGATGCCACACAGGGGGAACCTCAGTCTGCCACTTGCTTCTAAGGGAGGAGACAGAACGGGTGGCACAGAGAGGAGTGACTGCAGCAATGAGCACTGTTGTGAGAGAAGCTCATGCCACTGCTTAGAAAAGAAAAGAGCCACAACTACAGAAACACCAAGCTTACATGCCACCCAGCAGTCAGAACACATTACCCACATCACATCACTGTACCCAGGGCAACATTCCCATCACAGAACAGGACATCAAGTCACAGGAAGGGAAGGGACCAGGCAGACACAACTTAAAACCACAGAGGTGAGGGCAGCTGCTAGAGAGCTCCAAACAGATGAACAGAAGAAATAAAAAGTAGTTAAATTGGGGAGAGAAACAAAAATAGAAAGGCACCAGAGAAGAAATCAGCAAAAGGACAGCAGGAAACCCACTACACAATTCAAGAGGAGGAAGGAAATTTCCACACCCCTCACATCTGACTGCCTGGTTTTACTGTTTGCAATGAGCCTGCCCAGCGTTCCCTCCCCACTTCTCCTCAATGCAGATGATTTGGGACAGTCACGATTTCCTCAAGTTCTCTGTTCCTGAGGAGAAAGACACAAAGAAGGGTTGGGGGAATAAGGGAGGCAGAGAAGAAAATAAAGTTGCCACAGATGTTTTCATACACTACAACCAGAGGGTAGTGGGGTTTGAAAAAACAAGACAAGGGGTGGGGTGAGCGATCATACTGGGAAGAGGGAAAGGAAGCAGGGGGGGGGTCATCGGGCCACCTCTAACGACTACAGTACTACTACTGTAGGGTGCTGGACTCACTCTGAAGGACGCTTATGGTGGCCTGGGCTCGAATCCATGTTATGGAGGGGTTTTGCCTCAAGTCATTCCTCTTGGGGTCGTTGCTGGCCCTGCACTCGTAAGTCCCAGAGTCCTCCAAGGTGAGCCGGGTCACTCTCAGCACACTCACGCCGTTTGACCCGTAGGCGGTGTTTACGGTGACACGGCGCTTCCGAGCACCGTCCCACAGCTGTCTGAAAGACTCTGCCCGGTTGACTTCTGCGTACCACCACTGGATCTCTGGCGTGGGGCTCCCGACCACGTCACAGTACAGCTCAAAGGCGTCCCCCGTGAGCTTAGTTTCTGACATGGGCGACTTGACAAACCCAGCTAGAGGGAGGGGGAGCAGGAATGCAGTGACAGGCCAACCAGAAAAAAAAAAAAAGAATCAACAGGTGTTAATAGTGATTTAAAGAAAAGAAAAGAAAAATAAGCAAATGAGTTGCAAAAAACAAAAAAAAGGATTCATTTCAAAACTATAAAGAGACAGTAATAGCAATTCATACAAGCTTTTAGAAGAAGAACCACCCTGGGAAGCTTATGAAGCAAAGGCAGGCCAATTACAAGCTGGGGCAGCCCAGGTGCTGGCCAGGCAGAAGCAAGCCCACTGGAAAGCATTTGAGCAATGGGCCCAGCTGGTAGGAAGGAGAAAGCCTCAGGTCTTGGGGAAAGAGCCTCTTTCCTTAGAGCATAAACCGTTACCTTTCAAACTCAGCCAAGTGATGAAAGATAATCGGAAGTGGCAGTGGGGTTTATATGCCAAGTCAGAGTCTCTTTTGGATGGGTTAGCATGATGTTACAGATGCAGTGGCTTCTGTGAGCCTCCACAAGAAGTAGTCACTAATGTACTGGTTCTCTTTGGATTAGATTCCAGCTAAAAGTTAGCACACCCTGAGTTCAGACTAGACTGTCCCCATCTCCTAGTCATTTCTGGATCTACAGAAATCACAGGGCCAGGTTGTCTGTGATTAAATAGCCTCCAGCTGATACAGACCCTCATACACAGAACAGGACAGTCTAAACTTTACACACAGTGAGGGTTAGTTACTCTTAGTGAGAGCCCAAGAGCTGAATCAGCAGTAACAACCCCAACACTGTCAGTGAGCCGAGGCACGCAGCCCTCACAGAAGTTCACACCACTAGAAAAATCTGAAAATAGCCCTGAAAACCACCATGCTCCTGATAGGCTCTCTATACAAAAGTTAGTGGTCTGCTTCTAGAAACTAGCTCAAAAGAATGAGGAATATATACTGAGTTCACCCATTATTGTCAGATACTGCCCCAGAATTCTTTAACATTGGGCCTTCTACTTTTCATAAGACAAGGAGACAATGGCAGAAAGAAAAAGTATAATCAACATCCAGACTTACTTTGAAAGAGTAGGTCATAAGAAAGAAATCACAGTGTAAGGATACTTTCCACACCCATTCACTCCACCCGAGTGAGGTTTAGCATTTCTACCAATTCAGGCAGTGACCTATCATACAGGGCAAGAAGCTAAAAGAGGGTATTCTGAATGGCTGGTGACTCCTTGGGAGGAAGGGCTGTTGAACTAAGCTAGCTCCTCTACAATGAGCAGCAGTACAGGCTCAGGATCTGCCAGTGTTAGACCAAGAAGTTAGACTCCAGAGAAGAAGAATAAAATGGAACAGTTTTCTGAAAGTCTTGAGGCCAAGGATGTAACAGGGTTAACAAAGTGGAGGTTTATACCACAGCAACATTTGCATTTGGAGATTAACTGCACTTGTATGTGTATCTAGGAAAAAGTATGTGAAGGGATATTTTTAACTCAAGTAGGGGACAAGACCTCAAACTCATGTTCGGTTTTCAGGTCCTGATTCTTTCAGCATCTGAAGGGACTACAGACTTGAACATCAGCCTTGAACATCTATTCAACTACCTCTTCAAATCCAGAATTCATTCCCTGTAAGGAACTATTCTAACACAGGCCCCAAGCAACCAAACACAGAAGTTTCCCAATTATAGACCAGACCTGCAGACCTAGTGTGAAGAGCTAAGCCATATTAAAAGTAGTATGTACCTGAGGAATAATGTCTCAGTCACTCCCACCAACTGCCACCTGCCTATCTTCAAAGACAAAGCCAACAAATACCAAGAAGAGTGTCACATATTTTCCTATCAGTGCATCCATTAAAATAAACTAGACATCAGTATATTCCTGGATAAAAATGTTACTGTTTTTATCATATTTTTTACCTTTAAGTGGAAATTACGTGAGTTTTTACATTCTCTTGAACTTAGGAAGTTCAAGATAATATACTTTAGTATGCCCTAGAAAACTGATAGTAGACTAGTTTGTATTTTCTATTTTCCCTTCAGTTACACTTCAAAGCAAGTTTAGACTGGTTGACCATACCAACATAAATTTGCAAAAACATCCAGAACCTATTCAGGTCCAGTATAACCCCAAATATGAAAAGTTACTGAGAGCTGGGCACCATGGCTCCTACCTACAATGCTAGCTACTCAGGAGGCTGAAACTGGAGGATCCTGGTTGGAAGCCAGCCTGGACAGGAAAGTCCATGAGACTCTTATCTCAAATTAACCACCAGAAACCAGAAGTAGCACTGTGGCTCAAGGTAGTAGCCCCCAGGCCTGGAGTTTAAGCCCCACAACCAACAAAGAAAAAAGGTAGCTGAGAAACCATCTCAACGTAATTTCCACCACAGAAAATCAAGCAAGTTACTCATCCTAACCATGTCACTCAGGCCAGACTTGTCACTGAGGAGGAGGAAATACTGGGGCAGTTCGGTTTTCTATCGGTGTTGAGGGAAATGGTACCGAGTCAAAACTATTATACGAATTGGTAAACTGCAGTACTCATGTGTAAATGAATTTATTTGAAAAGATTAAAAAATACCACCAAACACTAACACATTTTTTCCTGTGTTCTCTTCAAAGGCCATTATTATGACTACTTATTAGGAGACATTTTCTAAAAGTGCTTTCAACATATTAAGCAATGTGCTATTATATTAAGCACATATACACTCTAAAGATAGGTATCATATATCTTCTTAAAGATGAGGTCCAAAAATAGTATTTTGTCCAATGTCACAAACTAATGAGAGGCTATCTAGAATCGAGATATGTCCATGCTAAAGCATGATATCTATACTTTCCACAACTGCAGTCAGTGTATTTCCTAAACTGGAAGAGCTTTTGTTTTGTCAAGAATGGTGAAAATGGGGAGCAAGGATGAAGAGAAAACAGAGGGTTGTAGGGAGTGTCCAAGTTCTGACAATACTCTGCTCTTGAAAAGGCTGGCTGCAAAGGAAGCAAGGAATAAACTTCAAAGACATTAGATGTGTTTTTCCCTGTGTTGTAGTCAGAAGCCAAATTAATAAAAGGGTAGCACACAAAATTTAATAGAGCTTGGTAAAGTGCTCCCACATCTCTATGCAAGTCTGCAGGTCCAGAGGCAGATACGGGGTTTACAACTTGCCTAAGATCATGCAGGTTTCTGATCCTCAGCAATAGGACTATAATAATGTAGGTAATTTAGCTCTTAAGTTTGGGGGTTTGTTTTGTTTCCAATAGATGGACTGTCTCTACACAAATCCACTTAAGAATTGAACACTCATCCATCCAAAAATCAGGGAAAGGAAAGGAGGAGTGGGGTGGGGAGTATCCCTCTTTAGACAATTCTGTGAAATCACAGCCAGGGAAAGTTATTAGCAGCCGTCTACTTCATTATTCATCCCACATTAGCTGCAATTCAGGAGAAAAACTACCTCTCAGAAGCAGCAGGCAATTGGTAGCTCAGAATCTGACTCATAACATTATCAAGGACTTTCAAACAAATCTGTGCTGTCAACATGGATGCACCATACCAAACTGGATGCGGCTGGGAGGACAGCAAACCCACCTATTCAATTATCACGGCTGATTCATAGTCTCAAAAAGACTTAAAATTTAAAATAACTCTCCCACCTTACCAAGCCCCCTTTCCACTATCATCTCCATGTATTGCTTAAGTATCTGGGTCCATATGTCAACAAGTTTTAGGCATTAATATTAGTAAAGTAATAACATGGGGGAGGACATGGAAGCTGGTGCTGGAGAGGGAGGCAGGAGGCAAGCTCAACAGTGAACAGGGAGGCTGTAAAATCAGTGAAAGTGATAGCTTCAACTGAAAACTGGGGATGGGAGGTTGAGATGATTGGCAGAGCTCTAGCAGTGGGAGAAAAGGAGAGCCTGCCAGCAGGAAAAACTGGATGGGTAAGTATGTAGCAGAGTGAGAAATGACGAAATATGGGTAGAGCAAGTTGAGCCGAATCCTAAGAATAACTGCTTTTATGTATGCCCTAAGCCAGCTTAGTCCTGAGCAGGAGGGCCTATCATGTGATGTGTTCAGCCAAAGTTTTCAGTGGTCTCCAGGGCATCCACAGAACAGGCAGCAAAACCAACTTCTCTCCACCATCTGCTAGGTCACAGGCCAGGCTTTAAATCCTGTCTACTATTATCACTAAAAATAATAGGGCTGGGAATGTGGCCTAGTGGTAGAGTGTTTGCCTAGCATGCATGAAGCCCTGGGTTCAA
Organism: Megascapheus bottae; assembly: GCF_031878675.1. NCBI lineage: Eukaryota > Metazoa > Chordata > Mammalia > Rodentia > Geomyidae > Megascapheus > Megascapheus bottae. Next base: position 2,706,271 of record NC_143538.1, on the reverse strand, counting down.
CTCCTCAGTACCACATACACAGAAAAAGCCAGAAGTGGCACTGTGACTCAAGTGGTAGAGTGCTCAGGGACAGTGCCCAGGCCCTGAGGTTCAAGCCCCAAGACTGGCAAAAAAAAAAAAAATCAATAATAAATAGATGCTTCCATCTTCCCCTCTACACCACTAATTTCCTGTGGGTGGCTCATGCTGTTCTTTATGCCACAGGAGGAAGCCAAGTACACAAATGTACTGCTCTCTATTCTGTCTGCCTCTTTACATGTGTACACATTCAAACCATCTACCTCAAAAAGACAGGCTGAGAGGCCAGGAGTTTGGTCTAGCAGTAGAATGCTCGCCTAGGATGCACAAAGCCCTAGGTTCAATTCCTTGGTACCACATATATAGAAAAAGCCAGCAGTGGTACTGTGGCTCAAGTGGTAGAGTACCAGCCTTGAGCAAAAAGTGTCCAAGGATAGTGCCCAGTCCCTGAGCTCAAGCCCCAGGCCTGGAAATATACAAACAAACAAATAAATAAATGTATTACTGACTGTTGTACATACAGCCCATATAACCTGCCTATCCTAACTGCTATGAACAGAACATTTATCATTCCTTGTGCACCACCCAGGAGAAGACACAGAGCTAACACTCTGCTTCACTCTCTGAAGCAGAAAGAAGGTATACATGGGACTGATCCTAACTAAGTAGAGATGGCAGCACTTACCAGACATTTTCCAAATTCAAACCTGCTCTTTTACAGCTACCTTAATCAGGCAGATAGGGCAAAGAAATTAACTTCTTTCTATGTCACAGCCCACCATTAATTCTGGAAACATGCCATCTGAAATAGTTAAAGTGTCTGGTGTATTAACTAACCTTCAGCTTTGAAGAAAAAAAGCAAGCCTACTTAATAATTAGAAATGGGAAACTCTAAAATCTAATTGCCTGGGCTTACCTGAGGCTGTCATTAACTTTTTTTTTTTTTTTCAGGTCCCAGGATTTGAACTCGGGGCTGGGCACTATCCCGGTGCCTCCTTCTTTACACTTAAGCCACTTCTGGCTTTTCTCAGTAGTTTAATGGAGATAAGAGTCTCATGACATGCATGGGAAGGGGTAACAATGTTCAAGAAGTAATGTACCCATTACCTGATGAATATAACTGTAACCCTTCTGTACATCACCCTAACAATAAAAAAAAACAATTTTTTTAAGTGTCTCATGGACTTTTCTGGCTTCGAACTCTGATCCACAGATCTCAGCCTCCTGAGTAGCTAGGATTTACAAGCATGAGCCATCAGCACCTGGCCAGTCATAACTGTTTTGACTTTTGGCAAGTGACCTATCTTCTTTGAGCTTCATCTTCCTAGTCTGTAAAACCGGGCTACTAACAGCAGCCTCCTTGGAGGTTTCCCTGAGAGTTACATAAAATGACATCGTTTAAGCCAGTGTTTGGCACATAAGCACTCAACGTTAGCTACTGTATGTCTTCACAGGAAGAATGTTAACAGAGGTACGTGCAATAGCTCTCAGCACTGCTCCCCAACAGGCTAAGCTGAACTTTATGTCCAAAATGAACTGGAATCCTAAAATCTAACTTCTTCAAAGAACATGAAATTGACCTTATCCTTTAAAATAAAATGAAAACCATAAGGGAAATATTAGCTGCAAAATGCAATGAAAATGCAGGAACCAGTAGCTCACACCTATAACCCTAACTACTTAGGCGGCTGAGATCTGAGGATTATGGTTTGAGGCCAACCTGGGCAGAAAGGTCTGTGACACTTATCTCCAATTAACCACTCAAAAACTGGAAGTGGAGCTCAAAGTAGTACAGCATAAGCCTCAAGCAAATGAGTGAAGGGAAGTGCCCCAAGTTCAAACCCCACACACAACCCACAAAAAAATAAGGGCATTCGTCATTCCTTTCTATTGTTAGCATACTCTAGAAAGGGAAGAGTGACAGACAGACAGACAGACAGAGAGACATCACACACACACACACACACACACTATGCCTCAAGGACTTAGCAAATGTCCCTATGAGTTACAAGCAATTGAATCTGAAAATTGTTACTGGAAATCCTAGTAACAGTGAAAAGAGGCAATACAAAGTTAAGAAGAATAGGAAGACACTGGATATTTGGTTAGGCTAAGCCATAAATTCACAAATTTTAGAGATTTTGCTTCATGTCAGAATAATTTCATCCCTTTAAAAAAAGGGGGGGGGGAGATAGAGTCAGTACTTCCAAACTTAAAGTCTCTTGACTCTAAGCAGTTTCTTCAAATGGAAATGGACACTGTGAAAATCAGGTAACATATACAAGTTCATATTCATACATACACACAGGTATACATGCAGGAAAGTTCAGTAGACTGAACAGCTCTGTGCAGGAGAAATAGGATAAGCATATATAAGACTAATGGATCTTCAATAAGATTCAGCTGTTGTCAATTACCACTGACAAGCTAAGTGAGATAATCTTCCTAGACCCAGGGATCTAAAAAGTGAATGACAAAAAAAGACATCAATTGCTGAGGGGGGAGCTCTGGCCTCTTTCATTTCAGAAAAATGCAAGCATATAACTTCAGGATGGTCATCAAATCTAGACCCTAGATTCGACTCTAAAGAGTGCTGCTGTTGCATTAGTAGACACATAAGGACCTCTATTAAACTCAGGGCTCACCTTATAGGTAAATGAGTCAAGATTTAAAGCATTTGGATTGAACTCTTCCTTTTCTTCAACCTCAGTTTCCTCATCTGAAAAAATGGGAACAACAATTCCTATCTTAAGATCAAGGTGAAGTTCACATCAGTGTATACAAAATAACCTTGTAACCTGAAGGCTACAATGTAATAATATGGCAGACTCATGAAAGCATTATACTACCTTGAAACCTGAATAAACTAATCCTGTGTATTTGGTTGAAAAAAAAAATGGAGACAAGGCTTACAAGAGAGGGTGGGGGATTACATTAACAATTTTTTTTCATTTTCCAAAGGAAAATTATGGGGCTGGGAGCATGGTCTAGCGGTAGAGTGTTTGCCTAGCATGCCCGAAGCCCTGGGTCCAATTCCTTGGTACCACATACACAGGAAAAAAACAGAAGTGGCACTGTGGCTTAAGTAGTAGAGCGCTAGCCTTGAAAAAGCCCAAGGTCAGGGCTCAGGCACTGAGTTCAATGCTAGGACTGGCCAAAAAAAGTAAATTATGTGGTTTACAACTGTAAATCCCAGCTGCTCAAGAGGCTAAGATCAGAGGATCCTTGTTCAAAGCCAGCCAAGGCAAAGAAGTCCATGAAGGGGCCAGAGTTTAGCCTAATGAACAGAGTGCTGGTCTAACATGCACGAAGACCAGGGTTCAATTCCTCAGTACCACATACATAGGAAAACCCAGAAATGGTGCTGTGGCTCAAATGGTAGAGCCTAGCCTTAAGAAAGCCCAAGGAACAAAAGACACATGGTATCCTTAATATGTGGCTATTAGATCCAAACAGTACAAGAGCAAGGACTCAATATTTGCATACCCAATGCTATGGACATGGTATTGGAAATATAAACGTAACTACATAGACATAAAACCTATGACTCTATAGACACAATGTTTTACTTCATAAATTAATATGTATCTATGATATATAAACCCTTAGCCTAATTTTGATTATGTTCTAAAAACTAAGTGCCAGTGATTGTATATAGAGATTCCCTTCTTGAACACTTGTTTGTTAAACATGTCATTTGAAATATGATGTAAAAAAAAAAAAACCAATGTTAATAAGTTCTTTAATTTAAAAAAAAGAAAAAGAAAAAGAAAGCCCAAGGACAGTGCTCAGACCCTGAGCTCAAGCCCTAGGCCTGCAAAAAAAATAAAAAAAAGTACTACTGACTGCTGTGCATAGAGCCCATACAGCCTGCTATCCTAACTGCTTTGAACAGAACATTTATCACTCTCCAGTTCCTTGTGCACCACCCAGGAGAAGACACAGAGCTAACACAAAGATAACTTCACTCTTGAAGCAGAAAGAAGGTATATATGGGTCTGATCTTAACTAGCCTGATCCTTGCTAGATATAGGGATGGCGGCACTTACCAGACATTTTCCAAATTCAAACCTGCTCTTTTATAACTACCTTAATCAGGCAGATGATAGGGCAAAGAAATTAACTTCTTTCAATGTCACAGCCCACCATTAATTCTGGAAACATGCCATCTGAAATAGAAGTCCATGAAATTCTTACCTCCAGTGAAACAGAAAAAAAGCTCAAATAGTAGAGTAGTACTGGCAGTCACACAAAGCCACACACATACAAATTGAAAACCACTGACCAAAGAACTGCAACATACTTCAAATATAAAGTGACATTAGATAAGGTAAAATTGCTAGCAATTAAAAGAAAAGATTTACAATAAATTCTGACACACAAAAAAACTAAAGGTCTTATAAACGGGTGTTCCACTCAAACTCCCCTGGAGAGTAAGTCCACAGAAATATACTGGCATTGTCCAGTTAATGAAGGTTTTCCCTGCTTGGAATGAGAAGACTCCTTCAGAAGGCCATTCTCAATACCACGGCCAGTAACCACTTGTATTCTAGTACCTCCATAGATATGCATAAATGAAAATAGCTCTTACTCCAATCAATTACTATACTCAAGACTGCAAATACCAAAATGAATGATAACATAGTTAATATTACTAAAGCAAAAGCATCACCATAGCTACACAGAACAAGCTTTGAAAAGTATACACAAGCAAGTATTAACAATGTTTATACCTAGGAAGTGTCAACCAGAGGGTAAAGAAACAAGTTCAGTAATTCTTCCCTTATAAAAAGTGAAATCCTTCCATGGCAAAACTTTGGCTAAGTCGGGCCAGGCACTCATGGCTGTAAGGAGGCTGAGATCTGAGGATGGAGGTTCAAAGCTAGCCTGGGCACAAAAGTCTGTAAGACTCCTATCTCCAATTAACTACCAGGAAACTAGAAGTAGTGCTGTGGCTTAAAGTAGTAGAGTGCTAGCTTTGAGCTGAAGAGCTCAGGGACAGCACCCAGGTCCGGAGTTCAAGCCACATGACCAAACAAACAAACAAACAACAACAACAACAACAAAAAACTTTGGCTAAGTTGGGCACCAGTGGCTCATTCCTATAGCATTTGCTAATTAGGAGGCTGAGATTTGAGGGTCACAGTTCAAAGCTAGCTGTGCAGGAAAGGTCTATGAGATACTAATCTCCAATCAACCATCAAGAAGCCAGAAGTGGAGCTGTGGCTCAAAGAGCACTAGCTTTGAGCATAACACTGCAGGGACAGCATTCAAACATTAAACTGGCATGCACATGGTATGCGCCAGTTCACACACACAAAATGGGCTAACCACTGCCCAGTGCAGAAGGGTGTATCCTGTCTGCTGATAACATATCTTCTACAGTTAGCTGCATCTACTCTGCGAATTCTACACAGTGAAGTCTTAATGACATCCTTACATATCTAGTTACCTTAGTTCACTGGTATATTTTGAGAGTCGGGACTTGCTACTATTGAGCTCTTTCATCAGCAAGCAGATAGTATTACAACAGAATGGTAAGGTGATGCTCTTCTGAGACACCACTAAAAACACATTCCATGCAAACTCTTTCCATTCTGGCCTTAGAGAGATGCTGAAATATACACTATTGTTACTGAAATCCAGGTGCCAAAAGCACGTACTTCTGGTAGTTGCTGAGCAATGTTATTCTATAGTAAGAACTCTACTCTGCAAAGGATTTTTCTCTGCCTCTTTACCCTCCAGCTGTAAGGTAGGGCAATCCCAGCACCACCCACCACATAACTGAATTTCAAAGTCAGCAGGTAGCTCACTACCTGCCTGAAGGGTGGACAGAAGTTCTAAAATTCATCAGTTCACAGTAATCAATATTTACTTCTAGCTGCCTGCCTGGAATTCTCTACCATGTCCTCAGTTCCCAGGATTAATCCCCTTTGTGACTAGACCTAGAAGACAAGCTGAGCTGTTCCTGAGAAATATGGACATTATGCCTGTGGATTAAAGGACTAAATAAATATGCCAGAACATTCTCCATTATAAAATAAAAATCACGGGCCAAGAGTGTGGCCTAGTGGTAGAGGGCTCGCCTAGCATGCATGAAGCCCTGGGTTCAATTCCTCCGTACCACATACACAGAAAAAAGCCAGAAGTGAAGCTATGGCTCAAGTGGTAGAGCAATAGCCTTGAAAAAAACCCAAGAATAGTCCTCAGGGGGGCCGGGAGTTTGGCCTAGTGGTTAAAGTGCTTGCCTAGCATGCACGAAGACCCGGGTTCGATTCCTTAGTGCCACATACTTAGAAAAAGCCGTAAGTGGTGCTGAGGCTCAAGTGGTAGAGCTCTAGCCTTGAGAAAGTCCAAGGACAGTGCTCAGGCCCTGAGCTTAAGACCAGGACTGGCAAAAAAAAAAAAAGAAAGAAAAAGAACAGTCCTCAGGCCCCAAGTTCAAGCCCAGGAGTGACAAAAAAAAAAAAATCACTAACCAGACACTGGTGGTTCATGCCTGTAATCCTAGCTACTCAGAAGGCTGAGATCTAAGGACTGCAGTTCAAAGCCATCCTGGGCAGGAAAGTGCGGAAGATTCATATTATTCTCCAATGGCCACCAGAAAACTGGAAGTGAAGTTGTAGTTCAAAGTGGTATAGTGAAAAGGAGTGACATCATTGAGTTCAAGCCCCACAACTGAAAAAAAAAAAAAAAGCAAAAACAAATCACTAGGAAATGTAAAAATACCCAGAAGTTACAATATGCAAATGTGCCTGCTCAAATGTAATTTAATAGTTTAGACTGTATAACACACTCTTCTATCTATAACAGATTTAGATATTTTTGAATGCCAAATGTTTTTCTACAAACAACTGAAGATAATGGCTAAAGCCAAGTAAACATGGTGAACAGGATAATTAAAATAGGAACAATTATAAAAATATTTGTATGTATCAGCGATGGCCTAGGGCTCTTCATTTAGATGCCAACAGTGACCAACAAATAAATTTTGGGATAGGAATAAAGCACGTGCTAACTGAATTGCTCTAATAAGAAAAGTAAAACTTCAAGAATAGTTCTTCATACTGTTGAAGTTTAAAAACAGTAACGTTCAGCAATATGTGTATGCCTCACCTTTTACAGGAATCAACAAGTAAATGTGGCCACAGAATAATGGAAAGAAAATCATAGGCCAGGCTCTCATAGCAAAATCATGTTGCTAAATTTCTACAGTGGTCACTGGAAAAGCACTTCTACAGCACATCTACTTAAGTCACTACAGAAACACTTCTTTGGCACAATCTAATTTTGAAGATGCAATAAACTACTATAGCACTAACAAAATCACCTGTTTCAAGTTTACTTCAAAAGTAAAGATGAAGCCAGGTAACACTGTGGCACATCTATAGTTCCAGCACTCAGGAGCCTTAGGCAGGACTGTGAGTTCAAGGCCAGCCTGGGCTACACAATGATACCCTGTCTCTAAACAAACCAACAAGCACATATCACTGCTATCCGGAATATGCTAATGCAGTATCAGGCTCCAAATACAACTATAAAGATCAGCTACAAACACTCCAAGTGGTAGGTATGACTGTGGGTAATCAACAAAAGTAACCATTTTGATTACTTCCTTGCTTCTGCTAAGAATTAAGGAAAAAGAACTAGTATTCCCTTTATTAAAGATTTCAAAGGTCATAATCATTCCACTATAGAAAACATGGTTGGCTAGCTTTCAAATAGTGAATTAACAAGCAAAGATAACTGAACACAAGCTGGCAGAGGGAACTTGCCAAGCACATTACCTGTGTGAGTACACACATGAAGAACCAGAAGCTGAGAGGGGTTAAGAGATCCTGATCTCAGGCTCAAATCTCCTAATTTAACCCTCTGGTGAAAAGTCTACAAAATGAGGACACTGACAGTTTTACTTGACTGTTAACAATGTTTCTACAAGTCCATCTTCCAGTGTTTGCCACCCAAATATGCATTTTCCAGTTCAGCAAATAGCCTCACTACAGCTCTCCTTCCTTGACTTTCACTCCCCTTGAAAGAGAGGCTTTGATCGGTGGCGGTCCAGGGGACTGGGAGCCGCAGTCCTGGTTAGAGGACACTTATACAGGACAGATGGGCTGGGAGTCTGGCCTAGTGGTAGAGTGCTTGCTTGGCATGCACAAAGACTGGTTTGATTCCTCGGTACCACATACATAGAAAAAAGCCAGAAGTGGTGCTGTGGCTCAAGTGGTACAGCTCTAGCCTTGAGAAAGCCCAAGGACAGTGGGGCTCAGGCCCTGAGTTAAAGCCTCAGGATGGACAAAAAATTAATTAATTAATTAATTACAGGATGAGATGGAGACATTTTCAGTGGAGGCCACCTCTGCCTTTTAGTGCTATGGAAATCCATGGGTGGATTTTTGTTAGTTGCTAAGATTAGGCAGTACTGCTGGCCTCTGGGTGGCAGGCCCTAAAGATTCTCAATATGCCACAAAACAGGGAAGAGTCTTACACAACAATGATTTGTCCTTCCTCCCACACAACTTTCAAACAAGTCAAGAGGAAAAACTTGTTCAGAGCCTAGAACCTGTTTTAAATTCAACACCAAGTGCTCTTGCACAGTTTGTCATCACTCGCTTTTCCAGGAATGCAATTCCAGTGTCAAGTGAAGCAGCCCCTGTTCTTTGTTTTATCCGAAAAACAAGCTGCTGACCTTGGCCAGGCGCAGTGGCTCACGCCCATAATCCTGGCTACTCAGGAGGCTGAGATCTGAGGATCAAAGTTCAAAGCCAGCCCAGGCACAAAAGGACCTGAGACTCTGATCTCCAATTAACCTCTAGAAAATGGAAAGTGGGGTTTGGCTCAAGGGTAGGTGGGTAGCCTTAAGCTGAAGAGCTCAAGGACAGCACTCAGGCCGAGTTCAAGCCCCATGACCCACTTAAAAAAAAAAAAAGCTGCTTACCTTTTCAGAAAAACCACCTTACTTACTAACAGCAACTTCACGTGTAGTATGGGTCACTATCACAGCACAAACCTACCAGTCAGGATAAGGTGCTGTCACATTCTTGGTGTTTCTACATATAGATACTAACAAGTCCATTGTTTCTGTATCCTGTGTATGGCCCTGTGTAAGCCTGTGGTCCTTAAGATGTCCTGTCACATAATATGTTACAAGTTATTTCCTCCTTAATATTACATTGAGGGTATCAGATACTTTTGGATTTTTTTTTTTTTTTGCCAGTTCTAGTCCCAGAACTCAGGACCTGATTGAGTATGTCCCTGAGCTTTCTCAAAGCTAGAATCTTACCACTTGAGCCACAGCATCACTTCCGGCTTTTCCTGTGTATGTAGTACGCAGGAATTGAACCCAGGGCTTCCCGCATGCTAGGAAAGCAACCTATCACTGGGCCACACTCCCCACCCTGGATTTTTCTTTAGTAATGTAGAGGCAGGTTAAAAATAACTTATGTATTTCAAGTTAGGACAGTAATTATTAAAAAAGGGGGGGCATTACTGTGCATAGATCTAAGGTAGATAGTCTGATATCACTTTGCTGCCCATCTGAGACATAGGAAGTGGGATAAAGAACAGAGTCCTTATTTAACCTGAGGTGAAAGCAGTAGGCACACTTCAAAGACAGATATTCTTAGGAACCTTCCTTAGGTCTATTCATAACCACCTAAAAAACTCATTTTAAAATGACCATTTGTTGGGCTGGGAGCGTAGCTTAGTGGTAGAGTGCTTGTCTAACATGCACAAAGCCCTGGACCCTGAGACTCTCATCACCAATTAACCAACAGAAAACTGGAAGCAGAGCTACAACTCAAAGTGGTAGAGCCCTAACCTTCAGTGAAAAGCTCAAGAACAGAGCCCAGACCCTGAGTTCAACAACAACAAAAAAATAGAAATAAGGGGCCGAGAGTGTGGCCTTTTGGTAGAGTGCCGGCATGCATTGAAGCCCCGGTTTGATTCTTCCATACCACATAGACATAAAAAGCTGGAAGTGGTCCTGCGGCTCAAGTGGTAGAGCTCTAGCTTTGAGAAAGCCAAAGGACAGTGCTCAGGCCCTGAGTTCAAGCCTTCTTAGTTCCAAGAAAACAAAGCTCTTTGTTGTTTTTATTTTGAGACTATGTTTTCTGTAAGTCATCCTTGATTTCAAGATCCTCCTGCCTCAGCCTCCTGAATGCTGGGATTACAAATGAACAGGAGTGGGTAGATCTTATACAATGAATTATTGGTATGCAGTGAAATACCACTGCTCAAAAGACTTTATTTTAAAAAAAGAAAGAAAGAAAAAAATACAACCTTAAGAGACCATGACTTCTCTTAGTATTGAATTTTTTTTGGGGGGGGGCATCGGCCGTGGGACTTGAACTCTGGGCCTGGGCATTTCCTTGAGTGCTTCAGCTCAATCAAGGCCACCACCCTACCCCCTGAGCCACAGTACCCTTCTGGTTTTCTGGTGATTAAAGAGTCTCACAGTCTTTAGTGCCTGGGCTGGCTTTGAACTAGAATCCTCAGATCTCAGCCTCTTGAGTAGCTAGGATTAGAGGCGTAAGCCACCGCACCCAGCTTAGTATTGAAATTTTAATTAAAGAAATTATACTCCTACTCTAGAGATTGTTGTTTTCTGATTCTAAATCAGGTGACTGATTCCGAACCACTATGAAGAGGGTGGGGTCACTCATTTATTCATCTCTTCCTCTTTTAAGTGAAGACTACAGGCCTCTAGACAAATTCTGAAAAGGATAAACTTTGTACAATGGTCCCAGATATACCCTTCATCATTGCCCTCAGACAATACTGCCCTAAATTGAAAATTATTTTAAGTAAACAGATGAGGAAACTGCTAAAAATAGCCTGAGGCTCTCTGTTTATTTCCTTCCTGAAAGCACTTTTCAGAGAATTAGAAAATTACTCTGCTAAATAGTAGGTGAATGCCAGGTACTGGTGGCTCATGCTTGTAATTCTAGCTACTCAGGAGGTTGATGTCTGAGGATTGAGGTTCAAAGCCAGCTGGGGCAGGAAAGTCTGTTAATTCTTATCTCCAATGGATCAGCAAAAAGCTGGAAGTAGGCCCGGAGTTTGGCCTAGTGGTAGAGTGCTTGCCTAGCATGCACAAAGACTCGGGTTCAATTCCTCAGTACCACATATATAGAAAAAGCCAGAAATGATGCTGTGGCTCAAGTGGCAGCGTGCCAATCTTGAGGAAAAAGCCCAAGCACAGTACTCAGGCCCTGAGTGCAAGCCCCAGGACTGGCAAAAAAAAAAAAAAAAAAAAAAAAAGCTGGAAGTAGAGCTATGGCTAAAGCGGTAGAGGACCAACCTTGAAGAAAAAAAGCTTCAGGAACAGTGCCCAGCCCCATAACCAACCCCCCCCCCAACTCCCGCAAAAAAAAAAAAAAAAAAAAAAAGCTTTCACTGTTAGCTAAAAATTCAAATGGAGCTGGGCATCATACCTTTGACACAGCAATCCTCACCCTTGGACTATGTGAGCGCCCTGTTCCTACCCCAAGGTAGCCTTCTTCTACCTTGAGCACTAGCTCAGCCTTCTTCTAAAGAAGCTAGGGCTTACATGACTACACAACTCTGGCCACTGAAGCTTTAGAGATACGACCTGTTTTTCAAGGTGGTACAGTTCTTAATATCTCACATTACCGTATAAATTTAAAAAAAAAAAAACTAATTTCTACTGGCCAGGTTCAACTTTTACTAGGTTCCAAACGAAGCTTAGTAAACTGGCTATAAAATGCCAATTAGAGGAATTCACACTTTATGTTTTTATAACTACAAGAAGGTTGCTAATAGATGGGCATAGTGGCTCACACCTGTAATCCTAGCTACCCAGGAGGCTGAGATCTGAGGATCCACCCTCAAAGCCCACCCAGGCACTAAAATCCATGAGACTCTTATCTCTAATTAACCACTAAAATCTGTGAGACTTTTATCTCTAACCACTAGAAAACCTAAGTAGCCCTGTGGTTCCAGGAGTAGGGCAGTAACCTTGAGCTGAAGAGTTCAGGAACAATGCCCAGGCCCAGAGTTCAAGTCCCACAACCACAAAAAAAAAAAAAAAAGGTTTCTAATGACAGCCACAGGTTTAGATACTATGGTTCCTAACAGCTACTTTAATAAGTTCTAAAGTTAATCTATCAATTTTCTTGAATTTATAAATTGTAGACTTTTCAAACTACAAATAAACTAAATCTCAATCCTTTAAGACTTTTGCAAAGCCCATTTCCTTATATATTCATTTTCACAGTCTTTTTCTGCCTAACTTCTAAAGAAAAATGTAACCAAAAGATCATCCTTTCTAGCTAGAAACTGATGGCTTACATCTGTAATTCTGGCTAATCAGAAGACCAAGATCAGAGGACTGCAGTTCAGAGCTACCTGGGCAGGAAACCTGTGAGATTATCTCCAATTAATCACAGAAAAAGCCAGAAATGGAGCTGTGGCTCAAGTGATAGAGCAAAAGCACTTCAGGAACAGTGCCCAGGCCGAGTTCAAGCCCCAGGATCGGTACAAAAAAAAAAAAAATTACCCTTTCTGTTGAGGTCTCTGTGAACCATTTCTTTGTCCTGCTTACAGTGATGTAATGAGAAAGTACAAGCACGGTAACTGTTCCTTCACAAGCGTCTTTAAAACCAATCTTCCTAATACCTTCTCTTCCCCATACTCTTGGCCTTTGCTCTCCAATACAGCCCATCACCTTCTGAGACTGCTTAATTCCCTTACTTCATTTACACTGCTACCTTGAAGGTATTAATAGATAATCACATCCCCAGCGCTCCCTTTTCCTGAGTTTAGCTCCTTCAAGGCTTTTCTCCTAAATATTAAGCTATCATCAATTCAGAATTATCTACACCTTTTCCTTAATGTGACTAGAAAGCATTTTTAATTATCCACAGTTCAATCTTAATAGGAAGACAGTAACAATGTTAAAATACCCTAACTTTGTTATGTGATCACTATGTTACTTATCTAAGGGTAATTCAATGACAGACCTCTGCAAGCAATTTGAAACCTCTTTATACTTGCTCTTTTCCAGGTAGCAGTTTCCTGATTTGCATTAAGGCCAGGTATTTCATCTCCCTTGGTGAAAGACTTGACATACAGCATTAATGAATATAATTTCAGTTCTAGAACTGCTGTGCTACTTTTCTTTCCCAGTAGCTCTGTAATTGTCCCCAAACTTGCTAAACCTTCAATAATAATAAAAAATAAAAATCCCAGGGCGGGGAGTTTGGCCTACTGGTAGAGTGCCTGCCTAGCATGCACAAAGACCCAGGCTCGATTCTTCAGTACCACATATACAGAAAAAACCAGAAGTGGTGCGGTTGCTCAGGGTAGAACACTAGCCTTGAGGAAAGCCCAAGGACAGTGCTCAGGTGCTGAGCTCAATCCCAGGACTGGCCAAAAAAAAAAAAAAAGAGAGAGAGAGAGAGAAAAGAAAAAAAGTCCAAAATTAAAACAGTCCCTTCCATTCCATCTATAGACTGAAAAGTATTTCAGACACCTGCCAACAAGATTGAGGGCTATAAATGTGAAAGGCCTTCCCACCCTCTCCCTTCTCCTAAGACAGAATTCAAGTCAATCTCTGCTCACTAGAACTGTGCTTCAAACAGTATCCAAGCAAGCATTCAGCTCCAAATAAAACAGTCACTCGGCCCTTAATTAGGAACTCAAAAAAAATGAACACAAACTAAGAGACAGGACCACTAAGCCCATTAGGGGGAAAAAATAAATATGGGGGGCAGGGAGCATGGCCTAGTGGTAGAGTGCTCACCTAGCATGCACATTCCTTGATACCACATACACAGAAAAAACTGGAAGTAGCACTGTGGCTCAAGTAGCAGAACGCCAGTCTTGAGCTGTTTCACATCGGATGTGGCACAAATTTTCATCTTGTCTTAACTCTATACTAACAATATCCTATCAAGATCCTATGAGATCGCTACATAATAGACACCATTCTTGGAAACAACTAAAGTTATAGTGTGAAGCAAAGTCGGGTGCACTTTAAGGAAGGAATTGGAGAGAATGAGGGAACAAGGGAATGGGAGAGAATGAGGGAACAGTAGGGACATTGTAGGCAAGGAAATGTATTTATTAACTGACTCATGTAAATGTAACCCCTCTGAATTATCACCTCCACAATAATAAGATTTTTTTAAAACAACAACAACATATGCCCCAATATCCATTCTCAATCCTTTCAAAAAGTTTCTAAATATCTTTTAAAACACCAAACAATCACCTTGGACTAGTCACCAGACACAGTACCTAAGGTCAACATAGCTGGGCAAGTTTCAGACCTGAAAGCAATTTAAACTATATCTGAGGGATGGAGGAAGGGTTCAAACACTATCATCAGGAAGAAAACAATCACTAGCATGATAACGTATATACAAATACACTCTTCTTACATTGCTTTATTTTCACATGACATGTTTATATGTAGCTTAATGCAAAGGGAGAATTATGCCTTCTTAATATCTACTGGGAAAAATTATGCCTTCTTAATATCTACTGGAAATGTTTGTCATGACATCTGCCATATCTTTTATTCTTTAATTACTTCTATAATGAATACTCATTTGTATATGATTAAATGACTGGTACAACAGTTTTAACTTTATCCACAATTGGGACTAATTTTTTTTATAGAACCTTGCATAATATATAGAACCTGAAGACAAAGGGAGTCATTTCACATCATCTTTCTATCTTACTGTCTGGAGTCACTTTGAAGCAACACTTGGATGTAGCAGTAGTAAAGGGAAGCAAAACTTTGATGACTTAACCTGACTTACATTTCTGGAAAATTCCATAAAACATACCATAGAGTTCCAGTAATTAACATTATCTGGTAAGAAGGCTTAGTCCTGAAACATTCCATCTTTTTTTTTTCCAGATATACCAAGGAATACCATTTTGTTCTTTTTTTTTTTTTTTTTGCCAGTCCTGGGCTTAAGCTCAGGGCCTGAGCACTGTCCTTAGACTTTTTCAAGGCTAGAGCTCTACCACTTGAGCCTCAGCACCATTTTCGGCTTTTTTCTATGTATGTACACCGAGGAATCGAACCCAGGTCTTCGTGCATGCTAGGCAAGCACGCTACCACTAGGCCAAATTCCCGGCCCCCCATTTTGTTCTTTTTAATATAAAGACTTAACATGAAGTATTTCCATCAAACTAATCATTCTTTATTTAAAAAAAAAACTAGTTAAAAGCGATAGTTATGTTTGAAAATGGCATAGCTACAGGAACTATAATCATAATTATTACTATTAATAAATCGATAAACAAATACAAATCCCTAAAAAAAAATTACTTAAGACTCAGGCTTTTTAATTTTATTTGCAAAGCAAAACAAAGGCTGGCAGGTATCTCACATTAGATATATCTTCCCAAATTGCTGCATACTTTCAGACTTCATTAGTAAACTTCATGTCTGTACAGACAAACCAATGCAAAATTCCTGAGCAATCAGGTCAAAATAACCTTTAACCAATTAAATTTAACTAAGAAATGAGCCAGGTGCAGTGGCTCATGCCTATAATCCTAGCTACTCAGGAGGCTGAGATCTGAGGATCAAGGTTCAAAGTCAGCCCTGGGCACTAAAATCCTTGACTCTTATCTCCAATTAACCACTAGAAAACCGGAAGTGGCACTGTGGCTCAAGGGGTAGGGCGGTGGCCTTGAGCTGAAGAGCTCAGGAACAATACCCAAACCCTGAGTTCAAGCTCCACGACTAATCCCCCTCCCCCCCAAAAAATTTAAGAAATGGTCTGTATATGTACATTTTGGGGGGGGGGGACAGTCCTGGGGGTTGGACTCAGGGCCTGAGCACTGTCCTTGGGCTTTCTCAAGGATAGAGTTCTACCACTTGAGCCACAGCTCCGCTTCTGGCTTTTTCTATGTATGTGATACTGAGGAATTGAACCCAAGTCTTTATGCATGCTAGGCAAGTACTCCACCACTAGGCGAAATTCACAGCCCCTATACAAAACTTTAAAAGAAAAAAAAGTTAGATCTACTTTGTATTTGAGTTAACATGTTAAATTCCAATCCATACAATCTTTTTTTTTTTTTTTTTTTTTTGCCAGTCCTGGGCTTGAGCTCAGGGCCTGAGCACTGTCCTTGGACTTTTCTCAAGGCTAGAGCTTTACCACTTGAGCCTCAGCACCATTTCTGGTTTTTTTCTATGTATGTGGTACTGAGGAATCGAACCCGGGTCTTCATGCATGCTAGGCAAGCACTCTACCACTAGGCCAAATTCCCAGCCCTTCATACAAATTTTGAATACCTTCCCCTAAATTGAATAAACTCTTGAAAACACATTTATTTTGTATTTACATATCAATATCACAAAATACTGTGTTAGCATATTTATGTATATAAGCCTATAAAATAAATTTATGGTCAATTTTACTGGAGGGGTTTCCTGTCTTTCCAAAGCTACTTAAAAAATTAAGGGGGAAAAAAACTTCCCAAGCGAATTTTCAAATGTCATTACCTACAGTTCTTAAAATTAAGCTCTATATTATCCGCAGCTTTTTATTTCTGTGAAACAAAGTGTTGCTTAAAGATGTGCACTGGCAAGCCAGGCACCAGTACATGGCCCATGCCTGTAATCCTAGCCACTCTTAGCTACTCAAACCTAAGGATCATAGTTCAAAGCCAGCCTAGGCAGCAAAGTCCATTAGACTCATCTTCAGTTAACCACCAGAAAACCAGAAGTGGCACTGTGGCTCCAAGTATAAAGTATAGAGCACTAGCCTGAAACAAAAAAGTTGGGGGCGGGGAGGGGGGAGGAGCGGGGAATTTGGCCTAGTGGTAATGTTTAACCTAGCATGCATGAAGACCCGGGTTCAATTCCTTGGTACCACATACATAGAAAAAAAGCCAGAAGTGGTGCTGAGGCTCAAGTGGTAGAGCTCTAGCCTTGAGAAAGTCCAAGGACAGTGCTCAGGCCCTGAGCTCAAGCCCAGGACTGGCCAAAAAAAAAAAAAAAAAAAAGTGTGCACTAGAAGCCACACTGCATTTCCAGGAAGGAGGTGGTTCTCATCTTTCGGGGCATCCTCAGACAAATGCTTCTTCCTCATTCCTGCATCTCACTTTGTGCTATCTTTACCTTTTTCTTTTCTTTTATCCCCCAGTCCTGGGACTTGAACTCAGGGCCTAGGCACTGTCCTTGGGCTTTCTCAAGGCTATAGCTCTACCAATTGAGCCACAACATCACTTCCAGCTTTTTCTGTGTATGTGTTACCAAGGACTCCAACCTAGGCTTCATGCACGCTAGGTGAGCATTCTACCACTGGGCCATGCTCCCAGCCCCATCTTTACCTTTTTCTTACAACTTCATTCTTGGTGTTTGATCTTGTTCAGACTGGGTTCTCATTGCAAAACTACACTGAATACATCTGAAAACTGTGCCAAAATTTCTTTGTGTAGTTGTACTCAAATTTTAACTGACCATCTCCCATATGGTCATCATTATCATTCATTTTTCTACATACTGCATTATAATACTAGTTTCTTCTCTACTTCCCAAAATGGTGTTTAAAAAACCTTTACATAGCTCCAGTTACATTTAAGATTTTACATGTGAAATATCTTCCCTCCAACCTAATCACTAACCTTACTTTCAAACTACTTACCTCAAGCTAATTAAATTTAAAAAACACCCAAACTGACCAGAGAAACTTGTCATTTATGAAGTCCTAATTACTTTTTATTTAAAAGATAAAACAGGACCTACGGATGAGGATGTAGGTCAATGGTAAGAGTACCTGCCTAGCATGTGTGATCCTAGCATCAAAAAAGAAAAAAAAATGAAACTTAAAATTAAGATAAAGGCTAAGTAACATATTGCCTTTATTGCCTAGCGGTATATTCCCCAAAAGAAAACTCACATCAAAACTGTTTAACTATATGTTGGGGGAAGGGTATTGCAAAAGAAGCATCTGAATGGAGGGAGGAGGTAAGCAAATGCAGTCACTGTCGTCAAGGCACATTGTGTAAAAATTAAAATACATAGTGTAACAATTGGAGGAGGAAAATGCAGGAGAATTATAGAAGGGGTAATCTGACATGGAATTGAAAATCTTATGTGAACAACTTAATTTTAAAAACTGCAGTAATGAGAAAAACTTTTTTTTTTAAAGTCAAACATCTCATGAGAGCTGGGCACTAGTGGCTCACACATGTAATCCTAGCTACTCAGGGGGCTGAGATCTGAGGATTAAGGTTCACAGCCAGGCAGGACACAAAAGTCTGAGACTTATCTCCAATAAACCACCAGAAGACCGAGAAAGTGGCACTGTGGCTCAAACTGGTAGAGTGCTAGCCTTGAGCTGAAGAGCTCAGGGACAGTGCCCAGGCCCTGAGTTTAAGCCCCACAACCAACAACAACATCTCATGAGAATCTGTATACCTTACACAAAATCAGACATGATTTCTGGCATATAAACTGTGGAATACATTTGTACTTAAGAATCTTTTTCTTTTGTTAATATTCATAGGTTAAGCTCTGTGTATGACACCACACATCAAAACAGTGTGTATCTCCATTTCTAATGTAGTAACCTTATGAAACAAAACAAGTAACAGGTCCTGATGTAGTAACATGGTTTTTCCTTCCAGATCTTCAGCAAATTTCTCATGCTTGAGTGCTCCATTAAATTAATCATGACATTTCAGTCCTTTGAGATACTGAAGTCTTATGATTTCCTAAGGAAAGGCTCTATCACAAGGCCAACTAACAGGCCAAATAGTATTTGAATTAATTTTGTTAAAATCCATTGCTGGTGCCACAGCTACCATTACCAAGGTTTGCATCTGTTGTGCATTTTATTTCAC
Organism: Megascapheus bottae; assembly: GCF_031878675.1. Classification (NCBI taxonomy): domain Eukaryota; kingdom Metazoa; phylum Chordata; class Mammalia; order Rodentia; family Geomyidae; genus Megascapheus; species Megascapheus bottae. Next base: position 2,687,413 of record NC_143538.1, on the reverse strand, counting down.
CCATTTGTATCTGCTGTTCATTTTACTTCACCTACAGAGGTGACTCACCATCACTAGTAAATTGCCAAACTTGACAGAAGAGATTCATAAATTAATTAATGCAGACAGGGCTGTGTTACAAAGTGCAATGTTCACAACTACCTAGTGTAACCTGAGTGAAACAAAAATTTAGCTTAATAAAATGCATTTCTTAGTTTCTTCCACTGAAAGCTTAATTATCCAATGATATTTTCAGTATAAATATATTACACATTTTTAATTTTTACACTTCACATTTATGCATTCAACTATATTTATGTAACAAGTTATTACACTGCATTTCTCTTATTCTCAACAATGTGGTATTCTATGGAAAAGTAATGCCTGACCCATAGAAAGAAACACTACTTTACTAGAAGAAAAAAAGTTAATGATCTGAAACTCAAGTGGAACTCAAGTTATGAGCTTCTTCCTCATAACTTGCAACAGAAAAGTAGTCACTGTCCTAGTAATGTACTGTCAATTTCCTAGCACAATCAACCTGTCTTCAAATAGCCTGTTTAGTTTTATTCAAGATGACAGAAGCAGTAAACAATTATGTTCAAAATATATATGAAGAAATGAGGAACAATGCTACCTTTTAAAGGATAACAATGGCAATGGTAATATTTACTGACACAAAACACTAGTAGCCACTATTTCATTTAATCCTCACTGATCATCCCTAGATGACAGGCACAACCATAATCTCCACTTCATAGATGAAACAGGCTTGTCTTGCTCAAGGTCACTCAGCTAAGCAAAGCTGGAACTCAAACCCAGTTCTGGCCTGGAATATAGCTCACCAACACAGAGTGCCTTTGCCTGAGTTCAATTCTTGCAAAACAAGAATGAGCCCAGTTCTTGGGCCAGGAGTTTGGCCTAGTGGTTAAAGTGCTTGCCTAGCATGCATGAAGGCCCAGGTTCGATTCCTCGGTACCACATACATAGAAAAAAGTCGGAAGTGGTGCTGAGGCTCAAATGGTAGAGCTCTAGCCTTGAGAGAAAGTCCAAGGACAGTGCTCAGGCCCTGAGCTCAAGCCCAGGACTGGCAAAAAAAAAAAAAAAAAAAAAAAGAATGAGCCCAGTTCTATCACTGTTCACTATTTGGTTTACACACAAGTTCTGTTTAAACCTGTTTGTGCCCAGCACAGAATTTGAACTCAGGGTCTTGCACTAGGTAGACATGTACTCAACCACATGAACCACACCTCCCACCCAGCATTGTTGATTATTTTGGAGATGCAGTCTTCAGGACTTTTTTGCCCTGGCAAGTCTCAAACCATCATCCTCCAGAATCTGAGCTTTGTCATTGGGATAGTGACCCATTAGTACCCATCCTGTCTACAACTTTTTAATTTCTTCTTAAGTTTCTCCCTTACAATAAATTACATTTATGATGATACACAAACATTTTTGATAACGCACAATCAACAGATAAGAATACTCATCAGAATGAAAGCCTTGAATCCCCTATGGTAATGGGATGGGTCACATTTTTTAAAGAGACTCAGGGGTCATCCAATCCAAATTGTTTATTTCAGGAATAATGAAGACAGACCTCTTTTGTTTGGGTCAGTTTTTTTGAATCAGGGTCTGGCCATAACTCAGGCTGCTTAGAACTTGGAATTCTCTCTTGCCTCCACCTCAAGTATCACCAACCTGGCAAAAGGGTGGCCTTTTGGAAAACTACGAAAACAAAGTAAAAATTCCATCACATGAATTCAGAATACTGCAGGGCGGTATTAATTACAAACTTAAATCTCGATATGACACATTATAGGAAATCATAAAAAGGCATCCATAACCATATAAACTCCAGCTCAAAAATAGCCCTTTCTTCCTTAAATTTATTTGGGTCAACTATGGACTCAGTTTCACTTTACAGGTCACATCATGTAGAATTCAAGTTCATTTTAAGAGAAACATACTATGTTGTATTAGAATACATTATCATTAAAAGCCACCAGATGAGGCTTCCGAGGTCTATCCAAAAATCTTGCTTTAGTTGCTTAGAAACTACAATTTTACCACATTATAAGTTACATTAGCAGAAATTACACGTGTAAGATCAAGAATTTATTATGCAAAATGAAACCATGTTATTTCCATAAATCGCATTCGGGAAATCAGAATTATGCTTCTAAGTCGCATTGTTAACATTGTGAGTTAATTGTTAAGGCAAATCAGACACTGTCTTCTACAACAGATTCATACTTAAAAGAGAAAACCAGGAAATGTCACTATGCTTAGCATACTCAATAAAATACTGACCCTTTGCAGTGATAATCAACACCATTAACATATTAAGGTTTGATAAGCACAATTCGGTGCAACAGTTACATTAAACCACTAATTTTTCCATATTGTGATATATTTTCACTGAAAACTTCAGTACTTTAAAATACAATTCCACTGGCTCTGCCACTGATTTTTTAAAGTCCGCTTAGGTTTTGTTTTTGCAGAACAATGAGGCACACTTATTTGTAAAAATAATTTATAGCTCACGCTCCATTCATCATCATTTTTATATTTAAAACAATCTCTAAAGCCAGAAATGGAGCTATGGCTTAAGCGGTAGATCTCTAGGCTTGAGCAAATAAGCTAGGGGCCTGTCACCAAAAAAATAAAGTCTCTAAACCTGTTAGGTGGGACAGTCCTGGGGCTTGCGGGACTTGGGCACAGTCCCTTCGCTGTTCTTGCTGAAGGCTGGAACTCTACACAGCTGCACTCTGGCTTTCGGTGATCACCTCGTTAAGTGTCTCACAGACTTTTCTGCCTGCACTGGATCGAGCCCAGATCCTCAGATCTCAGCTTCGGGAGTAGCTAGAATCGCGGGGGCGAGCCGAGGGCTTCCTCCAGAAGTGCAGAAACAGGTGCACAATCCCTGTCGTCTCGCTTGAGGAGCAGCCCCGCGGCTGATGCTAACACAGGCCTCCCATCAGAATCTGTCGGGTTTGGATCCCCCCCAAAGCCTCCGAGCCACCCCGCCCCCGCCCATTTCTCCATCTTTTCCACGGAGCTTCAGTTCACAACCCGCTTCGCCCATTGTCGCCGCACCTGGCTTCCATCCCCGAGGGCGTTTTTTCCTCGAGATCACAGCTTTTTCAACCATGAAACTTGGACATCTCCAAGACCCCACTCCCCTCCCGCCTGGGTCTCCTCCTCCCCTGCCCTCAATCCTATCACGGGGGGGGGATGACAGCCCCCCCCGACCACCACCACCGCCTCTCCTTTCCCCCCAGCCTCACCCTGGCTTCCTGCCTTTCACTCCCCCCCCCCCCGGCTCCCCCACCCCCAGCCCCAGGCAGCCCTTCCTTCGCTAATACCTCTTCCTTCGCGCTTTCCTCCCATCCTCGGCTCGCTCTCTCCTTTCCTTATTTAGAAACTCCTGCTCGCTCTACCCCGGCTGCCTCCCCGGAACGCCCCGGGCACGGCACCCCCGGCCTCCCGCGGCAGCTCCCGGGGAGACGCCGCGGCTTCCCCCCCTCCCCGGTCCCCGCCCGCCGGCGGCCCCCCCTCCCTGCCGCCCCCACCCCGCACCCCGCGCCTCCGGGATCTACTACTCCGCTCCCCTCCCCCGCCCCGCGTCCCCCCGCCCACCGCCGTCGCGGGGAAATGTCACCGGGCGGCGGCGGGGGACGCCGGTGGACCCCCCCACACACACGCGCGCGCGCGCAGACACCCCTCCGTCACCGCGGGGGGCTCCGCGCCGCCCCGCTCCTCCCCATCCGCCCCCGCCCCCCCCCCGGGTACTCCGGCGACGTCCGCTCACCGACCCGCGGCGACCGAGCCCACCGAGCCCCAGCCTTCGGTCCCCGCGCCTCCGGCTGCCCCCCCCGGGGCGCCCCCGCCGCCCCTCACGGGTCAGGCTCGGGCCCCCGCCTCCCCGCTTACCGTTCTGAGCGGCGCCGGGCCCCGGGAGGAGGGCGCCGGAGACCAGCAGCAGCGTGAGGGCCAAGGCGCGGGGGAGCACAAGGCCCGACATCCTCCCCGGTGGAAGACGGAACGGCGTCTGGGCCGGAGCCGCGGAAAAGGAGGGAGGGAGGGAGGACGGGGTGGGCGGGCGGGCGAGCCGGGGAGCGACGCAGGGCGGGCGGGCGGGAGGCGGCCGCGGCTCCACTCCTTCGTCCTTCCCCGTCCTCCGCCTACCGCCGCAACGCCCAAGCCTCGCGAGACTTGCAGCCGTGGCTGGTCGGCCGCCCACGGCCCGGAACGGAAGTATCGCGAGAGGAGGAGGCCGGTGACTGAGAGCTCCCGCCCCGCGGGCCCGGCGGACCCGCCCCTGCCGAGGCTGATTGGCTCTGCGCGGGACGAGTCACGTGCCAGGAGCGCCGCGGGCCACGTGACCAGGAGGGAGCCGCGCCGTCCACCCGCCCCTGCCGGCCTGCGAGGCTCCGGACTCAGTCGCGGTTGAAGCGGCGGAGCGCCCGTACCGCAGGGGGAACCCGGGATCTGACTGTCCCTGCTGTGTCCCCTCCGGTGTCTGGTGTGTCCCGTCCTGTGTCTGGTGTGTCCCCTCCTGTGTCTGGAGTGTCCCCTCCTGTGTCTGGTGTGTCCCCCCTCCTGTGTCTGGTGTGTCCCCTCCTGTGTCTGGTGTGTCCCCTCCTGTGTCTGGTGTGTCCCCTCCTGTGTCTGGAGTGTCCCCTCCTGTGTCTGGTGTGTCCCCCTCCTGTGTCTGGTGTGTCCCCCTCCTGTGTCTGGTGTGTCCCCTCCTGTGTCTGGTGTGTCCCCTCCTGTGTCTGGAGTGTCCCCTCCGGTGTCTGGTGTGTCCCCCTCCTGTGTCTGGTGTGTCCCCCTCCGGTGTCTGGTGTGTCCCCCCTCCTGTGTCTGGTGTGTCCCCTCCTGTGTCTGGAGTGTCCCCTCCTGTGTCTGGTGTGTCCCCCTCCTGTGTCTGGTGTGTCCCCCCTCCTGTGTCTGGAGTGTCCCCTCCTGTGTCTGGTGTATCCCCCCTCCTGTGTCTGGTGTGTCCCCTCCTGTGTCTGGAGTGTCCCCTCCTGTGTCTGGTGTGTCCCCCTCCTGTGTCTGGTGTGTCCCCCCTCCTGTGTCTGGTGTGTCCCCCCTCCTGTGTCTGGTGTGTCCCCTCCTGTGTCTGGAGTGTCCCCTCCTGTGTCTGGTGTGTCCCCCTCCTGTGTCTGGTGTGTCCCCCCTCCTGTGTCTGGTGTGTCCCCCCTCCTGTGTCTGGTGTGTCCCCTCCTGTGTCTGGAGTGTCCCCTCCTGTGTCTGGTGTGTCCCCCCTCCTGTGTCTGGTGTGTCCCCTCCTGTGTCTGGAGAGTCCCCTCCTGTGTCTGGAGTGTCCCCCTCCTGTGTCTGGTGTGTCCCCTCCTGTGTCTGGTGTGTCCCTTCCTGTGTCTGGTGTGTCCCCTCCTGTGTCTGGTGTGTGTCCCCTCCTGTGTCTGGTGTGTGTCCCCTCCTGTGTCTGGTGTGTCCCCCCTCCTGTGTCTGGTGTGTCCCCTCCTGTGTCTGCTGTGTCCCCTCCTGTGTCTGGTGTGTGTCCCCTCCTGTGTCTGGTGTGTCCCCCCTCCTGTGTCTGGTGTGTCCCCTCCTGTGTCTGGAGTGTCTCCTCCTGTGTCTGGAGTGGCCCCTCCTGTGTCTGCTGTGTCCCCTCCTGTGTCTGGTGTGTCCCCTCGTGTGTCTGCTGTGTCCCCTCCTGTGTCTGCTGTGTCCCCTCCTGTGTCTGGTGTGTCCCCTCCTGTGTCTGGTATGTCCCCCTCCTGTGTCTGGTGTGTCCCCTCCTGTGTCTGGTGTGTCCCCTCCTGTGTCTGGTGTGTCCCTCCTGTGTCTCCTGTGTCCCCTCCTGTGTCTCCTGTGTCCCCTCCTGTGTCTGCTGTGTCCCCTCCTGTGTCTCCTGTGTCCCCTCCTGTGTCTGGTGTGTCCCCTCCTGTGTCTGGTGTGTCCCCACCTGTGTCTGGTGTGTCCCCTCCTGTGTCTGATGTGTCTCCTCCTGTGTCTGGTGTGTCTCCTCCTGTGTCTGGTGTGTCCCCTCCTGTCCCTGGTGTGTCCTCCTGTGTCTGGTGTGTCCCCTCCTGTGTCTGGTGTGTCCCCTCCTGTGTCTGGTGTGTCCCCTCATGTGTCTGGTGTGCCCCCTCATGTGTCTGGTGTGTCCCCTCCTGTGTCTGCTGTGTCCCCTCCTGTGTCTGGTGTGTCCCTCTCCTGTGTCTGGTGTGTCCCCTCCTGTGTCTGGTGTGTCCCCCTCCGGTGTCTGGTGTGTCCCCCCTCCTGTGTCTGGTGTGTCCCCTCCTGTGTCTGGTGTGTCCCCCTCCTGTGTCTGGTGTGTCCCCCCTCTTGTGTCTGGTGTGTCCCCTCCTGTGTCTGGTGTGTCCCCTCCTGCCCCTGGTGTGTCCCCCCTCCTGTGTCTGGTGTGTCCCCCTCCTGTGTCTGGTGTGTCCCCCTCCTGTGTCTGGTGTGTTCCCTCCTGTGTTTGGTGTGTCCCCCTCCTGTCCCTGGTGTGTCCCCTCCTGTGTCTGCTGTGTCCCCTCCTGTGTCTGGTGTGTCCCCCCTCCTGTGTCTGGTGTGTCCCCTCCTGTGTCTGGTGTGTCACCCTCCTGTGTCTGGTGTGTCCCCTCCTGTGTCTGGTGTGTCCCCCTCCTGTGTCTGGTGTGTCCCCTCCTGTGTCTGGTGTGTCCCCCTCCTGTGTCTGGTGTGTCCCCCTCCTGTGTCTGGTGTGTCCCCCTCCTGTGTCTGGTGTGTCCCCTCCTGTGTCTGGTGTGTCTCCTCCTGTGTCTGGTGTGTCCCCCTCCTGTGTCTGGTGTGTCCCCTCCTGTGTCTGGTGTGTCCCCCTCCTGTGTCTGGTGTGTCCCCTCCTGTGTCTGGTGTGTCCCCTCCTGTGTCTGCTGTGTCCCCCTCCTGTGTCTGCTGTGTCCCCTCCTGTGTCTGCTGTGTCCCCCTCCTGTGTCTGCTGTGTCCCCTCCTGTGTCTGGTGTGTCCCCCTCCTGTGTCTGGTGTGTCCCCTCCTGTCCCTGGTGTGTCCCCTCCTGTGTCTGGTGTGTCCCCCCCTCCTGTGTCTGCTGTGTCCCCTCCTGTGTCTGGTGTGTCCTCTCCTGTGTCTGGTGTGTCCCCTCCTTTCCCTGGTGTGTCCCCTCCTGTCCCTGGTGTGTCCCCACTCCTGGGTCTGGTGTGTCCCCTCCTGTCCCTGGTGTGTCCCCTCCTGTCCCTGGTGTGTCCCCCTCCTGTCCCTGGTGTGTCCCCTCCTGTGACTGGTGTGTCCCCCTCCTGTGTCTGGTGTGTTCCCTCCTGTCCCTGGTGTGTCCCCCTCCTGTGTCTGGTGTGTGCCCTCCTTTGTCTGGTGTGTCCCCCTCCTGTCTCTGGTGTGTCCCCTCCTGTGTCTGGAGTGTCCCCTCCTGTGTCTGGTGTGTCCCCCTCCTGTGTCTGGTGTGTCCCCCCTCCTGTCCCTGGTGTGTCCCCCTTCTGTGTCCGGTGTGTCCCCTCCTCCTATCCCTGGTGTGTCCCCTTCCTGTGTCTGGTGTGTCCCCCTTCTGTGTCTGATGTGTCCCCCTCCTGTGTCTGGTGTGTCCCCCTCCTGTGTCTGGTGTGTCCCCTCCTGTCCCTGGTGTGTCCCCCCTCCTGTCCCTCGTGTATCCCCCCTCCTGTCCCTGGTGTGTCCCCCTCCTGTGTCTGGTGTGTCCCCCCTCCTGTGTCTGGTGTGTCCCCCTCCTGTGTCTGGTGTGTCCCCTCCTGTCCCTGGTGTGTCCCCCCTCCTGTCCCTCGTGTATCCCCCCTCCTGTCCCTGGTGTGTCCCCCTCCTGTGTCTGGTGTGTCCCCTCCTGTCCCTGTTGTGTCCCCCTCCGGTGTCCGGTGTGTCCCCTCCTGTGTCCGGTGTGTCCCCCTCCTGTGTCTGGTGTGTCCCCCTTCTGTCCCTGGTGTGTCCCCCTCTTGTGTCTGGTGTGTCCCCTCCTGTGTCTGGAGTGTCCCCTCCTGTGTCTGGTGTGTCCCCTCCTGTGTCTGGTGTGTCCCCCCCCTCCTGTGTCTGGTGTGTCCCCTCCTGTGTCTGGTGTGTCCCCCTCCTGTCCCTGGTGTGTCCCCTCCTGTGTCTGCTGTGTCCCCTCCTGTGTCTGCTGTGTCCCCCTCCTGTGTCTGGTGTGTCCCCTCCTGTGTCTGGTGTGTCCCCCTCCTGTTTCTCATGTGTCCCCCTCCTGTCCCTGGTGTGTCCCCTCCTGTGTCTGGTGTGTCCCCCCCTCCTGTGTCTGCTGTGTCCCCTCCTTTGTCTGGTGTGTCCTCTCCTGTGTCTGGTGTGTCCCCTCCTGTGTCTGGTGTGTCCCCACTCCTGGGTCTGGTGTGTCCCCTCCTGTCCCTGGTGTGTCCCCTCCTGTCCCTGGTGTGTCCCCACTCCTGGGTCTGGTGTGTCCCTCCTGTCCCTGGTGTGTCCCCCTCCTGTCCCTGGTGTGTCCCCTCCTGTGACTGGTGTGTCCCCTACTGTCCCTGGTGTGTCCCCCTCCTGTGTCTGGTGTGTTCCCTCCTGTCCCTGGTGTGTCCCCCTCTTGTGTCTGGTGTGTGCCCTCCTGTGTCTGGTGTGTCCCCCTCCTGTGTCTGGTGTGTCCCCTCCTGTCCCTGGTGTGTCCCCTCCTGTGTCTGGTGTGTCCCCCTCCTGTCCCTGGTGTGTCCCCCTCCTGTGTCTGGTGTGTCCCCCCCTCCTGTCCCTGGTGTGTCCCCCTTCTGTGTCCGGTGTGTCCCCTCTTCCTTTCCCTGGTGTGTCCCCCTCCTGTGTCTGGTGTGTCCCCCTCTTGTGTCTGGTGTGTCCCCCCATCCTGTGTCTGATGTGTCCCCCTCCTGTCCCTGGTGTGTCTCCTCCTGTGTCTGGTGTGTCCCCCTCCTGTGTCTGGTGTGTCCCCCCATCCTGTGTCTGATGTGTCCCTCTCCTGTGTCTGGTGTGTCCCCCTCCTGTGTCTGGTGTGTCCCCCTCCTGTGTCTGGTGTGTCCCCCCTCCTGTGTCTGGTGTGTTCCCCTCCTGTGTCTGGTGTGTCCCCTCCTGTCCCTGGTGTGTCCCCCCTCCTGTCCCTCGTGTATCCCCCCTCCTGTCCCTGGTGTGTCCCCCTCCTGTGTCTGGTGTGTCCCCCCTGTCCCTGTTGTGTCCCCCTCCGGTGTCCGGTGTGTCCCCCTCCGGTGTCCGGTGTGTCCCCTCCTGTGTCCGGTGTGTCCCCCTCCTGTGTCTGGTTTGTCCCCCTCCTGTCCCTGGTGTGTCCCCCTCTTGTGTCTGGTGTGTCCCCCTCCTGTCCCTGGTGTGTCTCCCTCCTGTGCCTGGTGTGTCCCCTCCTGTGTCTGGTGTGTCCCCCTCCTGTGTCTGGTGTGTCCCCCCTCCTATGTCTGGTTTGTCCCTCCCATCCTGTCCCTGGTGTGTCCCCCTCCTGTCTCTGGTGTGTCCCCCCTCCCAGCCCCCGCTTCTCCTTTGCCTTCATGACAAACCTGCGTTCTCGTCCCTCTGGACTTGCTATGGATACACCAGGTCCCGTCTCTGTCCCCCAACCTCCCTCACTTTTTATTTATTTTAATTTTTTTCCCCTCCCAGGTGAAGTATGGCAATGGCTGGGCTTTCCTGCTGGGACATCCACTCCCGGGACCTGAAATGCCCTCCTTTCCCACCCCTGCCTCGCCTCCTCCACCCCCGCCCCTCCCACACACATGCACCCCCATTTTGGCCTTATTTTAGCTCTCGGGGCCTCAAGTTTAACCAGCCTAAATTCCATGTTCTGCAAAGGGGAATCTTCGTGAGTCCACTTAGGGCCCTCATGGGCAGGATTTGAATACAGCCAACATCTTCTTGAGCCGTGCTGTGTGCCCAGCACATGGTGAAAACCTACAGGAGAATACTTTTAGCTCTTGCGGAGTTCACAACCTCGTCTACGGTGTAGGAGTAAGAAAGGAGCGAACAAAACCCTCTGGAGCGTCACCTGGGCACGTGGGGTCACCCCTTCATTGCCTGGAAGTTGGGGGAGAAAGATAATCTGTTTATAAGGGGACATTTGGTGCCACTCTGGGCTGTGGTGGTTGACCTGCGAGTAGGTCTAGCTCCTTCTTGTGTCACAATCTTGGATGTGGCTGCCATACAAAGAGTTGAGTCTGGAGAAAGTAGATCTCATCTTCAACTAATGTGTCCAGCTTTCCAATAGACACTGAACAGTATAGTGATTCCAGACAGTTTTGTGATGATTGACAGATATTCCTCAAAACCTCAGGTGTGTAACACTAATTTGTGTGTGTCTCCTTTGGCTCAACAAGCCTGTGAAGACAGCTTCGGGTCAGTCTGTGAAAGGACCAAGATATTCAATTAATGGACACTTCTGTTGGATGCTGCATAACAAACATCCCAATTGGATTCTCCCAACAAGGAAACCTTGATAATGATACCCATTTTGTGCCATAGGTGAGCAGACCAGAGAAGACATGACTTGCCCAGGGTCCTCATCTTCATTCATGCCAAACACTCTTCCTATTTCCAGGCTCATACAAGTATGAATTGCAAGCTGGCACTAATGTGCATGCCTGTCATCCTAGCTACTTAAAAAGCTGAGATCTAAGGAGGGTGGTTCAAAGCCAGCCTAGGCAGGAAGTCCGTATAATTCTTGTCTCCAATTAATCACCAAAATAGAAATGGATGTGGCTTGAGAAAAAAAAAGCTCAAGGACCCAGCATCCAGACCCTGAGCCAGGACCAATACACCCTCACACACACACACATGGATTGACAAACACTTTTAAAAAAGATTCTCTACAGGGAGGGAGTGCCCAAAGGATGTTTAATCTCCAATACAATAACTCAGAAGAACCCTAGGGGTCCTCAGAACTCAGCCTGCGACACACTTTGCTGGTCTCCAGGGATGGTAGGGAGGTGAGCTTTCCAGTAGTTCATAGCACACCCTGGTGGGAAGGTCTGAAATAAAGCATGCCCAATTGAATGACTTCAAGATGATTGTTGGGGTATGAATCCCACACCCCTGGCAAGGAGACTAGTGAAAATAATACAGTAGCAGTGTTTCCCACCATTGAACTTGAACTTCCTAATGGGTTTCCCCTTTCCTCCTGCACAGATTAAAGCTCTCGCTATTCTGCCACGTATACAGCTGGTACATCTTGCTTGTCATCTTTCAGAGCACCTAATGTATGTAGTCTTTTACAACTCCTGGAGCCATCCTTTGAATTTCATGGACCAAATTAAGCATCCATGTTAATGACCAACTCAATATCCTGATGTCTCAATCCTTTAACCTAATTTCCAACTGTCTCAACCATGTCTTCCAGGGTTACACCCTACACAGTCATCCCCAAAAAGGTTGTGTGTGTGTGCTGGAACCTGAACTCAGGGCTTGGGTGGTGTCCCTTAACATTTTTGCTTAAGGCTGTCACTCTATCACTTGAGCCCCAGCTCTACTTCTGGCTTTTTGGTGGTTAATTGGAAATAAGAGTCACATAGATTTCCTGCGTGGGCTAGCTTCAAACTGTGATCCTCAAATCTCAGCCTCCTGAGTAGCTAGAATTATAACTACCACCAGCCCCTGGCTTCACCTGGGGGAACTTTTTAAATTCTCAGTCCCTTAGACATTGTTGCAAACAGATTCTGGAACAAAAATTTGGGTATCAGTATATCATTAATTCCAGATAATTTCAATATGTTGCCAAAATTGAAAATAGGTGCATGAATGGTTTTTGGTTTAAAATTTGACAACAGCAGAACCATACGGAACGCTTCTGAAAAGACATATTGTGTCAGGCATTAGTAGCTCACAACTATCATCCTAGCTACAAAGGAGGCTTGAGTTCTGAGGATCAAGGTTCAAACCCAGCCCAAGAAGGAAAGTCTGTGAAATTCTTCAATTAACCAGCAAAAAGCCAGAAGTAGTGGTAAAGGACTAGCCTTTAGAGAAAAAAGCCAAATGAGAGCTTGAGGCCCTATGTGTAAGCCCCAGAATTGACATCAAAGAATAAAAATAAAAACAGTTGAGCACTGATGGCTCATATCTATAATCCTAGCTAGCCAGAGACTGAGATCTAAGCGTCATGCTTCAAAGCAGGAAAGTCTGTGAGACTCATCTACACACCAAAAAAGCTGAAAGTGGACCTGTGGCTCAAATGGGTAGAATGCTAGCCTTGAGCAAAAAAAATCCCAGGGACAGTGCCCAGATCCTGAGTTCAAACCCCAGGACCAGCACACACATACACATACAAAGGGGAATTGCTGGACCCTACATCTTGAATTTCTGACTCAATAGGCTCAGGGTGAGGCCTAGATGGATTTCCAATAAGCTCCCCGATGATGGTGATGCTGCTTGCGTGGAAACCCCATTTAAAGATCTGACCCAGAGGCTGGGAGTTTGGCCTAGTGGTAGAGTGCTTGCTTAGCATGCACAAAGACCTGGGTTCAATTCTTCGGAGTCACATACATAGAAAAAGCCAGAAGAGATGCTATGGCTCAAGTGGTAGAGAGCTATCCTTGAGGAAAGCCCAAGAGCAGTGCTCAGGTCCTGAGTGCAAGCCCAAGGACTGGCAAAATCAATCAATCAATCTATCTATCTATCCCAGCCTGGGTGGAACAGGCGTAGTGGTAGACTACTTGTTAGCATGCATGAAGCCCTGGGTTCAATTCCTCAGTACCAAATAAAGAGAAAAAGCTGGAAGTAACACTGTGGCTCAAGTGGTAGAGTGCTAGCCTTGAGCAAAAAGAAGCGCAGGGACAGCACCAAGGCACTGACAAAAAGGCTCTTGGCAAAAAAGAAAAAAGAAATCTGTCCCAGGTATAATCTCCAGAAAATTGCACAGCCACTCTGCTCTGATCATGTTCACATGGTTAAAGGTCCATGGAGAAATAATTGTGCTAAAATCAAATTGACCCACATAGTATTTTTTAATAGGTTCTGATTCCAGAGGAGAGAGTGTGCAACACTGAGACTGATGTCAGAATAGCTCTGATGCTGTTGAGGTGACTGATCCCTTTCCCAGAGTCAGGAAACTCCAGTGGTTTATCAGGTTAATAGTTGACATAGGGGGGGCCGGGAGTTTGGCCTAGTGGTTAAAGTGCTTGCCTAGCATGCATGAAGACCCGGGTTCGATTCCTCGGTACCACATACATAGAAAAAAGTCGGAAGTGGTGCTGAGGCTCAAGTGGTAGAGTTCTAGCCTTGAGAAAGTCCAAGGACAGAGCTCAGGCCCTGAGCTCAAGCCCAGGACTGGCAAAAAAAAAAAATAGTTGACATAGGGGTCACAAAGATGACAGATGTCTGGGCATTCTGCCTTTTCTCCTGAGAAGTGTCTGCTCTACAATATTCAAGCCCCTGGACCACCACACATGCACACACACACATACACACACACACGTCACAACAATTCGAACAAATGATAAGCATGGTATAAATAGGAGGGAGAGGAGACCACAACAGCTCCTTTTATTTCTTTGAAAGGTAGAGCCAGGAGTGCTGATATGGAGTGGAAGGAGAAGGAAGGGAAAAGAGAGAGGAAAAGAAAGGGATGGAGGGAGACAGGAAGAAAGGAGGGAGGAAGGAAGAAAAAGAGGGAGGGAGGAAGCAAAGATAACTACATAGTTTGGGACTTGAAATTTAGGAAGAATAGACTTTGCCTGTCTGAAATGGGGATGCTTTGAGACAAATGGCACCGATTTGTTTTATTGTATGTGCAAGTTTAATTGGAATTAAAAGCAAATATAAGTCAAATTCAAAAGCAGCCTCCAAGATGGAGAATAAGATAGGCAATGTCATGCAAATACATAAAGTCATCAAGCTGAATGTGAGATGACCAATGTGTGCATGGTGGGGGGCAACCCTGAAGAAAAGAGTTCCGGGTTCTAGGTCATGGGGTTCCCCAATATGAAAAGGCTGGGGAGAGAAGAATCCCCCACCTTTGGAAACCAGAAAGAGCCACCAGGGTTCCAGAAGCAGACACTGTTTCTAGAAAGAGTGATGACCCCTCCCAGGGAGAGCCAAGCTTGATGAAACCCTTAGAACTGTTCTCACAGCAGCTGTGACAACTCCAGTGTGAAGAACTTGGAAGTGTTTGTCCCTCTGGATTCTGCATGGACCTGCACCTTGGTGACACTGTGCTGCCTAAGTTTTCCAGCTAAGGGACACTCCTAAGACTCAGAACTAGTGTCTCCAGAGTCTGCAAGGGAAGCTGGAAGGACCCTAATATTTTATCTCCAGCCTGCTGCCTATAACGCGCCTGTGAGGAGGGGCTGAGGGGCTGAAGGAATAGGAGCTAGAGCTCCTGCCAAACTTCCCCGCATAGATGGAGAGAGCTTTAACAACTCTCAATGATATCCCAGATATGGCATAGAGCAAGCAGAGCTAAGATGGACACCTGAATCTCTGAAGGAGTGGAGGAAATGAGTGGCTCTGCCCCATTGGTAAGAACACCTGATAATATGGACTGCCTGCGGAAAGAGAAACGGGGTGCTGTGACTATTTATGAAGCGTATGAAATACAGGGGCGCATGTGCAATACAGCCAAGAAGATTTGGGTGTGTGTGTGTGGGGGGGGTAATGTGCTAGTCCTGGGACTTGAATTCAGGGCCTGGGTAGAGTCCCTAACCATTTTCATTGAAGGCTGGCATTCTACCAGTTGAACCACATCTCCACTTCTTGCTTTTTAGTGGTTAACTGGAGAGAAGAATCTCACATACTTTGCTGCCCAAGCAAGCTTCGAACCACAATGCTTAGATCTCAACCCTTCTGAGTAGCTAGGATTACAGGCACGAGCCACAGTGCCCAGCAATGGAGAAACTTCTTCTTTTTTTTTTTTTTTTTTTTGCCAGTCCTGGGCTTGAGCTCAGGGCCTGAGCACTGTCCTTGGACTTTCTCAAGGCTAGAGCTCTACCACTTGAGCCTCAGCTCGGTATGTGGTACCGAGGAATCGAACCCGGGTCTTCGTGCATGCTAGGCAAGCACTTTAACCACTAGGCCAAACTCCCGGCCCCTGGAGAAACTTCTATTGCTGCTGAATTTCCCCCAACAAGACAGAGATCTGATATGTGCTTGTGAGGAGTTGGGCTGCCAATGAAAGACTAATTGTAAAGATTTCTTTTTTTCTTTGTTTTTGGCCAGTCCTGGGGCTTGAACTCAGGGCCTCATTAGGCTTTTTTTTTTTCTCTCAAGGCTAGAACTTGGACACTTGAGCCACAGCACCACTTCTGCCTTTTTGTGTGTATGTGGTACCCAGGAAGTGAACCCAGGGTTTGTGCATGCAAGGTCACATTCCTGGTCCCAGTAAGGGTTTCTTGAGAAGCGCTGTTGGCCATGAGTTCATCATGGGGACGTAGGGAAGAGGAAGAGGTGCCAGATGTGCTATTGTGCTGAATGTTTTGTTATAAGGAGACAAATACCAGCTGTAGTCTATAGTAACCGCTAACCTCAAAAATGGAGGAAGTCCAGTGCTACGATCTGATCTGGGGATCTCAACTGGAAGCAAGCCCGTGAGACTCTTATCTCCAATTAACCACCAAGAAAACTAGAAGTGGTGCTGTGGCTCAAATAGTAGAATGTTAACCTTGAGAGCCAAGGGACAGTGCCCAGGTCCTGAGTTCAAATCCTACAGCCAACAAAAAGAAAAAGAAGATGCAGAGACATGCTGGTGGCTCACCCCAGTAATCCTAGCTACTTAGGAGGCTAAAATCTGAGGATCTGGGTTCAGAGGCAGCATAGGATGACAAAATCCCAGGGGGCAGAAAGCCCCATTCTAGTAGTAGAGACAAACTGAGGGAAAATATGGGAGCTGCTAGGTTAAGAATACAGGTGGCCCAGGCCAGGAGCTTGGCCTAGGATGCACGAAGCTCTGGTTTGACTCCTCCGTACCACGTACACAGAAAAATCCAGAACTGGTGCTGTGGTTCAGGTGGTAGGTAGAGTGTTAGCCTTGAGGAAATCCCAAAGACAGTGTTCATGCTGTGAGTTCAAACCCCAGAACTGGCAAAAAAAAATACAGGTGTCCTAAATCTATAATCCAAATCAGGAGACTGAAGATATGAAGATCGCAGTTATTATTTTTTTTTTCCAGTTTGGGGCTTATACTCAGGACCTGAGCACTGTCCTTGGACTTTCTCAAGACTAGAGTTCTACCACCACTTGAGTCACAGCACCACTTCTGGCTTTTTCCATATATGTGGTACCAAGGAATCGAACCTGTGTCTTCGTGTATGCCAGGCAAATACTCTGCCATTAGACTAAACTCCCTGCTTGGATCGCAGTTCTAAGTCAGCCTGGGAAAGAAAGCCTGTGAGACTCTTATCTCCTGACAAACCACCAGAAAGCTGGAAGTGGCTCTATGGCTCAGGTGGTAGACCTCTAAAGGATGCCTTGTTGGAGAGGACTGGGTACACGTCTCTTACCATTGGGATTCCTGAGCCTGCCTTTGAGGTCTGAGACTGTGGTAAGATGCCCTAAACTTGCCTAGACAGTGTCTCGATTTCATCTGACCACAATAACCACGGAAGTCATTGTACTGAGACTCAGTATTTGGATTAAGATTAGGGTTCTGAGTTCATGGCTTTATCCACTGTCTTTCCTGACAGAGTGTGTCACCATTGCTGGACCCTTGTTCTCCCATCCAGGGCCTGCTGAAGCCAGGAGCCCAGGTGCTCACATCTGTAATCCCAGCTGCTCAGGAGACTGAGATCTGAGTGGTAGGGAGGTGTGTGGGGGAGGGGGGAAGAGAACCATTGCCAAATCTTCAAGGACTGGAGACCTGAAAATGTAAACAACTCCAGGCTGAGTAAACCAAACCCAATACTAATATCTATGAAGTGCCCTCACAATCCTAGAAATGTCCCAATGGGGCCTCCAGTCCAGGCACTGCCAATAATTGATTTTTCTTTTTTGTGGAAGCGGATAAAATGCATTGTGGGTACGGATCTCAGGTATGGTATCTGAGTTGCCCTCAGTCTCTCGTCTCTCTCTGATACTGAGGCTTGAATTTAGGGCCTAGTGCTCTCACTTGACGTTTTTCAACTCAAGAGTTAGTGCTCTAACCACTTATATCACACCTCTACTTCGGACGTTTGGGTGGTTAATTAAAGACAAGAGTCTCCAGCCAGGTGCTGGTGGCTCACCCCTGTAATCCTAGCTACTCTCCAGCCAGGTGCTGGTGGCTCACCCCTGTAATCCTAGCTACTCAAAAGGCTGACAAGATTTGAAGATCACAATTTGAAGCCAGCCTGGGCAAGAAAGTCCACTGAGACTCATCTCCAATAAATTAATAGAAAAGTTGGAAATGGAGCTGTGGCTCAAGTGGTAAAGCACTGTCCTTGAGCAAAAAGAAGCTCAGAGATCTGAGTTCAAGCCCCAGGATCCACAAAAACTTAAAATAACGGTAATAATCTCATAAACTTTGTTGCCTGAGCTGGTAAAAACCCTCCATCTCAGATAAAGTCTTGCGTTATTTCTTGGGGATGGCCTCACTATGACCCTATCTACAGCTTTCCACATATCTAGGGACATCGTTATAGAAACTCCCCTGCCTGGCAAATTGATTGAAAGGTAGGGGGAGCTCAATAGTTTTTGCTTGAGGGCTGGCTTCAAACTTGATCCTCCAGATTTGAGACTCCTGAGCAGCTGGACTTACAGACAGGCCTGAGCCACTGACTGATGGTGGGTAATTGGAAATGAGAGTCTCACAGACTTTCCTGCCCAGGCTGGCTTTGAAACTGTGATCCTCAGATCTCTCCCCTCTGGAGTAGCTAAGATTTACAGGCTTGAGCCTCCACCGCCCAGCAGCCCTGGCTCCTCTTAATAACTGGGTGTCCTCCAGTAAATTACTTAATCTGTTTGCATCCAAATCTCCCTATCTGCAAAAATGATAATAATGGCACAGGACCACAACAGACTGTAACAGTTACATGAGATAAGCCTCATTTATTCATGCATACTTTCTACGACATCTCTCCAACATGGCTGCTGTACTCTCATCTACTCCCTGGGGCTGCTGTGCAGAGCTAAAAGGCCCAGCACAGAAAGGCCTGTGCCCCGCCTCCCTCCCTCCAAGCCGGGTGCCCAGTGCTTAGAGTTGTAATCCTAGCTACTCTGGAGGCTGAGATCTGAGGATCAGGATTTGAAGGTCACCTTGGACAGGAAAAGTGCCTGGTGTGATTTAAGTGGTAGAGCACCAGTCTTGAGCAGAAAAGGCCAAGTGAATTCCAGGCCCTGAGTTCAAGCCCCAGTGTGTACACACACACACTCCCCAGCGTTCTGGTGGTGGGCAGACCCAGGTACAGGTGTAACACTGGGATGTGACACAATCCAGGCGGCCCTGACCCCTCTCCATCCCCAGGGAAGGCGCAGGGGGAGTGGGAAGAGGTTGGTGCCAAGCCTGGCACGCGGGGAGGGGGAGTGGGGGGGCGGGCAGGGCTGGTCTGGTGGGAAGAAGAGGAAAACCACCCCGGGGGAAATTGCCCTGTGGTCGGCCCCGGCGCCCACGAGGCGGTATTTATAGACCTCCCCGCCACCCCCCACCCCCGTGGAGTTAACCCTCTCCACCTCGCTGCACGCGCCTGGCTGGGGTCCCACCCCGGATTCCAGCTAGGCGGGCACCAGCGTCGGGGGGGTGGGGTGGCTGGGGACAGGCAGCCTGCACCCGACGCCCCCTCCCCAGCCCCGGGGGTGCAGGCCCCGCCGGGCTGGGGGGCGGGCGCGGCCCAGCGGGCGGACCCAGGCCTGAGCCCCGGACCACCGCCGCTGGCCCAATCGGGCGGTGGGGGCGCCGCCGGGAGCCTTTCCGGCCCGGGATTTCCTCCCGCCCGCCGCCCGCCCCGCCCCTCGGGCTCCAGGCCGCCCCGGTTCCCCATTTCGGCCGGGCCTCGCGGCGGCGGCGGCCACTGGGCTGCGTCCCCCGCGTCCCCGGGAGTCGGCGCGGCGCGGTGAGTGCGTGCGGGGCGGCGCGGGGCCTTTGTCTGCCGGGGCCGGGCGCGTGGCTGGCCCCGGGCGAGGGGGGGGGGGACTTGGAGCTGGCGCGCCCTCCCCGGCGGACCCCCTAGCGCAGGGGGCCCATCCCGGCGCCCCCGCCCCACCGAGGCCCCTCCCCACGGGGCGCCCCCTCCCGCGCCTCCCCTCCCCGGCGAGGGCCCCCTCGGAGGGTCCCCCTTCCCAGAAGGACCCCCTCCACAGGGCCCCATCCCCGCGCCCGTGCCCTCCCCACCGAGGCCCCTCCCCGCGGTGCGCCCCTCCCCGCACCCCCCCCCCGCCGAGGCCCCTCCCTCCCCGCGTGCGCCCCTCCCCGCACCCCGTCCCCGCCGAGGCCCCTCCCTCCCCGCGTGCGCCCCTCCCCGCACCCCGTCCCCGCCGAGGCCCCTCCCTCCCCGCGGTGCGCCCGTCCCCGCCGAGGCCCCGCTCCACGGTGCCCCCTCCCCGCCCCCCAGCCCCCCTCTTCGTGGAGCCCCCGCCCCGAGCTCCCCCCAGTCCCGCCCCAGCTCCGAGCACGCGGAGCTCTGGCTGCCGCTCGGGCTCTAGGGCCCCTCGGGAGCCCGGAGCTCCAGACCCCATTGCACCCCCCACCCCCCCACACCCGCCCGGCCCTTCCCGGGGGCGGAGGAGGGGCTGCGGCGGGTGCGCGTGTGCAGCGGGTTGGCAACCGAGCCGGCTCGGTGTGGACGTTTCTGGAAGGCCGGTGGCGCTTCCGGCCGGGCTGGGGTCGGGGAAGCGGAGCCCCCCCTTTCTCCCCGCTTCCCCCGCCCAGGGCTCCCCAAGCCCGGGGGTCGCTGCGTCCCTGGAGAAGAAAGGGGGGGCGGCTGGGGACGACCACAGCCCACGGGAAGGGGACAGAGTTGGGGGAACCGCTCAGAGGCCCCCCCCAGAAGCGTGGAGCAGTGTGATCTGGGGGTGCCTTCGGGAGATGGGGTCCCGGGGAGGAGGACAGCAGAATCCCAGGGCGGCCGGTGGACTGGGGTGGACTGGGGAGCGCGCTGGCAGCAAGAGGGGGTTCCTTTCTGAGCCAAACCTGCACTAACAAGAAGTGCGTGATGGGTGACTCAGACAGGCCATCTCACGTGGGGAGGGCGTGGGGGGTCGGTGTGCAAATCAACTTCAGACTATTTGTGGGTCCCTCTGTCAAAACCCGGAGCCTGATTTCTATATTCACCCAAGGCCTTAGGTCCTTTTTGTTTTGTGCAAGTGCTGGGGCTCCAAGAACTCCTGGCCTGGACCCCTACCACTTGAGCCACACTTCCATTTCCAGCTTTATGACCATTAATTGGAGATCAGAGTCTCAAAGATTTTCCTGCCTGGGCCGGCTTTGAACCATGATCCTCAGATGGCAGCTTCCTGGAATAACAGGCGTGAGTCACCCAGCTCATGAGAACCCTTATTTAATTGAGTTTCCTTCTCTGATTCCCTCTGGCTTCCCCCCCACACACACACACCAGGAAGTGGGGTGCTAGACCACAAACTTCCTTGTAGCTAGGGGACCTGTAGGCAGACACTGCTGGAGGCACTGAGGTCTGAACCTGTCTCCAGGTGAGGCCTGTCTGAGTGCTGGGTGGGGTGGAGCCTTCGGCTATGAAATGTGGCTCACATTTCTGGTTGTATTTGGGGTGTGTGTGTGCGGCTATCTCGCTGAATGTCAGTGCTAACCATATCAATAGAAGTCTTCAAGCCATCCATCCTTGTGTATCATGGGAGGGCATGGAGCATCTTGAGGTCAGTGACTTTTTTGGTGACTTAGGTGGCAGACTGCCTAAGTGCAAAAAAAAAGAGGGGGATTCTTATAGGGACAAAGCATCCACCTGGATTGTCATTGCCATGAGAGTCTCTGGGCTTCTCTATCCTTCTCTATGCCTTCTCCTGACCACTTCAGGAAGTGTTGTTTGTTTTGTTTGTTGTTTTTGTGGACGTATTGGAGCTTGAACTCGGGTCTGGGTGTTGTCTTTGAGCTTTTACACTGAAGACTAGTGCCCTACCCTTTGAGCCATAGCTCCGCTTCTAGCTTTTTGCTGGTTAACTGCAGGTAAGAGTTTCATAGACTTTCTCCCGGCCCAGGCTGGCTTCCAATGGCAGCCCTCAGATCTCAGCCTCCTAGGGTGGCCAGGCATGAGCCATTGAGGTAGGGGTCCAGTGGGGTCTGCCATCTTGCTGGATGGACAAGGGTCTGTCCTCTTGGTTGGACACAGAAGGTTTGGGCTATTTTCAGAAAAAAACAAAAAGTGGCCTCTGTGTACAGCTCAGCAGGACTGTGGGAGTGGGGTCTGAGTCATGGGTGGAAGGAAGAAGGGAAGGGAGGATGAAGTCACTGCCCTTGAGCTTATCCTCAGAGTGGGTGGTGACTTCCCGTTACTCTCCTTTTCCTATAGGACAAGAGTTGACCAGAAAGCCACCTAGTAAGAAGCAGGGGAGGGGAGGGGACCCAGCCAGGGTCGGGGTGGTGAGAAAGGCTCACTATGGACCCTCCCCAGGGAAAGGACCACACATTCTGATAGACAGCCTTTGCCTACCACTCCTGGCCACACTTGCAAGGGCTTAGATGTTCAGGGTTAGGGGACGGAGCTTCACCTCAGGTAATCGCCATAGCAGTCCTGTGAGCCTAGGTACTCTGCATCAGGCAACATATAGGAAACTGAGGCCCAGGGAGGGAATGTTACCCTCAAAGACACACAGGTAGAAAATGGTGGAGCCACAGGCCTTTTTATTTCCCTGTGTGTGCTGTGTGTGTGTGTGTGTGTGTGTGTGTGTGTGTGTGTGTATTAGTATTAGTGCTTGACCTCTGAACCTGGGCACTGTCCCTGAGCTCCTTTTGCTCACTTGAGCCACTTCCTGCTTTTTCAGTGATTTAATTAGAGGTTAAGAGTCTCACAGACTTTCCTGCCCGGGCTGGCTTTGAACTGTGATCCTCAGATCTCAGCCTCCTGAGTAGCTAGGATTAAAAGTGTGAGGCATGGGTGCCTGGATGCATTACTTTTACAAATAGGAAGAAAAGGGTTACTTTGAGAAAGAGGATTTTTTTTTTTTTTTTGCCAGTCCTGGGCCTTGAATTCAGGGCCTGGGCAGTGTTCTTGAGCTTTCTCAAGACTAGAGCTCTACCACTTGAGCCAAAGCACCATTTCTGGCTTTTTTTCTATGTATGTGGTATTGAGGAATTGAACCCAAGACTTCATGCATGTTAGGCAAGCACTCTACCATTAGGCTAAACCCCCGGCAGGAATTTTTTATTTTTATTTATTTATTTATTGCCAGTCCTGGGCTTGAGCTCAGGGCCTGAGCACTGTCCTTGGACTTTCTCAAGAACAGAGCTCTACCACTTGAGCCTCAGCACCATTTCTGGCTTTTTTCTATGTATGTGGTACCGAGGAATCGAACCCAGGTCTTCATGCATGCGAGGCAAGCACTCTACCACTAGGCCAAACTCCCGGCCCGAATTTTTTTTTTTTTTTTAATAGATGAACTCTATACTTCACAACAAGCTTAACAGTATACATTACCCTTCACAAGAGCTGAAATGTAGAGGAATGGGGAGGCTTGACTTAATGGCTAAGAGTACTGGGGTTGGAATGATGATCAGGATAAACCTACACCCCGAGATCTCCCAAGCAGAATGAACAGCCCTGGAACCGGCTATTGAAAGAGGAGACTGGGTGCTATTTGTGTTTGAAGAATGGTTACTCTGGGCGTCCTGCAGAACATAGACTGCCATATAAAGTTCCTTAGGGGGAGAGGGACAGGAAGAAAAAGGGGAGACTGGTGGAAAGGCTTTGCAATCATCCAGGCAAGAAATGATTGTGACCTGGAATAGCCAGGGAGAAACGCACAGCGAAGATAAGTTAGATATATTCAAGGTCTCCTAGTTTAAATGGAATAAAGGAGAAAAACAAAGAGACCAATCCAACTATTTGGGAAATCTAGAGATTCAGCTAGTTTTCTAGAGCATTTGGGAGGGGGGGTGGATTCCATATCCTCTAGCTTTCACCTCTGCCTCTATTTTTTTTTTTTTGGTTGGTCGTGGGACTTGAACTCAGGGCCTGGGTGCTGTCCCTGAGCTCTTCTGCTTAAGGCTCATCTCCGCCACTTTGAGCCACAGGGCCACTTCCAGTTTTCTGGTGGTTCACTGGAGATAAGAGTCTTGGGGAACTTTCCTGCCCAGGCCGACTTTGAACCATGACCCTCAGATCTCAGCCTCCTGAATAGCTAGGATGACGGGCGTGAGTTACCAGCAAATAGTTTAAAATCAGTTCTTTGATGGTTAATAGCTCACAGCCCAGACTTGATCCTAACACCTTTAGCAAGAAACTCTTTAGTGCTGGCTGAAGGGAGTAAAAAAGCTCAAGGAAGTCTCTGCCCGGGTGTGGCTTGGCTCACAGCCCTTTCCTGACCAATGATAGACTAGGGGTGGGGTGGGGACGGGCTCACAGCCCATCTGAACCAATCAGGTAGACAAGGGGCGTGGCCTGCCTCATAGCCCATTCTTGACTAATCTCAGACTAGAGGTGGGGCAGGAATCCACCAGTGAGTCAGATCTGCTCACAGGTCCATGTCTGAAACTGGACACCCAACCTACGATGGACTGGATTCCAGGTGGAGGGTGCAGAAGGGGGCGCTTTAGGGTACTGAAGGCTAGGGAAAACATGTCAAGACCAGGGCTCAGACTGGGAGAATGGCTTGTCATGTTCTGCTGGGTTAAGAAAGGAACAGATACTGTGGACTGCCCAGTGGTTCCCACCTGTAATCTCAGCTACTCAGGATGCCCAGATCTGAGGATCACGGTTCAATACCAACTCTGGGCAGGAGAAGTCCATGAGACATATTGCCAGGGAACCAGCAAAAAGCTGAAAGTGGAGCACCAAAAGCACAGGGACAACACCCAGACCCTGAATTCAAGCCTCCCAAGACTCACACAACAAAAACCAGTCAATAAGAGGGAATTGAATTGCCTGCCTGGTGAGGCGACGGTTGCCTATTTTAACTGGGTTTGTCCTTCAGCTTGTCTTTGTGCTGAGTGAACTCGCAGGCCATTTGTCTAGGAGAAGCTTCTGGGGCTACTTCAGGAAAGTCTGGAGTAGGAAGTGGCAAGTGTGGGCTATGGCATTCTACTTTTCCAGTGAGAGCACAATCAGTCGGAATCAAGCCAGAGTCCTCAAGTGACCTCTAAGACTTGCCTCATCTCCAGAAGCTTCTCCCAGAATATACCGTGACGTTGGCTGGATCCCTCCTCTGACACCTTTCCTATCCACCCCCTCCACCAGGCAGCCTATGTCCCCCCCACACACCAAATTCATTCTGACCTTGTATAAACCTGGGCCAAAAAAAAAACTGGTCATAGATTAATTATATATTTGTTCCCCTAACGCTTTTTTTTTACCCCCTATATTGTAAAAACAATGCCATTTAAATTATTTATG
Source organism: Megascapheus bottae (assembly GCF_031878675.1). NCBI lineage: Eukaryota > Metazoa > Chordata > Mammalia > Rodentia > Geomyidae > Megascapheus > Megascapheus bottae. Next base: position 2,663,089 of record NC_143538.1, on the reverse strand, counting down.
TCACTTAGCCACATAACCTTGAGCAAGTTATTGAATCCATCTCCCAATTCCCTTCCCTGCTGCATGAAATAATAGTCCCCACGTCATATGATTGTGGGAATGTTTAAATTCATCTGAGTAAACATTTAGCGCTGAGCAAACTTTCAGCAATAATGGCTTTTATTATTGCCCTCTAATGGGAGTAAAACAAATATCCAGGATAACTTCTGAAATGCAGTATTAAACAGGCTTGATTTAAGAAGAACAACATTTGTAGACGTGGTTTTGTGTTTTTGATGCCAGCATTGGGATTTGAACTCAGGGCCTAGGCACTGTCCCTTAGCATTTTTGCTCAAGGCTGGTTGGTACTGTACTATTTGAGTCCCAGTTCCACTTCTGGTCTTTTTGAGCCTCCTGAGCAGCCAAAAGCCGAAGTGTGGTGTAAGAGGTAGAGCACTAGCTAAAGGATAGTACCCAGGCCCTGAATTCAAGCCCATTGCCGGCACAAGAAAGCAGAAGTAGGAATTATTCTTTTCCTAGTCAGGCTTTGATCTTAGGTCTCCCCATTTTATCTTGGGCGCCCTCACTTGGCCTTCTGTTCTAGGCTGCAATCCACTCTTGACTCTCTTCTTCTGGCCCTGCAGTCCCCAGACCCCATCCATCCTGAACACTTCTGGGCTCAAGCAGCAGGAGACAGGATCCAGTTCACATTTGGACACCCCTATTTCAGACTGTGTGCGCGTGCACGCTTTGCATGTGTGTGCATGTGGTTCTGAGCACTAGCAATTTTCAGTGGAGACAGAACAGGAGGGAAAAGGAGAGAGAGAGAGATGACTCCCTAAACGACGTCTTAGTTCCAAAATAGCAGTGACTTACACTGTGAGACTGTCTGGGTGGAGCCAGAATGAATACCAGAGTCCCTCGGGACCCTGTATCTTGCTGCTATGTGGGGACAGGGCTGTGGCTTTTGGCCATGTGGGCTGGGAAAGCCAGGACACAGTTGTGTTCCGGGAGGAGGGAGAGGGTATCACACCCTCCTCCCCCCTACTTTGAGAGCATGACCCAGAAGTTGTACCTGTCAGTTTCCTCTAAAATCCTATTAGCCAGAAAGTAGTCACATGGCCGTGCCCAGCTGCAAGGGAGGCTGGGATTTGTAGTTCTTGGCAGAGAAGAGTGGTTTCTGTCCATCTCTGGGCCTATTCCCTAACAGCTATTTGCCTAAACTTTAAAGATACAGTACATGAAGCTTAAAACACACACAACACAAACAACAAACAGATGACCTGCCACTAACTTCCAGCAAAGTCTTTAGGAGGGAGAATATTGAGCTGTGGGAAGGAAACTCACCTCATTAAGAACTGAACAGCAAAGGGCCATGGATGTGGCTCGCACCTGTAATCCCAGCTTCTTGGGAAGCAGAAACTGGGAAGATTATGGCTCAAAGCTAGCCTAGGCAAGAAAGTTAATGAATGCGCTGGGTGTAGTGGTGTTTGCCTGTCACCTCAGCTATGTGGGAAGCCTAAATCTAAGGATGGCCCTGAATTCAAATACCAGTATTGAAAATAAAATTAAAAATAAACTAAGCACAGCAAAAAACCAGCCGGGAGCCATGGTTCAAGGGATAGAACACCTGTCCCTATCAGCAAAAGGCCTTGTACTCAAAAAACCCAGTGCACCACAAATAAAACAACAATAATAAAAAGGATCACAGTTGGGAAACAGAATCCCAAGCTCTGGTCATACTTTGCCATGAGTCAGAGCTAGGACAGGTTTCCTATAGCTGGAGGAGGAAGAAGAGGAGAAGAAGGAGGAAGGGGAGGCCATAGTGCTCAGGCTTCACCTGGGGAGCTGCTTGTTGTCCTAGGACTCACCTAGGGGCTGCCTTGGGCTCTGAGGTCCTCCAGGTAGCCTTTGCTGCATGTAGAATGCATTCTATAATGAACTGCTTGGCCATCTCGATGCACACTGGGGGAACAGCTTCAGGTACAGCTGGATCCAGAAGCTGCGGTGTCTTTCTGACCCTTCTTACCCTGTTCCTGGGATTAGAAGGAGTAGGGAGTTAGATGATGGGGTGATGCTGCTGCTTAGGCTGGGCATGGCACCTCTGTTGTACATTCTCAGGTCTAGAGCCCCATCACCATGCAGTTATTTTCCTGTATGTGCTGAGACTGAAGCAAAGAGAAAGGGGCAAGAGGCAGTACAGGCTGAATCCAAAGAGGCTCTGCTCTGGCGAGGGCAAAAGAGACAGTGGGCTGTGTGTATTTAGCATGGGGTCTTCATGCACCCAGGTGGCTCAGGGCATTGCCTGTCTATCCAGGTGAGTAGCTTCCTGTTCCAGGCCACCTTTCTGATCCCCCGAGTACCATTTTGCCTGTGAAATGAGCTTTCTCTACCCTGTTCTGTGTCCCTTGGCTCTGAGGTTGGGGTAGAGGCCTCTTGGTGCTGTGAAACTTGTAGCTTGTCTCTGTTCTTGGCTGCCAAGCTAATTCTCTGCAGGGTGGGCCAGGAGGAAGGGCTTCCCAGGTGCATAGCAGCCCAGTGCCCACCCTAAAAGTCCTTCTGAGGGAGGAGCCATGGGCTTTGGAGGAGCCCTAGGGGGCTGGTCTGGAGTGGTGAGCCCACCAACAAGTAGAGCTGTGGTTCAAGTGGTAGAGTGCCACTTAAGCAAAGGAACCTCAGGGACAGCGCCCAGGCTCTGCATTCAAGCCCCAGGACTGGCAGAAATAAAAAACAGAGTGGAACTCCCTGCTCTTCCCCTGTCCCCAGATGCATGAGAGCATGGGCCATGCCCAAGTGAGCTCAGAGAGTGACCCTGGCACGGTGGGCTCAGATGGCTGCGGCTGGGGGAAGCAGGGGAGAGGGGAGAAAGGAAACGTGGAGCCTGGAGGCTCCCCAAGACCTGCTGCTGGGGTTTCCTGTGGCCGCCCCAGCTAGGGCAGGATGGTACAGCTGTGAATGGAGCCTTTATGTCAGCGGGTGGCCAGGCTTGGAGGCTTCCAGATTTGGGACCGGAAGTGTCTGGGAAGGAAAGGAAAAAGAAGGAGGCTGCTGGGAGCTTTCCCACTGCGGAGGCTTGTGGAGAAGAGGAGGAGGGAGGGGACAGGACGCACCCGGTGGTGGAGGGACTCCCTCAGCCCAGCTGCCCGGTGTGGGCACGTGGCATGTGGGAGGGTGCAGCCTGGCTGGGGTCTGCCGGATGGAACCCGGTGCCTGTGGCTGGATCTGGTGCTTTAGATTTAGTTGAAGCTTGCCCAGTGGAAGGGCAAAAAACAAAAAATCAGGCTGGGAGGAGGTAGCATCTCACAGACTTTCCTGACTTTGAACCATGATCTTCAGATCTCAGGCTCCTGAGTAGCTACGATGCCATCAGGGCCCCAGCTCTCTTGCATTTCTGATTGACCTTGGTCACTCGGTGCCAATATGTCTTTCGGCGACTCCACACTGTAGTCTGAGCTCTATCCTCACCCAGCCAAGTGCTCAGCCTTGACCCTGAGCAGAGCAGCTTTGCCTTGCTCTGTACCGGGCCTCCTCCCCCTCACACTTGGGCCAAAATGGTTGGTGGATCCCATCTATTTTCTCCTGCCCTGAGTCCAGCCTCCGGGATGGCTCCTTCCTACCAGCATCTCACCACCAGGGTCTCTCCACAGGAATGCCCTAGGGCTTTGGACAGGAAAACCTCCCACTGGGCAGATGCAGCCATTTCCCCCCCACCCCCCCACCCCCAATGACTGGCTCTGGGAAGGCTGTTTGCAGACAAAGGCCTGGCTTCCTTTTCCTCCATGCAGAAGCAGTGGTCCACAGAGGGAGAGCCCAGCTGTCAGCTGCCTCACAGGAAGATGCGTGGATGGGGGATGTACATGGGCATAGCCCTGGCAATACCAAGCTTCTTTCTGACAGGTGAGCTTGCCCTGATTATCGCTGTGGGAAGATCCAATAGGCAATCTCCTTTATTTTTATTGCATCGGTGCCATTATTTGGGTTTGAACTCAGGCCCCCCACTCCCATTTTTTTTTTCCTTAAGGCTAGCACACCTCTAATGCCTGGATGTTTGCTGGTTAATTAAGATTTTCTTAAAGCTTTGTCTTCCCCAGGCAGAGCTTTGGATCCTCAGATCTTAGCCTCCTGAGTTGCTAGGATTATAGATGTGAGCCATTGATGCCTTTATTTTTCTTAGCCTCCGCTGTCTGGTCTGTAAAGTGGGTATATGAGCACAGAGTGCTTGTATGACTTTGCGGTTTCCCGACCTCACTGTGAATCCCCAGGATCTTTGTGTGTCTCATTTCTTCTGACTATAACTTTCTGCTTCTACCTATTATTCATTCTTGCATGACTCCCAACTCTTAATTTGTCCAAGCCTTTCCTCAAATAACATTTCCTTGGCACGGCTTTCTTGGTTATCCCTCCTGCCCTGACCATGTTCTTCTTTGGTACCTGACATATTGTATGACTGCTTACTTAGCACCTGCCAGCCTCCTGATCAATGGATGGTGGCTTGCTACACAGTCAGGGGTCAGCAGTCATAGTGAACGAATGTGACTTTCCCCATACATGGCACTAATGGGGGTGGTGGGGGAGAACATAGCAAGCTCTGGGCAATGGAGAAAACAGTCAGGTGCCTGGCGCCATCTTGTGGTCAGCCAGAGGTGGTGTGTGTCTGCAATCTTGGGCTGGCAACTTGGGGCTGCAAGGTGGGGAGTCCAGCATTGGGGCTCCAGCAAATTCTGTGTCTGGGGACCGGCTGTTCCCATGACTGGGGCCCATGATCCACCCTCACTGTGGCCGTGGAGCTTGCTTGAGCCCGTGTTACACGTGTGTGCTAGTCCTGGGGCTTGAACTCAAGGCTTTGCTCTTTGGTGCAGCTCTTAGCTCAAGGCTGGTGCCTTACTAGCTGGATCACACCTCCACTTCTGGCATTTGGCTGGTTAATTGTGGAGCTAAGAGTATCATCACCCCTTGGCTCTAATGGTAGCTTCCACCTCCGCCTCCCCTTCCTTCTCCTCATCCTTTTCTCCTTCTTTGTTGTGACTGATGGATGTTTTTCCTCCCATGCTGGGGCCCTCATGCCTTGAGCCACACCCTTGGCCCTCGGTTGCTTTCGTTGTTGTTCCAATAGGGTCTCACACTTTTGTGTAGGACTGTCCTCCCGCCCACCTGGATGGCATATGTGGATGCATCCTTACCCGTATCATCTCAGGCTCACGCCACCCAGGAGGCTGAGATCTGAGAATCAAGGTTCAAAGCCAGGTCAGTCAGGGAAGCCTGTGAGACTCTTGTCTCCACAGCCACCAGGCTCCAGGGCTAAAGTGCTAGTATGGAATGAAAAAGCTCAGGGACAGCGCCAAGGCCCCGAGTTCAAGTCCCAGGACCAGCAGCGCCCACCGCTAGGAACGGGCAGGTGGGCACAGCTGGGACTGGAGGGTGGCCTGTGCGGCCCCGCCCCTTCTGCCCAGGCCCCGCCCCTCCTCGGGCCCCGCCCCTCCTCGGGCCCCGCCCCCCTCAGGCCCCGCCCTCCCGTCTTGTCCCGCCTCCCCCCGTCCCCCAGGAGCCGTGGAGGTCCAGGTCCCGGAAGATCCAGTGGTAGCTCTGGTGGGCACCGATGCCACCCTGCACTGTTCGTTCGCCCCTGAGCCCGGCTTCAGCTTGGCACAACTCAACCTCATCTGGCAGCTGACAGACACCAAACAGCTGGTGCACAGCTTCGCGGAGGGCCGGGACCAGGGCAGCGCCTACGCCAACCGCACGGCGCTCTTCCCGGACCTGCTGGCCCAGGGCAACGCCTCCCTGCAGCTGCGGCGCGTGCGCGTGGCGGACGAGGGCAGCTTCACCTGCTTCGTCAGCATCCGGGACTTCGGCAGCGCCGCCGTCAACCTGCAGGTGGCGGGTGAGCGCCGGCAGGGGGCGCGCTCCCTCCCCTCCCCGCAGCCCCCCCCCCCGCGTCCGACCCCTGACCCCTGACCCCTGACCTCTGCCGCCCTCCAGCCCCCTACTCCAAGCCCAGCATGACCCTGGAGCCCAGCAAGGACCTGCGTCCCGGGGACACGGTGACCATCACCTGCGCCAGCCGCCGGGGCTACCCCGAGGCCGAGGTGGAGTGGCGGGACGGGCGCGGGGCGCCCCTGGCCGGCAACGTGACCACGTCGCAGATGGCGGACGAGCAGGGCCTGTTCGACGTGCGCAGCGTGCTCCGGGTGGTGCTGGGCCCCGACGGCGCCTACAGCTGCCGCGTGCGGAACCTGGTGCTGCGGCAGGACGCGCACGGCTCCGTCACCATCGCAGGTGGGCGGGGGGGAGCGGGGGGGCGGGGGGGGAGCAGGGGGGAGCAGGGGGGGAGCAGGGGCGGCGGGGGCCACAGTCCCCGTTAAATCCGTCCCCGCCTGCCATCCCCGAATCACCAGCAGAGAGAAACAAGGGAGACCCCACCCCCCAAACAATGGAGACCCCCCACCTCCCCAATGGACTCCCACCCCCCAAACAATGGAGACCCCCAAACAATGGAGACCTCCCACCCCCCAAACAATGGAGACCCCACCCCCCAACAATGGAGATCTCCTATCTCCCCCAAACAATGGAGACCCCCCACCTCCCCAATGGACTCCCACCCCCCAAACAATGGAGACCCCCAAACAATGGAGACCTCCCACCCCCCAAACAATGGAGACCCCACCCCCCAACAATGGAGATCTCCCATCTCCCCCAAACAATGGAGACCCCCCACCTCCCCAATGGACTCCCACCCCCCAAACAATGGAGACCCCCAAACAATGGAGACCTCCCACCCCCCAAACAATGGAGACCCCACCCCCTAACAATGGAGATCCCCCATCTCCCCCAAACAATAGAGACCCCCCACCTCCCCAATGGACTCCCACCCCCAAACAATAAAGACCCCCCAAACAATGGAGATCCCCCACCCCCCAAACAATGGAGACTCCCCATCTCCCCCAAACAATGGAGACCCCACCCCCCAACAATGGAGACCCCCCATCTCCCCAATGGACTCCCACCCCCCAAACAATAGAGACACCCCTAACAATGGAGACCCCATCCCCCCAAACAATGGAGACCCCCCATCCCCCCAAACAATGGAGACCCCACCCCCAAACAATGGAGACCCCCACCCCCCAACAATGGAGACCCCCACCTCCCAAACAATGGAGACCCCCCAAACAATGGAGACCCCCACCCCCCAAACAATGGAACACCCCCCCAACAATGGAGACCCCACCCCCCCAAACAATGGAGACCCCCACCCCCCCAAACAATGGAGACTCCCCAAACAATGGAGACCCCCACCCCCCCAAACAATGGAGACTCCCCAAACAATGGAGACCCCCACCCCCCAACAATGGAGACCCCCCAAACAATGGAGACCCCCACCCCCCAAACAATGGAACACCACCCCCCCAAACAATGGAGACCACCCCCCTCAGACCAGAGGCTGGGTATGGTGGCATGCACCACCAGTCCTCAAGCAGCAGACAGGGGGAGCACAGTCCGGGCATATTATACAAGAGGAGGAGGAGGAGGAAGAGGAAGAAGGAAGACGCATCAGCTATCTCAAAAATAATGAGTGCAGGCCAGCCGAGGTAACTCCCGGCTGTCACCCTAGCTACTCAAGGAGGCGGAGCTCTGAGGAGCACGGTTCAAAGCCAGCCCAGGCAGGAAAGTCTGTGAGACTCTCAGTGAATCACCAAAAAACCAAAGCCACACAACGAAAAAACCACACAAGTGGAGCTCTGGCTCAAGTGGTTAAGTGCCAGCCTTGAGTGAAAGAGCTGAGACCCTGAGTCGAAGCCATGTGAAAGGACTGCTTCCTGCCTGCCCGGCACAAGGCTCTGAGTTCAATCCCTCCTGCTCTCAGGTCTTCCCGACTCCCTTCATCTCCTTCCATCCTGTTTGGCTTCTTATGCAGAGTTGGAATCTATCTGAACCTGTGGGCAGGAGTTGTGGGGTGGCCCCAAGGCTTGATGGGGGTGTGGGTCGGGGCACTTACCTGAGTGGTTTGAAGGGGGTCTGTGGCACCATCTGTCTGTGCAGGGCCCCTAGGCAGAGCAGAGCCTCTTCTCTAGTGGGGTGTCTGTCTCCTCTTCCCTCCCCTGGGCCAAGCTCCTACCTCCTCAGTGCAGCTTGGCCCAGGCAGCCCAGTGGGTCAGTGGTCATCTCTGCTGCCCTCTTGGGGTCCACACATCAGATGGCAGCCACCCATGGGGTGACATCTTAAGTGTTGGTTTTCAAGTCCTAGCTAAGCATGGCTGGGCTGTGCTTGTGTGCCAGGGTATGACAAGAGCTCATGTCTAACTTCCGGCCTTGCATTCAAGCCCAGATACTTACACACACACACACACACACACACACACACACACACACACACACACACACACTCACACTCACATACTCACATTAAAAGGGGTTTTCCTCACACCAGTGCTGCTAAGTTCAGTTCACAGATGAGAAAACGGAGGGCAGAGAGAGGAAGGGGCTTTCTCTAGACCACGGGTTAGATGGTGGCTCTGAATCTTTTCGAGATCAGTCACCTTTTTGAAAATTAGACGAGTAACAGAGGAAACAGATTATATATCACTTGAATGGGGATTGAGGGCCTCTCTAAACTCGTCTGTGGGGTCTGTGAACCTTGCCTCTCAACTCTAGAGCCAGCAGAATGAACCAGGATCAGAATCCACCTTTGGAATAGGCATCGGTGGCTCATGCCTATAATCCTAACTACTCAGGAGGATGAGATCTAAGGGTCACGGTTCAAAGCCAGCCCAGGTGGGAAAGGCCATGACACTCTTCTGTGGCTCAAGTGATAGGCAACTAGCCTTGAGTTGTCAAAAGCTCAGGGACTTTGCCCAGGCCCTGAATTCAAGCCCCAGCACTGACACTAAAATAAGGCAGGGACTCTCAGCTTAATTTTCCTCCTGACCTTCTAGTCAGCTGTGTGCACTTTCGTTCCAGCAGGCTTGGCCTGCTTTGGAGCTGTTGGCCTGTATTTTTGCTTCAAGCAAGCGGCCCTGGGCCTCATGCAGAATTCTGGGAGTTGGACTTTGAGTCCTGCAGCCTGGCTCTCCCACGTGAGTGTGCCACGGCCTGGCTTTCCATGGAAAAGGTTTCTGGAGCAAGAGAATTGGGTGTGGAGCCTGGGGGCTGGGGGTCTGAGCCCAGCTCACTCTGTCTTTTGCTAGTGGGAAGAGAGAAGGGCTGCGTTTCAGGCACCCCAACCAGTGTAGGGGCAAATATTTAGAGACATCTTCTCTTTTAGTATTTCTGACATTTTGTTCCTTTCCTCTGTTGCCAGGCTTCCCCTCACCCCCTTTTTCTGGGTGGTGCAAGGGATTAAATTCCAGACTTCATGCTTTCTAGGCAAATGCCTCACCACTTGAGCTGCCCCTCCAGCCCCTTTTGGTATTGGGAATTTTTAGAGCAGGGTCTTCCTTAATGCCTGGGCATGCCTGGACTGTGATCCTCCTTCTCATGCTTCTGGGTGTCCGTGGGGGTGACTGTGCCCAGTCATTGCTGGAGACGGCGTCTCACAAACTTCTTTATGCCCAGGTTAACTTTGATCTCCTGACCTCTTCCCCTCAACTAACTGGGACCACAGGCGTGAGCTGCTGTGCTGGGCCCCTGTGGGGTTCTTATGTGGAGGACAGAAGTCAGCCACTGCCCTGCTCTCCAGCTCCTCGGCAAACTGTGCCTTTGCTTGCAATATCTAGAGCAGTGGTTTTGCCAGCCATGCCTGGCAAACTTCCTACACAGCGCCTGTGTCAGGGTCTCCGCAGCTGTTGCTAGAAGTCCCCTTCTGGCTTTGTGTCTCTCACGCTCTGGTTCAGAGGACAAAAAAAGGCCATATTCTTCGTTCTGTTGGTTCTCCAAGGCCTCACCCTGCATGGGCACTGCTCTGCTCTGGTGACTTTATCCAGGCCCCTGCTGATCTCAGCCCAAGCATGGACCTCTCAGCCTCTCCCTTGACAGGAGATAGCTAATAGGAGGGGACCCTGTGCTTCATGGGAATACTTCCCCATGAACGTTCCCCCCCCCACCCCTCCCTTCCTCCCAGACCTCCAGGGATCCTTGGAGAAACTCAGCCCCTAATGCATTCCAGGGCCCTCTACTGTACACAGAGCTAAGCACGTGCTTCCTGTAAAACTAGAGGACAGCCAAGTGCCAGTGGCTCACACCTGTAATTCCAGCTACTCGGGAGGCTGAGATCTGAGGATTGTTGAGTTCGAAGCTAGCCAAGGTAGACAAATCTGAGAGCCTCTTGTGTTCAGTTAACCTGCAAAAAAGCAGAGAGTGGAAGTGTGGCTCAAGTAATAGAGTATAAGAAAAGCCAAGAAAGACCATGAAGCCCCAAGTTCAAGCCTCTGTGCTGGCATGTGCACACACACACAACCCGAGTGTGAAGATTAACATCAGCTCACAGGCTCTACAAAATCACACGCCAGTGGCCAGAAGTTTGGCCTAGTGGTAGAGTGCTTGCCTAGCATGCATGAAGACCTGGGTTTGATTCCTGTAGAAAAAGCCAGAAGTGGTGCCGTGGCTCAAGTAGTAGAGCTCTGGTTATGGAGATCCTTGACCCTATTCTGGAATAACAGGAGCGTCATCCTGAAGTCAGCAAGAGCCTGTAGAAGGATCTAGATTCTTGTTCTTCCACAGATGTGGCAGGCCAGCCCCATCCACATGAGGGAGTCGAGGTTGGATGGGAAGCAGCAGGGTTGCTTGAGTGGGGCTCTGCTGGGGGCGGGGTGGTGTCTGGCAGGGGCTGTCCTCAGGGCCAGGTCCCCAATCTCATTTTTCCTCCTCTCCTTCCCAGGGCAACCCATGGCTTTCCCCCCTGAGGCTCTGTGGGTGACAGTGGGGCTGTCAGTCTGTCTGGTGGCACTACTGGTGGCCTTGGCCTTTGTGTGCTGGAGAAAGATCAAGCAGAGGTGTGAAGAGGAGAGCACAGGTGAGTGTGCGCATGCACTGTGCCCGTCTTGTCCATTTTCTGCAGCTATAAGGCAAAACCCGAGAATGGATAATGCACGGCAATGGACTGGCTCTTGAGTAATTGCTTGGGTGAACCAGTAAGATCTGCTTGTTTGTGTGCAAGTGCAAAAGTAGTGTCACGCGTGTGTGTGTGTGTGTGTGTGTGTGTGTGTGTGTGTATGTGGGCCTGGAAAGGAAGCTGCGGGTTGCCAAGCTTCAGTGACTTTCTTGTCTCTGGAAAGAGAATGTCTACCCCTGAGCTGCTGCTATTTGCTGGGCTGAGTGTCATTCTTGAGTGAACGTTGGTGATTGGTGGAAAGGGTGTCTGCCTCTGAGCTGCTGCTGTTGGCTAGTCTGAGTGTCAGTCTTGGGTGGATATTGGTGATTGGTGGGGGGGGCGTGGACAGTAGAGGGTGGTACAAGGGAAGTCAGAGACCTGAGAGAAGATGGGTAACTGAGATGGGAGGATAATTAGCCATCAGAAAGGAGAGAGATTGGGTCACTTGTAAGGTAGGTGAGTGCCAGCTCTATGTATGGCAGGGTGGGTCATAGAAAGCTAGATAGGCTGTTAAAAGGACATGTGGACAGATGGAAGGATGGTGTGAATATGGAAGGTTGGTGATTGGCTGGTTTGGGTAAGGTAATATGGGTGGATGAGAGGAAGGCCAGGAAGAAGGTCCTGGGAAATCCAGACTGGAAGTCCTCTCCCTCTTAAGTTCAGCTCTTCTCTGCTCTGAAACCCCTACCTTGCATTCAGCATGTGGACCACAGGTCAGGCTTGCTCAGGCCTCAGGCCAGGGGAAGTGCGAAGGAGAGCTATAGAAGGTTTCCATTCACTCTGAGCTGTTCTCTCCTAGGAGTTGAGGACCAGGATGTGGACGGAGAGGGATCCAAGACAGGTGACCATGAACCCGGAGGTGCTCTCCCCTGGGCTAGGGAGAAAGAGGCAGGAGCTGGAGGGGCTTGAATGAAACATGTTCTCCGACCAAGGCCTCTGTCCCAGGGCTTCTTCTATTTCCTCGAAGCTCCCTCCCCTACCCCCCACAGCCCACCAGAGCCTCCTGAGAACCTCAGCTTGATCCCCAGGGCCAAAGCCACCTAAGTCAGCCAGCACTGTGCAGGGTGTGGAGAGGGTGGGGACAGGGTCTCATCGTTACTGAGGGGCCCTTGGCAAGCCCCCGTTCCTCTCTGGTCTGTTTCCTCGTGTGGAAAATGGGTACAACCAGGCTGGAAGTGAACAGCGATGTGCTTTTCAAAGGGCCTGGTGTCATGGGGATGGGGCTTAGCCTGGGGTGGCACTGAGTTCTTGGAGGCTGGGAGCAGCTTATTTCTTGTTCCAGCTGAGCTATTTGGGGCTGTCCTTCTCTGTTGCATCCAGGAAGGCCAGGAGATGGACACTGAGGACTGCTATACATTGAACCCGTTATTTCTCCACCTTGGCTGGGCTCTGGTGGCTCGTGCCTATAATCCTAGCTACTCGGGAGGCTCAGATTTGAGGATCCTGGTTCGAGAGACATTTACCTCCAATTAACTAGCAAAACAAAAATTTCTCCCTGTGTGGCCAGCAGGCGTGGAGACAGTCCTAAGACCAGGCCGAGGGACAGGTGTCCTTAGAGGAGGGGACAAGGGTGGGCTGGACATCAGGTCACTTCCTGTCCACATGAGGCCCCTGGGGACACCTGCAGCTGTTCCTTCAACTTCCTTCATGCAGTGGGGTTCAGGACACCCCAGATCTTCAGCTCACTTGAGGACAGGTGGCTATCTCCATTCTACAGATGCAGAGCAGGGTCAGGACTTAGGACGGCAGCCCGGGACCCCTCCCCTGTGCCCCTCCCTCCTGCCCCCAAGCTCTGCCCACCCTCATCCTCCCTTCTCCACCCGTTCCCCATCCTCTCCCCACCTTCACTGACCCATATGCTTTTCTGATTTGCAGCCCTGCGGCCTCTGAAGCACAAGGAAAGCAAAGAAGGTAGAGACAGGAGGGGTGCACGTTTGTGTGTCTGTGTATTGGGCGGCAGGGAGGTACTCACCACCTTTTCACTGGTCTCCCCACTCTGTCTCTTCCCCACTAGGGACGTGGCTGAGGGCTGAGTAACCCAGATCCCAGCTGCAGACTGGTCTCAAGTAGGACCAGGGCTTCTCTAGGGCTCTGCCTCGCCCCCTCCCCTCCACAGTTGCTCGGTTTTTTTTTTTATTGTTTTTGTTTTTTTTTTTTCTCCTTTTTTCGGTCATGAAGCTTGAACTCAGGACCTGGGCACTGTCCCTGAGCTCTTTTGCTCAAGGCTAGTGCTCTACCACCTAGAGCCACAGCACCATTTCCAGTTTGGTGGTGGTTTCATTGGAGACAAGCATCTCATACACTTTTCTTCCCTCGGCTGGCTCTGAACGGCGAGCCTCATGTCTCAGCCTCCTGTGTAGCTAGGATTTACAGGCGTGAGCCACTGGGGCCCCATCTTTTTTTTTTTTTTTTTTTTTCCCCTGCCAATGCTAGAGTTTGAGCGAAGTGAGTTGCGTGGTTCTAAACCACAGGAGCACCAAAGAGAAGAGCGGGTCGATGGAGACACAGCCTCAGCATGGTGCCTAAAGAGAATTATTAGACAACGTGGTGGGAAGGCCAGGTGATGGCTGCTCACACCTCTCATCCCAGATACTCAGGAGGCTGAGAGCTGAAGTTCCAAGTTTGAAGCCCGCACAGGCAGGCAGGAAAGTCCATGAGACTCTTAGCTCCAGTGAACTGCCAAAAGGCCAGAAATGGAGCTGCGGCTCAAGTGGTAGCGGATTAGTCTGGAGCACAAAACTAAGGGACAGTGCCCAGACACTGAGTTCAAGGTCAAGTAGTGGCACAAGGGGAGAAAAAAAAGGAAAGCGGGGGCCGGGAGTTTGGCCTAGTGGTAGAGTGCTTGCCTAGCATACATGAAGACCTGGGTTCGATTCCTCAGTACCACATACATAGAAAATAGCCAGAAGTGGTGCTGGCTGAGGCTCAAGTGGTAGAGCTCTAGCCTTGAGAAAGTCCAAGGACAGTGCTCAGGCCCTGAGCTCAAGCCCAGGACAGGCAAAAAAAAAAAAAAAAAAAAAAAAAGGAAAGCAAGAAAATGGCTGGAAGGCTGAGGCAGTATGACTTCCCAGGGAATCACGCTGAAGCTGGGGACAGGGAGAGGCAGGGTAGGGGTCGGGGCACACAGCTGCCCTGGCCAATGGAGAAAGAAGCCTATCTTCCTCCTCATGCAGACAAGCTGGAGGAAGGGTGTGGGAGGAGACCTGGGGAGAGGAGGGTAGGGATGGAGCCTGGCCTGGGAAGAAAGGACTCAGGTGTCTGGATTTCTGGCAGAGTCTCCAAAGTCCAACTCCTTTTTTTTTTTCTTTCCACCACGAAATACAGATGATGGACCAGAAATCGCTTGACCAGGGAGCTTCTGTCCCTACCTGGGTGTTCTTACCTGCTGGCTGCACTGGGGGGAGATCCCAGTGTAACACCCCCACCCCAGCCCCCAACAGAAGGGCTCTGCACTGGCTGCCGTGGCCAGTCTCCGAAGAAGGCGGTACACAGACCACCCGCAGCCTGATTTCTGAAAGGGACACGATTCTCAGAGTCAGCCTGCTGCCTTATACCTCTGCGATGGTACAGGAACCAGCCGCTGCCTTATTTCTTATGGACACAATACACTTCCCCCTGTAGCCCATTTCCTTGTCCCACGTGAGCTAGCAGAACGCCGCCCCCCATGTTCACACTAACCCTCTGCCTGAGTTTCACAAAGAGGCTGCGCAGAGAGACGCCCGAGCGGCTTCTGTCTTCAGCGTCCTGTCCCCTTGACCTAGGGGTGATCCACCTCTTGAGTTGAGGCGCTGTGTCTCCTGCCTCCGGGCCGCAGGCACAGGGGCATCACTGCCCTTGGCCACACGTGCTGGACCGAGTGTCAGCCGGCCCCCCTGGATCTCCCTGCCTGCCCACCCCGTGGGAACCAGTGTTGGTCCCTGCTTCTCTGAGGGTCTGCAGAGGGTGTCCTGGCTATCAGCCTTGACCTTCATGGGTTTTTTATTTTTTAACCTTTTTCTTTTGGTGCCAGGAGTGGGACTTAACTCGGGCCTCATGCTCTCACTTGGCTTTTTCCACTCTACCACTTAAGCCACGCCTCCACCCCCGGAGATACACTGATTTTCCTGCCTTGGTTGGCTTCGAACCATGTTCTTTAGAGCTCAGTCTCCCGAGTATCCAGGATGATATATATACCTGGGCGCTGGCGGCCAGTTCCCCCCACCCCCTAACCTCTGGAGCCTTTGATCTACTAACAGTGTGTATTAAACAGTGATTGACCGGCCAGCACTGTGTGGGGGGCCCTGCATGAAGCTCTCAGTTGCAGATCCTG
The DNA here is from genome assembly GCF_031878675.1 of Megascapheus bottae. NCBI lineage: Eukaryota > Metazoa > Chordata > Mammalia > Rodentia > Geomyidae > Megascapheus > Megascapheus bottae. The sequence continues at coordinate 2,647,778 of NC_143538.1, read as the reverse complement.
CCTGGATCCCTCCTGGGCCCACAGCTTGTGGAATACCTCACGTCCACCCCACCTGTGCCCCTGTGGTGGATCCTAGGGTAAAGACAGAATCCTGGAGAGAAAGGCCCAGCCCCTGCCACAACCAGGATCTGTGCCAGGCCAGGATCTGTGCTCACTGGAGCCCAGGGCTGGGCATCTCCCAGAGGCTTCGTGATCACCCACCATTGGTGCTATTGTGGGCGTGGCTGGTTGCCTGCCTTGTCTCCCCAGCCCCAGCGTCTGGTAGACGAGACCGTGTTCTACTGTCTCTTCATGGCATCTTCTCTACCCTGGGGCTGTGGAAGATGTGAGCATTTCTAATTTAAATGTGGATTCTGTGTACTGGGGCGGGGGGTGGGGGCTTGTTGGGAGAAATAAATGCCTTTGTCAGAAGCTTTTTCTTTGAGTAATGGGAAGGGGTGAGATAGGCGTGGTAGGAAGGAACCTCTGTTGGGCCTTTGTGGTAGGGGATGCTGGGGTCTCCATGGCCCCCGTGGGTTCCTGGGAGGGAAACTTGGCTAGTTAACCAGAAGGCCAGGCTCCTGCTCACGGGGTGGGTGCTCCTGTTCATGGATAGTCCCCTGATTTCTTGGCCTCAGGAGATAAGCCCTAGCTGTGTGGAAGGCCTTCACTAGGCTCCCCCCCTTACAGAGGGGAAGCTGGGGTTCTGGAAGTTCCAGACACCAGGACGGGACTTTGTGCTTGATCCTGAACCTGTGGAGGGTCAGTCCAGGCGCTGCTACTGCCCTGCCTTCTGGAATGGACGTTCTCCCTTTTCCTCTGTGTGTGTGTGTATGCTAGGACTTGAACTCAGGACCTGGACTCTGTCCCTTAGCTTTTTCTGCTCATGGGTGGCCCCTATAGTCCGAAGGCCTGCACTGACCACCTGTCCTTACGCTGAGCATAGGCTGTGTTTTACATAGGCTATGTCCTCTATGAACCTCAAGCCCTGTCCCCCCTGCCTGGTGGCAATAGAGCTTTCCCAAAGGGGTCCAGGCAGGTTGGACAAGAGTCTTGAGAAGACATTGCAAAGTGAGAAGAGAGAGGGGACATTCCCATTCCTGAGCTGGGGTTCCTGCTGCTCCTGAGGTGACAGATCAACCCAGAGCCAGTGACCTGCGTCTGTTTGACCATTTATAAAACAGGTGTCCTAGCTGGGTGCTGGTGGAGCAGCGCCTGTAATGCCAGCGACTTAGTAAACTGTGATCAGAGGTTTGAAGCTAGCTCTGGCTGAAAAGCCTGTAAGACCCTATCTCCAGTAAAGTACCAAAATAGCCAGAAGTGGAGGTGTGGCTCAAGTGGTAGAGCACTAGCCTTGAGTAAAAAAGCTAAGGGAGAGGACATGAAGCTCTGAGTTCAAGTCCCAGGACTGACACCCCCCCCACACACACACAATGGGTCATTTTCCTTCCTGTTGGGTTGAGCACTGTCACATGATCAGAGGTGAGCTTCAGTAGATTGGGGACTTACAAGGGAACTGAGGGGGTCAGGAAAATGGCCACCACACCCCCTGGTGACGAGCACTGGAGAACAGTATTTTTAGCTGTCTTTCCTGGGCACAGCTCCAACACTTTGCATTTTAATGGAGAAATAACTCTCACCGTGTGACAGGCTGTAGCCTGCAGGTGTCACATTCATATTAAAGAGAACGGGGTGACGGTTCATTTGCCTGGGCTGAGATGGGAGTGAAATTCACCACCAGGGTGATTTGTGACCTGGCTTGTGAGGATCCATCTGACCCTGAGCGCCCACCATTCAGAGGGCCGAGGGCTGGCAGTGGGGCAGCAGTGGGGCTTGCACACAGACTCCAGTGCTGCCTTCCGTGGGGGTCTGGCCAGGGAACACTCTGACCTTGTTTCATCCCAGGACGGTTTCAGATCCGACGTTCCGTGGGCCAACAAACAGATGGTCTAGTGTGTTGGAAGCAGGAACTGGCAGTGTCTAAAAATGCAGTTGCTCCAGCACCATAGCTCACACTGGTAATCCCAGCTCCTTAGGAGGCTGAGATCTGAGGATCAAGGTTCAAAGCCAGCCCGGGTAGGAACATCCATGAGATTAATTGACCAGCAAAGAAAGAAAGAAAGAAAAACAAAAAGCAGAAGTGGATCTGTGGCTCAAGGGGTAGAGTGCTAGCCTTGAGTAAAAAAGCTGAGGGAACAGTATCTAGGCCATGGGTTCGGTACTGGGGGATGGAGGTTGGACCTCAAACTACAGACCTAAGCAGGGGTGGAGTGGGCAGGAGATCCAGTGTAGCACCAAGAGGAAGAACCCATTTCCTATGCCGCGGGGCCCAGGAAAGATCAGGTACCCCCAAGTTTCTGCCATCAGATGCCCAGATGCAGAGGTAGAACAGATAGGTCACCGGTGACAAATGCTTTCAGTTCTCCTGTAGGATTTAGGGTTTCCTCCCCGCTCCCTCTTCCTTCTTTCCTCCCTCTGTTTCTCTCTTGCTGCCCCCCCCAGATGTGCGCAGTCACGTGACCAGAGCGCATGCTCATCGCTCCCGGCCTGGTTGCTGTGTGGAGGGAAGGAGACCATCTGTCCTGTTCCCCAGAGCTGTCAGGATGTGTGTGTGTGTGTGCATGCACACAAGCACATGTTCCCACATACGTGTGTATGTATGCACACACGTGTGTGTTCCCACTTACATGTGTGTGCTTGCACACTAGAGAGAAATGGCCTCTTCTTTCTTCCTGTCCTCCAGTCACACACCTGGGTCACCTCGGCACTGCCCAGCTGGAGTCTTCAGAGTACACCTATCTTTTGCCCTAGCGGCCCCCGCCCTGCAGCTTCCTGCAGACCTCTCTCGAATTCTTCCTCAGTCTCAAGAGTTTCCTATCAGAGCTCACGCCTGTCATCCTAGCTACTCAGGAGGGTGAGATCTGAGGACTGCAGTTCAAAGCCAGCCCAGGCAGGACAGTCTGTGAGGCTCTTGTCTCCAGGGAACCACCAGGAAACCGGAAGTGGCGCTGTGGCTCCAAGCGGTAAAGTGCTAGACTTGAGCAAAAGAGCTCAGGAACAGCACCCAGGGCCTGACTGAAAACCCCACAAATGACAAAAAGAAGAAGGAAGGAAGAAAGGAAGATAGGGAGGGAGGGAGGGAGGGAAGGACAAACATTCCTGCAGCAAAACCTTACCATAGGTCTCTCCAACTTACCTCTCTCTAGAGCTAAACCACTGTTGCCATCAGGGGCACAGGTCTGCCCTCTTGGGTAAGAGAATGCGATTTGCTGGTGATAAGTTGATGCTCTCTGTCCTGCACAGCTTCTGTGGTTGTGAGGCTCACATACCTGTGACCGCCCAGATTGACAAGGGTGCTTGGCTGCTCAGGTGATCAAAGCTGAGGGCCTTGGTGCCTGGAGAGGCACAGCCACAGGCTGGTTTCTTTGGTGTCTGTCTGTCCTGGTTCCCTTCCATGTCATCCTGTCCACCGTAGCCAGGAGAGTCTGGATAAGCCCAATGAGAATGTGGTGGAAGCAGGAAGTCCTGGACTTAGGACTTTGATGGAACAGGAGAGGAGAAATGGGTTCCATCTATCTGGCAGAGTGGATGAGGGAGGGAAGGGGGAAAAAAGAGGGGGGCAGAGAGGTAGCAGTGCCCACTCCATATGTACGTATCTCCAACCTGTAGTGCGTTTCTGCCTTCTTTTCCTTTGCCTCTCATACGCGCCTAGATCTGGTTGCTTCAGTCATTCACAGCCAAATGAAGCCCTTCAATTATGCATTCATTCCTCTGGCAGTCACATGGAAACGGAAGAAACATAGGTCCTGGATGTATCTCCAGCCCAGCCGTGAACAGAGTAGTCCTTCCCCCAGCATGCCACAAACAGGAAAGGACCCAGGCTCCATGAACTGAATGTGGCTGAGGTGTATTTCTACACTGAGAAGAAAACAAATCTCAGCAAATGAATTATGTGAACGAGGCTTAACCTTATTTCAAGGAATAATTGGTGTGTGAAAAAAAAGTCTTTTAAAAAAAAGCCCCCTATTTACCCAGAAGCAATGGGTATGATTGTTGCCAGTCATTCTTTTTTTTTTTTTTTTTTTTGCCAGTCCTGGGCTTGAGCTCAGGGCCTGAGCACTGTCCTTGGACTTTCTCAAGGCTACAGCTCTACCACTTGAACCTCAGCACCACTTCCGGTTTTTTTCTATGTATGTGGTACGGAGGAATCGAACCCGGGTCTTCATGCATGCTAGGTAAGCACTTTAACCACTAGGCCAAACTCCCGGCCCCTGTTGCCAGTCATTCTTTCATCATGATTAATTATTATTATGATGTGATTTTGTTTACCAGAGTATGCTTCTTTAGCGTGCTGGTCCTCCCCCTCGCTCGGGATGGCTACCCTTCAGGGTGCTGATGACAGAACACCCTGTCGTGGTAGACTGCAGAGAGAAATAGAGGTCAGCCTTGCCCAGTCACTGGCAGCTCACCTGCGCTTCACCAAGAGAATGGACAGCTTTGCCCGGATAGTATCTGACCCAGCCAGGGCAAAGGAGACCTGAGCAACTTGAGCAAGACAGAGGTAGAGACAGATGGATAGACAAGTTGGGAAAATAAAAGCAGGATGGACACAGAGGTAGGGAATGTCCACTGTGCAGCCACCCAAGATGGCAGTTTCCGGCTCCCGCAAGGAAAGCTGTCCTTGCCTGCCTAAGTTCTGTGGGTCTTTATTGTTGCTGTGTGTGTGTGTGTGTGTGTGTGTGTGTGTGTGTGTGTGTGTGTGTGTGTGTGCTGGCCAAGGGGCTTCAGCTCAGAGCCTGATACTGTTCCTAAGCTATTTTGCTCAAGGCTAGCGCGATACACTTTGAGCCACAGCCTCACATCTGGCTTTTGAGTTGGTAACCGGAGATAAAAGTCTTACAGGGAACTTTTTCTGCCCGGGCTGGCTTTGACCCTTGATTCTCTGATCTCAGCTTCCTGAGGAGCTAGGATTATAGGCGTGAACTACACTTGCCCAACTTGGCCTGCAAATCCACTCTAAATTCTCAATTTGATTGGCTTATTGGCTTTGGCTTGGAGGAGAGGGAGAGAAAACTCTTTCCAGAGGAGTGGCGTTTCATCAGAGGGGACTCTGTGTCCTTCATCTCTGCCTTCAATAATACGTAGGCTGCTGCCTGGCTTCAAACCATGATCCACAGATCTCCACCTCCTGATTAGCTAGGATTACAGGAATGAGCCACTAGAGCCTGGCCTGAGCTCCCCTTGCTTCGTGCTGTGAGGTGAGGCAGGCCAAGGCTAGGCTGGTGGATCTCCTGGGCAACATGGGCTGGTCCTGTAGACTGCCTTTGCCTCTGGAGCTCCTGGCGTGATGTGGGTGGCTGTGTGTGGATGGATGTGTGAATAGGGACCAGGGCCCCAGAGTGCCACAAAGCAACTCTCTGGTCTTCCCCCACACACACCGTGTCACTCAGCTCGAGGAGAGGAATTGACCAGTAATAAGGTACAATGCTCAAAGTCAGGAGCTGGGCACTATGGTTCACATGTGTCATCCTAGCTACTCAGAGGGCTGAGTGTGTGTGTGTGTGTGTGTGTGTGTGTGTGTGTGTGTGTGTGTGTTCTTTTCTTTCTTGGAACTGGTGATTGAACCCAGGATGTCACACTTGCTAGACAAGCGCTTTGCTACTGAGCTACATCCCAGCCCAAGGCCTTGAGTTAAATCCCCAGTACCAGAGGAGAGAAAAAGCCACCAAAAGGTCCCTGCTGTCAGCTCATTGTTGGGTCCTTAGGGTTCCATTAGAGAAGGACACAGGGTTCTAAGGCCCCACTCACCAGGAATGGGACAGCCCAACAAATAGCTCTTCTTCCTCTTTCCCGTCTTCAAGTTATGTCATCAGTGATGGAAGTGGCAGCTAAAACCTCACAGGGCTCTGCGTCTCCCCCACTCACCACCCTCCTCCCTGCGCCTGTGGTTTCCCTAATAAACACCTCTAAAATATTTATAGAGGCAGCTCTGATGAAGTAGCACAACGCCGCTCTTCCATGCTTTCTGCTTTCCCCTGATTGGTAGGTTGAGCCCCAGGCTTAGACCCCCTCAGGCCCTGAAGGGTGGTGGTCTCATTAGAGCGAGGCTGTGGGGGGAGTCTCAGTTCTGGGAATCACTCTCTCCTCTCACAGGGGAAGGGACTGAGCCTGAAGGTAAGCGAGACAGTCGTGTGACAGGAACTGGGCCCTGGGAGAATAGTTGAAGGGGGTGGAGACAGGTGCAGACAGGCCAAGGTTCAAGAACCAACGACAGAGAAGGCTTGAAGGCCGGAAGCCATTTCAGCACCATGGACAGCAACTTGCATTTCCTCCCTCCCACCTCCTTCCCTCTCCCCCCCCCCCCCCGAGGTGGGGGACAGAGATAAATTGCATCCCACCTTGTGGGTGGACCACTGAATGATGGGTGGCTGAGCCCATGTGCCCCCTGCAGGCCTAGCAGAAAGGCAACTGTGCTTGTGTTGTCAGTATGCTTGTGTTGTGTCTTTGACTCTGCAAGAGATTCCTCCACTTTTTTTCCTCTTTGGGTCTCTGAAGCTCCAACAAGTTCCTTGTTGCTGTCTTTACTACTCCCAAAAAATGGTGCCAGCGCTGGTGGCTCACGCCTGTCAGGAGGCTGACATCTGAGAATCCAGGTTCAAAGCCAGCCCAGGCAAGGAAGTCTATGAGACCCTTATCTACAATGAATCACCAGAAAACTGGAAGTGGTGCTGTAGCTCAAGTAGTAAAGCGCCAGCTTTGAGCAGAAAAAAAAAACTCAAGGACTGTTCCCAGGGCCTAAGTTCTAGTCCTCATAGGAGCAAAACAAAGAAACCCAGAGTGGCTTTTACATCCCTCGAGGATACTACCCAGTCCAACTTCTCCAGGCATGGATGTGTGCATGGAGCATCTACCCAGTATCCTAGACAGAAGGCAAACCAGTCCTCGTGGGTCTAAGGTACAGACAGAATGGAGGCCTTGATGAACCCCAGTCATAAGGCTTGAACACAGGGCCTGGGCGCTGTCCCTGAGCTATTTCACTCAAGGCTAGCACTCTGCCACTTTGAGCCACAGTGCCACTTGTGGTCTTCTGGTGGTTAATTGGAGATCAGACCCTCACGGACTTTCCTGCCCTGGCTGGCTTCCAACCTCAATCCTCACATCTCAGCCTCCCGAGTAGCTAGAGTGACAGGCGAAAGCCATGGGCACCCAGCTTCCCAGCTCTTGTCTAACAAGAGCTGATTTCATCCCAATTGCCCAAAGCCCAGAGCTGCTTTATTTATGTGGCACACTGCAATCTAAGGGGAAGCATTTACATTATTAATTCAAAGTGTGCCCGAGGGCAGGAACAGAAGAGGGAGGGTTCCCCTAGCTCACACCCCACCCAGCGTGGTGCTGGGATCTTATTAGTGACACTTCTGGCCCTTCCCCCCTTACCTTCCCAGCTGGAGCCTTCCCCCACCCCCCCCCTCCACTAAGACCTTCCACACCTCTTTTTACTCTGAGCTCTCCCACTTCCCCTGTCTTTCTGCAGCCCACTGCAGAAATGGATCCTAATGCCCTTAGGGCAGGGGTCTGTTGGATGTTACCCATGCATTCTCAGGATGAGCTCTTCAGGTTTTTTGGAGGTGCACGGGAGAGGAATCATTGAAACCTGTGGGTTCAAGCACCAGGACTCCAGCTGGGTATGGTAGCACAAGCCTTTAATCCTAACTCTCTGGAGGCTATGGCGGGAGGCTCATGAATTGAAGGCCAGGCAGTCTCAGAAACAATGTCCCTGTGTGGTTCTGGGCTGCCCACAGGGAGCAGAGGACAAGAAGGGTCACCCTAAAAGTTACAGTTCTCAGAGATGGTTCTCAGAAGACAGAGGTGGGCCACTGGGAGATCGTGAATCCGTTCATCCTCAGGAGGAGCAGAAAACCATAGGCAGGTACCAGAGCTTCACTGTTCCTGGCAGGCATCAGATCTGATCAGCAGGCAGATGGCCCGAGGCCATCCACCCAGCTGCCCCCTCATCTCTGGAGGCTTGCTGGGGTCAGGTGGTGTGTGTGTGGGGGTAGATGTTAGTTTTGTTGGGGGTGCAGAGTGGGCAGCTGGCATCAGAATCAAGCTGGTTTATGCACCAAGGTAAGTCTCAACACCCCACTGGTCTATGAGGCACAGACAGGGCCTAGGTGCTGTTCCTGAGTTTTTTTTTTTCATTCAAAGTGGGTGCTAACTACATGAGCCATGCCACCATTTCCAGCTGTTTGCTGGTTAATTGAAGAATCTCAGGGGCTTTTCCTGTTGAGGCTGGCTTCACACTTTGATTCTCAGATCTCAAGCTCCTGAGTAGCTAGCGTTACGGGCATGTACCACTGGTACTTGGTCATCTTTGGTTTGAGGTGCCACTCATTCTGAGTGCCTTTTGTTCCCACTTATTTTCATTCCCACTCTGAAGGCAGGTTCACTTCAGATTCCTCCTCCTCCAGGAAGCCTCTCTGGGCTACTTGCTCAGAGCCTGGTAAAGCCCAGACAAGAAAGGCACACACACATTTACTGGGCAGAGAGGGTGGGCCAGTCTTCTGGTTTTGCCAGAGCTAGAAGGAGGAGCTGAGATTCTGACTACCACCTCAGCCCAGGTTCACTGGGAACCAGGGGTTGGGTTCTTGGGGGAAGAGCCAAAGCCAAGTTGAAGAAGACAGGCCTGCCATGTCATCACTGGCATTCGGTAACCCTCGGCTCTCATGGGCCTTGAAGTACTTGTAGCATGGTCAAAGACTCAGCTCTGCCAGTCCTGCCTATGTGACTTCCTACAGAATTCTCATCTGCTCATGTCTCTTCCCCTGACTTGTAAAAACCAACAATACGGTGAATCCATCCTTTTTTTCAATAACTAATTATCGAACAACTGCTTCTATGCCGGGACCACTAAATCTGTTGTTTAATGTTACAAAAGACTTGACTCAGAGCTGGGTGCCAGTGGCTCACACCTGTTATCCGAGCTATGCAGGAGGTGAGATTTGAGGATCATGGTTTGAAACCAGCCTGGGGAAAAAAAGGCAGTGAGATTCTTAGCTCCAATTAACCAGCGAAAAGCAGGGAATGGAGATGTGGCTCAAGTGGTAGCTTGCTGGCATTGAGTGAAAAAGTCAAGGGGGAGAGAGTGAAACCCTGAGTTCAAGTCCCCAATACCAATACACACACACAACACTCTCTCTCTCTCTCTCTCTCTCTCTCTCTCTCTCTCTCTCTCTCTCTCTCTCTCTCTCTCACACACACACACACACACACACACACACACACACACACACACAACACTGCTTCATCTGGCAAATTGTCAGGGTTCCACAGGAACCCCTCCCCCCCCCGGGGAGCCACTCTAGCCTCTGAACCTCAGCTTGGCTCTGAAGGGCTCTGAGCTTACTGCAAGCACCCCCAAATCCATTGGGTTTCCTCTTGATCTGTCTCCACAACCAGCGAGCCTGGGTCTCACGAGTCCCCTGGCCGGCGCTAAGCATCTTCCAGGTTCTTGTCCCCGCCTTGTTCTGCCCAAAGGTAAAGCAGACTGACAGGGCCCACTCCTGATAGCTCCAGTGGGCTGTGAATCTACCTTATTTGAAATCTATCAGAGGGAGGCTCCAGGAGTAAGTTTTTTCTTTTCTTTTGTCAGTCATGGGGCTTGAAGTCAAGGCCTAGGCGCTGCCCCTAAGCTCAAGGCTAGTGCTTTGCCACTCGAATCACAGCTCCACTTCTGGCTTTTTTTTTTGTTTTGTTTTTTTTTAGTGGAGATAAGAGTCTCATGGACATTTCTGTCCGGGCTGACTTTGAACTGCAATCCTCATATTTCAGCTTCCTGAGTAGCTAGGATTACAAATGCGAGCCTATAATGAGTGATTTAGATTTTCTTTCCCTGTTTCCCTCTCTCCTTGTCTCTCTCTCCTTCCCTCCCTTTCCTTCCTGCCTTCCTTTCTTTCCTTCCTTCTGTCCTTTTCTTTCTTTCTTGTTGGTTGTGGGGGCTTGAATTCAGGGCCTGGGCTCTTTCTGCTCAAGGCTAATGCTCTACCACTTTGATCCATAGCTCCACTTCCAGTTTTCTGGTGGTTCATTGGAGATTAATGGACTTTTCCCACCCTGGCTGGCTTTGAACTGCCATCCTTAGAACTCAGCCTCCTGAATAGCTAGGATACCAGGCATGAAGTACCAACACCCAGTTAATTTTTCCACCCACAGCATCTCCCTGTCCAGGACCAGGGGACACTGAAACTCCATCAGAACTTTGAACCGCTTCCAGAAACCTGTGGCCCCTCCCCTGTGCCTGCCCCCCCCCCCCCCCCCCCCCGTGACAATCATGGGAAATGTGGGTGGAGCCCTGATGACCAGAGCCACATGGAGAGCCTTTAACCCAACTGCTTTAGGAAGGCTCAGAGACAAGTGGACTCGCCCAGATACTTGGACAGCAGAGCTAGGTACAAGCCTGGAAAACACTGGCTTCACAGCCTCTGTGACCTTGGGCTAGTTCAAACTGGGTCCGCCATAGTTGGCATCTGGTCGGGTGATGGAGAGGGTAATTAGATGAGACTCTCTGGAATGTATTCACCATAGGGACCTGCTCCATAAATGTGAACAATGGCGGCCACCCTCACCCAGAGAATACTCAGAGGTTGCCCTTGCCGTGGCCCAGGCAGAGCCTTGCTGTCTCTGGGTTTCTGACGTCTCTCTTTACAAGCTGCTAAACTGGGCTCGGGGACTGGGGCAGCTCTCAGCTGTGCTTGGAGCTGAGAGAGGCCCACAAGGTCTCCATCGAAACCCCAACCCCAATCCAATCGTACAGCTTTCCAGCATGGAGCTGCCCTGGGGACAGTTCCCCCTTTCTCTGGGTCCCAAAGGTCCCCCCTAAATGTTCTGGCTGACTTTCCATTAGAGCCAACTTTGGAGTGGAAGGGTGGGAGTAAAGGTGATTCACACCTAAGTTGAAGTGCTGCCACATCTAGACCCCAGTCCCTTGAGTCTCTTGAGTTCTCAGTTTCTCAGTTGAGCCCTGCGGATGCATTCCCTCCAGGAGAGAGCCCAAGCCAGCTGCCACAAGACATTACAGTTCAGGGCACTATCTTCCCTTTAGAAGCTTGGCCCCCAGGACATGCTAGTGACTCACGCCTGTAATCCTAGCTACTCAGGAGGCTGAGATCTTATGGTTCAAAGCCAGCCTAGGACCAACAGGAATCGTCCACGAGCCTCTTATCTCCAATGGATCAGCAAAAGAGCTGTGGCTCAAACGATAGAGCACCAGCCTTGAGTGAAAAAAAGCCAAAGGAGAATGTGAGGTCCTGAGTTCAAGCACATGCACAAAATAGTGAAAAAGCTTAACCAGGAGGAGGGAGGGAAGACTGGTGGGCAGCTCTGGCCTCGATCCCAGGACCAGGTTGATTCTTGTCCCTGCACCCGAGATCTCTAAGAGCTTTGGTGGGTTCTGTGAGTTGGATCCTGAGTGCTTATAAATTTTATTATGACTGTGTTTGTTTAAATATATATATAATATATATTTATATTTATAGCTCTAGATGCCCTCAGCCTCTCCACTCCCCTAGTTTTTGCCCCTGGCTTTCTGCCTGGAGGCCGTGTAGGGCAGCACTGTTTGTGTGCCTTTGTCTTCCACTGTCTGTGTGCTACTGTTTCTCGTGACCCTTCGAGTCTGTTCTGAAGCCAACGTGGGGCCTGGACGGCGGTCCGGTCAGTGCAGAGCGTCTGGCTTTGTGGGAGGCTGGAGAGGACTTGAGGGGGGCCGTGTGGGGCTCTGTGTGAGCCAGCTCAGCTGGCAGGGCCCCTTCCTCCTCCTCCTGCACCCCCTCCTCCCCATCCCCTTCCTCATCATCGCAGCACAGGCATGGTAGAGCACTTTGTCACTGAATCGCACCCTCTCCCGAGTGCCCGGGGTCCGCTGGGGCACTGGGTCCTTCCCAGGGCCAGCGCTGAAGGCCTCCTCACTCGAAGAGTCCGGGGTCTCCACGCGTGGCCCATTGGCGATGGGGGCGCTGCCGTTCATAAGACGATAATCGGGACCCGTGCCTGGCCGAGACAAGTCGGGGCAGTCGGCGACGGCGGAATCTGGTGGCGTGGAGATATCCAGGAAAGAACAGAACTCCCAGCTGTCCGAGAGGATATCAGCTGTCATGAAGTCCAAGGGGCCCCCTGTGCCCCGCCTTGTCGCTGCTCGATGTGCTGCTCACCGTGGCTGTGGTCCAGTCATCCGGCTCCAGTTCAAAGTCGAAGTCTGAGGTCAGTTTGTCGATCTGGCTCACCACCTAGCCAGGGAAGGGCAGAGGAGGTGAGAAGGGCTGGGGAATGGCGTGGCATCACCAAGGCTTGGGGGTGCCCCCCCACACCCTCTCAGCCCCCAAGACTTGCAAGATGGTGACTGGCTTGTTCACTTGCTCTAGTAAGTGAAACACAGCACAGCCTGGCCATTGTCAAAGCCCATTTACTGCTGTCCTCTTAGCTGCTCAGGAGACTGAGATCTGGGGATCACAGTTCAAAGCCAGCCTGGGTAGGAAAAAAGAAAGTCTCTGTGACTCTTATCTCCAATAAACCAGGAAAAAAGCTGGCGCTGTGGTTGAAGTGGTAGTGCACCATGCCTGAGCAGAGGGGGGAAAAAATCCTCAGGAACAATGCTGAAGCCCTGAGTTCAAGTCCCAGAACCAGAACCTCCATTCCCACTCCCCCCCCCCAAAAGACCCATCTCCCACTCCTTCATTCCTTAGTGGAAGAACACACTGTTGTTTAGCCTTGTACCCCAGGGTTCACGCACCCTTCTTTCCCACACACAACTGCTGCTCTGGGGGCCCAGCCTCGAGGATCAGATCTCCATCTTCCTTTGGAGGGGGTTGGAGAGCCCCATAGAGGGGCTACGACATTGCAGCTAGCCTGTTTGGGGGGACAAACAAACAGCCACCCACCCTCAGAAGGAAATGATGAGGGGAGGCCTGGAGGGCCTGGTCCAGCCTTCTGAATGCACCCTCAGTGGGCTCCCCGCTTCCCTCAGTGGGCTCCCGCTTCCCTCATTGGGCTCCCCGCTTTCTGTGGGTGTCCCCTGTGGCTGCCAGCTATCTCCCCTTCCCCTCCTCTTTCTTCCTCTTCATCCTCTGCCCTTGCCTCCCCAGTCCACTGAGGAGCAGAGATTAATCCTAGC